>NC_132891.1:9943448-10275948 GCF_030463535.1 Salminus brasiliensis
AAGCAAACTGTGAGTGTGAAGAACACTGTACTCTGTATAGAAATTAAAAATGTGCCTACACGTTTTTATGATGTGGGCGTTCTTTAACTCATTATGATTCTACCAACACACATACACTATATGGACAAAAGTATTGGGACACCAGTTCATTCATTCTTTCTTCTGAAATCAAGAGTTTAAAAAAAAAGACGTAATCCTGCTTTTGTTGGAATAACTGTCTCCACTGTCCAGGTAAGGCTTTTTACTAGATTTTGGAGCATTGCTGTGAGGATTTGATTGCATTCAGCAACAAGAGTATTAGTATGAAAAATATTGGATAGAGCGCACAGTTCCACTGCTCCACAGCGCAATGCTGGGGGGGCTTTATACTCATCTAGCCCATGCCTAGCATTAGGCATGGTACCAATAGGTTTATGTTCTGTTGTACTGGCAATGCTTCTTTACAGAGTACCTGAATGCATATCTTTAGAAGGGGTGTCCACAAACATTTGGACGTATAGTGTACCTCAATCACAAGTGTTTTCTCCAAAGAGCCGTCTATTAAAAGGTCATTTAGGGAACTAAAAGTGTCATCACCGTTTCGGCCATTTCTGATTTCCAGTGTCTTGACCCGGGATAATTCACAACGTCCATCAAAGAGGGCTGATGATAATGCCAGGCAATGTTTGGACATATTCGTGTCATTGCTCTGGCTATGGATACTCCAACTGTGTTGTTTATGCTGTTCGTTCAGAATGAGCTGGAGGAACTGCGCTCTGAGATGCTGGAGATGAGGGACATATACATGGAGGAGGACGTGTACCAGCTACAGGAGCTCAGGCAACAGCTGGACCAGGCCAACAAGACCTGTCGCATCCTGCAGTACCGGCTCCGCAAGGCAGAGAGACGCAGCCTGCGCGTTGCTCAAACCGGCCACGTGGACGGGGAGCTTATCCGTACTCTGGAGCACGATGTCAGGGTTAGTGGCTATGCTTTAAAGAACCATATACAAGAGGGTTTTTTTGTATAAAAAAAAACTCTTATTTACACAAGAGTTTGCATTTGGTTTCAAATGGTTCTTTGGATTGCTGTGGTTCGATATAAAACCTCTGCCACAAAGAACCATTGGAGAACCCCTATAGTGTACCAGCCCACCGATTATGCGCTTTTTTGGAGAGTGTCTTCATGAAAAAGCATGGTTTAAAGGAAAAGTTGGATGGAAAGTCAAATTAGTATAATGGATCACTTACCCCAGATGCAACTCATCATTCAAGACATGATTATTATCAGAAGTGTGCTTTTCTAGTTTACAATGGGTGATGCTAAGATAAAGTTGCTAACACACAACAGGCTTGGACTGTCACCAATTTCATCTCAGTAAAGAGCAAAGTAAGTCATGCCGTTATTGGTCTGTGTGAAGCAGATCTGGATGTGCTTTGGGTGGGTTAACCCCTATTACCAAAGAATAGTCCAACATGGGGCTGTAGTTACTGAGTGCCTTTGTGTGTTAAGTGGTTAAGAGACATTTTTGGACATATGTCTATCAAGATGAGATTGGTGATAGTGTAAGTCCAGTGATTATTAGCAACGTTAGCCTAGCATTCCCCCTTTCTAAACTAAAGAATAAGAAGGCTGATTTTTCATCAAACCGTTCTTTACCATTGTGGTTCTTGCGTGCCTGCTTATGTGCTATTTTTCTTCCCAGTCGTTCAATGTAGGACCCTTTTTATAAATGCTAGTGTCTGCAACCTCTTTAAAGATCAAACCTCCACCTAATGTATGGGTTCTATAACAATTAAGGGTTTTCCCCAAGCCAACAACTATTTAAGAAGCTTTATTATTTAGAGTAACCATGAGTCATGGTGCTCAGTGTCATTTATGGGAAGGATCAAGCGTTCCTTCTCATTATGTCTTTTACTTTCACTGTTTAAGACCGTATAGGTTTTCCTTTTACCCTACCTGGCAATTTAATGGCTGACTGTTACTCTGACAGTGGTGTGTGTGTAAGGAAAAACTATGACAGATGCCATACATGACCCTCATTAGTCCAGGATGTGTGCTGAGATTACACAACACTGCACCAACTAAGTGTTATTTGAAGCTCAATATATGAATCAGAGTTCAGTGATTCAGTTCACATTGTGCAATTCTGTCTTTCTGGTGCCCTCTTACGCTTAAAACCGCACTACTAAAAACCCTCCTGAAGAGTGTGGCTGTGATAACATTTCAGGAGCATTAGTCAAGGAGTTTATACAGAGAGGGCATCCGAGTTTATACAGACTTGCTTAAGATGTCATGACTGTGTGTGTAGCGAGAGGCTTTCTTTTCTGGAGGTGGTCCAATTATCTTTTACGGTAAAATGGAGGGAAAAAATCCAGAGTGCTGTGCTTGCCAGCTGCTGTTTTGTGGCAGACCACTCACAACACAAGCATTTTTTGGTTTAAACTCATCAGCCAATCAGGGGAAGAGAGTTGTGCAGGAACGTTACAGCCATTAAAAGCCAATCAACACAGCAGGGGTAACCCACATCAATGTGTGCTTCCCTTGAACATTGCCCCATGCTATGCAACAAATTCCCCATGCTCTTGTTTATCCTTTGTAAGCATAAACCCATGACTCTTGGGTGTGTTTTGTTCGGTAAATGAAGCTATGCTGATTAAATTATGTTAATACAGTTTTAGAGGTGTGTGAGGATTGCAATACGCTGTCCATCTGAACATTTGGAACAGTGTATTGGAATGTTAAGGACCTATATCATGGACAAAATGGTTATGGATGTTAAAAAAAAAAACAGTCCATAAAGTCTATATATGAAACTACAGCAAAAACATGTTTTGAATTAGTTGTTTTTGACAAAAACCAACAACTCTACTTACATATATTCAATTTAGCCTCGTCCGCTTACAGCAGCTTACAGCTCTGCCCATTTACTCTGTTAACAAGTTAAATGTTGTGTTTTGCCCATGTTTTTTTGCATATGAAAGCATACAGCCATTCAAAGCACAGATCATTTACATATATCAGTCTTAAACGTTTGTTCTGTTGTGAATGTACTCTTTTTCTGACATCACAAATACCAACACCTCTACATATTTTCTTTTCAGCCTCTTACAGGAGTTTAGCTCTGCCTGTTTCCTGTGAAATTAAATAGAGTGTTTCTGCCTGGATAGTTTTTTGCATTAGAATAACTACAGGGCAGCCCATCAAAGCAGGGATCATGTAAATAAATCAGTCGTAAAGGTTTGGAAACAAAAACAGCCTGTTTTGAATTGTCACAAAACACAACACCTCTATATAGACCGTATTCAGCGTGTCAAGCTGTTCCCCGCCCATTTACTGTGGATTTACGTAGAGTGCTTCTGCCTGGAATGGGCTTTTCATGAGATAGAATACAGGGCAGCCAATCAGAACAGAGATATTTTACATATATTAAAGGTCCTGAAACAAAAACAGCCTTTTATGTTTACAGAATAAAAATAAGCTAAAAATGGACAGATGACACAATCCAGATGAACATCATAAATGGAAACATTTAGGATATGGGCCCTTTAAAGCTGTTTCACTCTCTTTAGGGGGTCTGTCATCTGCTGTCCTTTGTGGATACCACTGTCAGTGATCAAAACTAGGCATCTGAGTGCATCCTATCTATTTACAGATCAGCTGCGCTGTTTTCTAAGACGTGCTATATCGTTACGCAATGGCAAACAACAATGTTGTCACTGTTAGAGAGGATGTGTTACCTAGAGTAATCTGTATGTTGGTGACCAAATGCACAAGTGGGTACGCCTTTTTAAGTGTGTGTGTGTGTGAGAGAGAGGGTATATTTGTGTCAAGAACTGTGGCCAGGAGCATCAGTGGAGGAAGTCTCGAAGCAGCTGTCTGTGATCACTGCAGGCATACCCATGACTGGTCTATTTTAGAGGCATGTGGGAGAAATAGATACCCTCAGTGTGTTTTGGGCAAACTGGGGCAGTGTGTGTGTGTGTAAAGGAGAGAATATTCAGCATCCCAGAGCTCTCACAAGCCCTTCAGATCACCACAGAGGTGATTCCTGCAGCTTGGCCTTTAAAGATCATCACTTATCTCAGTCCCTCCAAGTCCTAGTGCTCCATTCAATACTTTTGGGATGAGTTGGGGAGTTGTGGATGAGGTGAGGTGATGATCATCCAACATTCTGACCTCACTAACGCTCTTGTTGTTAAATGCAATCAAAATAAGATGGAGATAGAATAACAAAAAGAAAGGAATACTGTAGCTCACCACCTCTAGGAGTTAATGTTCCCCTTGAATAAAACCAGCAACAATCCTGTGAGATCGTATTGTAATCACATGCACCCTGAATATGCTCTGGATATTGCCACTGGATATATCTCGTCCCTTCTTGTAACATTTTATGATCATAAATGCTTTGTAAGTGAGCACTGCTTTGAATAAAGCCCATTTAAGTCTAATGTCCCAAGGGAGCAAAATAAAAAATAAATCCCAGCTGCCCGAGGTGATGAGCGTTCAGTTGTAATGAATGTTTTGCCTGATGGGTGATTCATGGTGTACTTTGATCTAATTATGTCCAAATACTGTTCTTTCAGGTAGCAAAAAGCGTCTCCCTTCGGCTGCACAGTGAGCTGGAGGCCATTCAGAAGAAGAGTTCTCGGTTGGAGTGGGAGAATGAGGGGCTGCGTGAGCGGCTGCAGGATCTGGAGGTGGCCAAGCAGGTCCTACAAGCAGAGATAGACAAACCCAGAGAGGTACAGACATTGAACCCTAGCTGAACACACAGCTTTGAGCAAAAGCTCTTATGCATGACATCTCATGGATGAGCAGTTCCAGTACTTGTCATTAATCAAAACAAGCACAGTAGGACTTGAATAGTTGTTAAAAAGTCATTTGAGTGCACCCAACAAAGTTAACAGAACTGTGACTTGCATAATACACATTCTACCTTTTCATCAGTTCATTTAAAATAATCCAATGAATGCATTGATCTACTTTAAGGTGCATGCATTGCTGATACAGATGTACAAATGCAAACACACAGCTTGCCTAGTCCCTGTGGAGAAGTACTGCCAATAGAATAGGACTCTCTGGAGCAGATAAACATGAACCTATTGGCACCATGCCTAATGCCGGGCATGGGTCAGAGGGATAAAACCTGTTATATAAGGGTGCCCTGTATTGTGCCTCATTCAAAACCAGCCTTAAGCTGTGGAGCAGTGGAAATGTGTTCTCTGGGATGATAGTGCTCCATTCAATACTTTTGGGATGAGTTGGGGAGTTGTGGATAAGGTGAGGTGATGATCATCCAACATTCTGACCTCACTAACGCTCTTGTTGTTAAATGCAATCAAAATCAAAAACTATGCTTTAATACCCTTGATTTCAGAGGAAATAATGAATAAGCATATGTCCCAATACTTTTGTCCATATAATGTATAGATTGTGCTCAGTAAGACTGAATGTTAGTTGATGTTGTGATGCTGTGATGTTCCACTCTTTAGATGCCTGTGCTGGCAAGCATTACACTGAATAATTTCATCGCAAAAAAAGAGATGATACAGAATAGACAGTGAATATGAATGTAAACTGCTATGGTGGAAAGCTCTCCTTACACTGCAATATTAATATTATGTAAGACTTTCTGTGAGTTTCTGCTGTTTGAGGTGAAGAAAGGTGACCATATACCAGTTTTTGACCATATAAAATTAGATAAAATAGGCTATATCATCAGCTGTCAGAGTTACCGTCACATATATTCATGTCGAGGTTATATTCATGTTGGTTAGCTCTTTCTAGGTGGGTAGGAAGGCCTCCCCACTCAGCACCAGGCTAGTCAGCGTAACAGACCTGGTAGTTAAGAGGTCTCTTCTATGTTTGCTGAGCTGTCAAATGAGCTAGAAATAGCAGCACTACTCTTAAAGTCTAACAATCAACTTCTTTAGCCCATTAAATAATCAGTCTTCCATTCTAATCCTTAATATCTACTAACTAAGCAGTAGTTTTAACGTTCCCCTAAAGTTTGTGTCCTTTAGTGACCCAACAGCCTCGTCCTCTCACAGTGGGTTTGGGTTTCAGTCTGACCTTGACCCCAGCTATGTGTATGATGGGCGTGACCAACAGCTGACTGTTCGGGCAAAGCACAGCAGTATGAGATCTGAGGAGTAGAATTCAAGGCACAGCTGTCATTCTCGCCTGTGGGTGCAGGGAAGGAAAGCGAGAAGATAGATCGAGGTAGAAGGAGGGGAAAAAGGGAGAGACAGAGAGAGAGAGAGAGGAAAGAGGTTATGGAGGCTGTGCAACGTCCTATAAATAAAGCTACACAAGAGGTTCTTTACCGTCCCCCACTGGTTGTATGATGGCTAGCATGTTGCTAAATGTGGGCCATGCCTTGCTTTTACCTAGTGCATATAAATGTCTCTTTAAACAGGCAAAGGACTTCACATATTTGAATTCCTCCTTAAAACCTCATACGACTTCTTCTAAAAGGATTCATCTACGCAACATGACTAATAACTTTACTAATAATTCACTCCTGATTGCCTGCCGAGGCCAGGGACCCTGTAACGGCGTTGCCCCGCGGCATGCGGTCACTTTAATCCAGGATTCTGTGCTTAGAGGCGGATAGCTACAGCTCAGCTCAGCCCGTTCATCTCCAACAGCTGCTGCCCTGCTCTGATCCTCATGAACAGAGCAAATCACCCACAACCAGATTATCTAGCTCTACACTAAACACAGAGACATAATCAATAAAACCACCCACAAGATGAAGACATGGCCCTAGGCAAGTTACGACTGATTGTTGGCTCACATTCCCCTACAAAAGCACAATGATTTGTGGTCAGGGTCATTTGTTTCCGCTACAACAACCACTGTTGGCATTAACTCTGAACTGGTTATTGGTGAATCTGCTTATTCTATAAATTAAAGAGCCCATTTCATGGAAGTGGTTGATGTGGCACAACAGATAACACCACTAGCTGCCTGTGAGCTGCCACACCACGTGGGAGACTCTGGTTCCTTGGGCATGACTCCTAACATTATATTTGCCCACCTATGTAATACACACTCTGGATTTGAATGTTAGCTAAATGCCAAAAATGTAAAAAACATGCATAATCTGTAATAAAAGTTTAATATAAACATTTTTTTTAAATGTACAAACCACTCTCCAGTCCACCAACCAACCAACCACAACAAAGCCCATTTTGAATGAATCATGTTTGTGATTCAAAAACGAAACACATTTACAAGTGTCTGTTTATTTAGCCAAAAGGGCAGCCAATAAGCCAATCTGACCAGAGCTCATTTACATATATCAATCTTAAAGGCACAGAAAGCCTGTTCAATTCTAAGAGAATTTCTAAAGAAAGTTGGAAAGCAGACTGATTTGGTGTATAAACCCACACAAACATCATAAGTGAATGCAGAAATGTTGCTTATTGGCTCTTTAATTACAGTTTTGAATGTACTCAAGAACTGTCAGTAAGATGCTTAGCACATAATTCTGTGGCACAAATAATTATTCTAGAGCCGAGTTTGGGTCAGTGGTGCTATTTTTGTAATGCATGTCCGCTGGGAATGTCACATCCGGAGCAGTTTGTGCTTCTTAGAGCTGCCTAAACCCAGGCTATAAGTCAGACAGAGAGCAGACAGTGAGACTGACACTAGCTAGCATTCCTCTCATATTCAGAGCGGCATGCATGCTTTGCCTGTAGTAATGCATACAGGGTCTGGAGTGAATGTGAGTGAGTGGGCATTGTATGCACAATTGGTGTGCATTAATTGAACTAAATAAAAATGTGCTGTATGCGGATTGTGGTATAAAGGAGTTTATTTATTCATGAAAATGGATAGAAGGGGGGAGATTGCATGTTGCAGAGGAGCAACAGTTACAGTCTTCACAGCAGGCAGGTGTTAAAACACAGGCAGGCTGGCAGGCATACATTAAGGCAAATTCATGATTAAAATTAGAAAATGCAGGAAAATTACAAGGAAAAACAGCTGAGAAACATGTGGAAATATTGACAAGACTGCAAAGTACAGAGCTGAAATAGCGACATTTCCATGGAGGTATTTGGAAATTGTACGTGTATTTAAGTTGGTAAAAGAAAAGTTTTTTGCACATTTCTGAAGAAAATTTGTCACTATTGTATTGTAGCCTATAGCATAAGACAATAACCATGACTGGTGTACATTTGAAGGATTTGAAAATTTTAGCTCCAGTAATAATTATTTTTTTTTAGTTTTAACAGCTGTCTGCCAGCTGTATGAGGCTGTAGCACTAACATTGCACAGACACCACGGAAAACGGGAAGTGGCTGATGTAATGATGGCTAAAGATGCCACTTTGCCTCACCCACTGACCTCTGGGAATGCCTCATCAGCAGACAGTTCTGGGAGGACCAAAGATCCAGTGTAAAAAAAGCTCTCATATTTAGGCATTATATCGCATAATCATGTAGGTCCCCCTCGTGGCACCAAAACAGCTTTTGACCTGTTGAGTCAAGAACTTCACAAGACATAGCCTTCATTAACCATTTCAGCAATCTGTGCTACAGTAGCTGTGGGATCGGACCAGACGGGGTAGCCCTCACTACCCTCATACCTCAGGTTCATAGGTTGCCCTTCCTTGTAGCCCATACCAGGAACACCCCACAAGACCTTTCGTTTCGGAGAAGCTCTGACCCAGTCATCTGACCATCACAATTTGACCCTTATCAAAGTAGCTCAGGTCTGTACGCTTTCCCATATTACCTGCATCCAGCACATCAACCTCAAGAAATGACTGTTCACTTGCTGCCTAATATGTAGATCCCACCCCCTTTATCCTGCAGCTGCCAGTGTAACCAGATAATCAGTGGTATTTGCTTCACTGTGTGTTAAGCATGATTTCAGGTTGTAAGTGAAAAAGGAGCTGGAGTCTCCTCAGTAGAACCATTACATAGTGCAACTTATGAATAATAAGTTAATAAAAATAAATTAGCAGTGCATCCCAGTTACGCATCAATACTATCTGTGTTTCCACAGAATTCTCTTAAAAGGAGATCAAGCCTGAGATCAACAGCCAGCAAGTATGAGAAGAAGCCCGCTCCACAGGTGAATACAAATGATGCTTTTTCAGGATGGTATGTCATGATTGCACTGAGCTGGCATTTAATTTGCTATTCAGTCCAGCTTTCACAAAGCCGATGTCCTTTTAAAGTCCAGTCTCTTTCATTGCTGTATTTTCTATCTGCTTCTTTGAATGGATCTAAAAGTAAAACATGTCTGTTTTACAGGAAGATAGTGAAGATCTGAAATGCCAGCTCCACTTTGCTAAAGAAGAGTCAGCACTCATGTGCAAGAAGCTGACTAAGATGGCTGTGGAGTGTGAGAGCATGCGAGAGGAGCTGGCCAAGTACAGGCTGCTTTACGGTGACGTGGATTCGTCTCAGGCCGCCGCAGGCACCACCAGCTCGGCCCACACCCGTGAAGCAGAGGTCAAGGTTCATCTTCGTCTGGTGGAAGAGGAGGCCACGCTGCTGAGCCGTCGCATCGTGGAGCTGGAAGTGGAGAATCGGGGGCTGCGAGCAGAGATGAGCGAGATACGGGAAAAAGCTGGAGGAGGCCAAGTAGACGAAGATGAAATGATGGAGGTGGGGGGAGAGCGTCTGGCTATTCCCGTCTGCGTGGGAGTAAGCAGAGATGCTAATGGAGCGATGTGTGGTGGACGTTCAAAGTTTGAAGAGACAGCTACATCAGATGACTGTCCAGTAAGCCAGATCCTCAGAGAGGGGCCAGTAGGTGGAGAAAGAGACCCACTTGAAGACCTGGAGAAGTGTGCTGAAAGTGCAGAGAGTGCTAAAAAAGCCCAAAGTGAGCCAGGAAGCAGTCTTAGCCTGAAAGACCTAGAGGCCCTCCTTGCGGTTCGTGACCAAGCTGTGTTAGTCACATCAACCATCCAGTTGTTAACAGGCTCAGCAAAAAATGGCCTCTCCCCAACCTCTAACAATAATCTCATCTCTGGCTCTCCTTACCTCAGCAAAACAGAAACTGATTCTCAGTGCAAAACCCACCCATGGCTTTTGGACCCCATGTTGAGTCCTCTGACCAGTGGACTGGAGGTGCTACAGGCCCAGTTATGGGCCCTAGTTGCAAAAGTGGAAGTTCTTGTGAATTCCAGACCCACTGACCACAATTCAAAAGGCAACATTTCAGACTGTGGTGAAAGTATAAATACAGAAGAGGTGTTGGAGGCTGACAAACAAGCAGCACAGCAATGTCCTGCTGAGGAAACTGCTTTAAGTGGCAGTGTTGAACATACCTGCAGCCAGGACGGTCTTGAGCTACTCACACTGCAACTACGCTGGTTTCTCCAGCAATGGCGCCAAGGAGAGAGACCTACGGGGGAGAACAAGAGCCTTTTTGAGGTAAAGTCAGTGAGGCAGTTAATATGTTTGTGCCTTTTTAGTATGGTGACCCTATTTTTCTTGGACATGCCCTTTTTTCTGGGATGTAAAAAAATGCAGCGTATGTTTCTACTTAGTTGCGTTAGCTGTCTCTGAAATTGTGCCCTATTTACTCTTCTCTACATGCGAAAAGTCAGATCACTTTATAGATCACTATTATAAGTAACTGAATTCAACAAGGTAGTGAATGATTTCGGATATGTGAATCAGATCACTGCTGTGCAACTGCAGAGTGCGTCACATAAACAAACTGTCTTCCTCAGAAAGGTTCAAGTTATGCAAATTTTTAAACCAAACAATGTGATGGATATGGTATTCCATGTTATTACATGTCCATTTAGTGTACATTGTTTGTATACTATATGTTATGCTGCATTGTGGGATTGTTACAGTGCACAAAAATGCAAATCTGGCAGAACCACAAAGTAGCGCACTATATAGTGAATAGGGCTCAGTTCTGGACTTAGCTATTCAGCATGCATATGTATACAGCTTTAAAGGCAAAAGTCCTGTCTTCTCACTGCCACTAATGGTCTACATGTACCTGCATCTACATGCAGCTGTTGGTCAAACTGCTTAAGTCCCACCTTTTAACTGCTGCTACTATTTCCCACCACAGCCGACTGGCCACAGCCTATAATAACCTGACTTTTGCATTTGTTATTTTTTCTCATATTGGCATGAAAACAAAAATGAAATATAAAAGGTGATAAAAGTAAAATTATTTCCATGCATATCAATGAACACAGTTGTTTAAAATTACACTGGGTTATGAAGACCCAGTTGTAGTGTGTTTAATAATGAAATACTTTTCTGAGCGCTGTCTAATTGTAACTTAACATGTTTAGATGGACTTTCAGAAATATCTTCAAATCGAGGCAGAGTTACAGGCATCCAGAAACATTTGCAGCCCCTCTGCAGAGAATAACTCTCATGGAAAGTCCAGACAGGTATGAATGAGTATTGGGAATGAATGGGACCACCATTTTGACAGCATTTTGGTAAGGTACATCATATCATTACTCAGGTGTGCTCTCGTCTGTGCAGGTCAGCAGTGTTCTTCTCTCAGATCTAAAGGCAGTCCTGCAGGATCTAGCCTTCGAGCTGCAGGAGGAATATCGAGCCAGCCAACGCATTGCAGAACAGTTTGCACAAGCTAAAGCAGCATGGATAGTGGAATGTACAGAGCTCAAGAGCCTCATAGGCAGGGTGAGGAACCTGAAAATTTACACATAACTAGCCTATAACAAGCATTTAACATGTTCTTTATTGTGTTATGCAGGATTCTGTAGTCTAGTACTGAATTTACAATTTTATATAGATGTTAAATACAGTAAGTTTCCATTAATCCCTTCATAACCCAGCATGCATTACAATGCAAACAAATTGGTGTGGTTGGTGTGGCACAACAGATAACACAACAGATAACACCACTACCTGCCACTGAGCTGCCACACCATGTGGGAGACTGGGGTTTAATTCCCGGGCTGGGTGACTATGCTGCGCTACACCAATAAGAGTCCTTGGGCAAGACTCCTAACACTACACTGACCCACCTCTGTAATACAGGTAACCTTGTAAGTCGCTCTGGATTAGAGCGTCAGCTAAATGCCATAAATGGAAATGGAAATGGAAATGGAATCACTACAGGGCTCAGCCAACCCTGACTGCTGTCCTAGTCACTGAGCTGTAGACTAAGACACTCTATATGGACACAAGTATTGGGACACCTGCTCATTTATTGTTTCTTCCGAAATCAGGGGTATTAAAAAAGTGTTTATCCTGTCTCTACTGTCAACAGAACGGGTCCTACTAGATTTTAGAGCATTGCTGTGAGGATTCGATTGCATTCAGTTACCAGTATGTTAACTTATCCCAAAAGTATTGGATGGAGCACTGTCATTCCAGAGAACACAGCTCCACCGCTCCACAGCTCAATGCTGGGGGGGCTTTGTAACCCTCTAGCTCACACGTGGCATTAAACATAGTGCCAGTTAAGCATGGTGCCAGTTCATTGTTATCTGCTCCAGAAATTTCTATTCTATTGACAATACTTCGGTTTGGGGTCTAGATAAGCTGTGTATGTGCATTTGCACAGCTGTGTCAGCAATGGCTGCAACTTAAAATAGCTGAACATTAGAAGGGGTGTCCACATTACCACAGCTGAGAGCTTTATTACCCCCAATGAGTTCTTCTCACTCATGTTTATTTGAAATGGGCAGCCATGCCACTGTGAATGCAGCTGCGCTGAACAGGTTGGTTAGCAGCCAGAGTTAAAACAGGCCATATTTGTTTGGTTAGGTTATGTTGGTGGTGAAGGCTAAATGTAGAAGTCAAAGCAGTGGTTATAGATTTAATGTTACACTCATATGCATGAACTGGTTGCTCTTAAGGAATGTTAGCTTGAACCCAATGGCATGAATTACGGTTAAGACATGCAGGATTGAGGATAGTTTATATCAGAGTTTGTTTAATGGAGTTGGAGGTTTACTCGAGTACTCTCAGTCCCTTTAGTCTACGTTTTTTTGTGTTGCGCACACAGCTGGAGAGTACATCTGAAAGACTAGGTGCAAAAGGCTCTCCTGAACTGAAGATGGCACTGCAGAAGGACCATGTCGAGAAGCTTCAGCACCTTTTAGCCGAGTCCTATGCTGCCGTAATGGACTTGACACGACAGCTGAAGGTGTGTGAGCGGAACCGGAACTGTGAGAGGCAGGAGCTTCTAAAACACCTGAACCAGGCTCGTCTGGACTGGGATAAGCAGAACAAAAATGTCCAGGTAAGAGATTTCCTTAGTTTGAACCCTTAAACTATGTTTATAACAAAGTAATAAGCCACAAGAACTGTTGTTTCTCTTTCATCTTCAGCCTTTTTTTTACCCAAATTTCTTCCCCAATTTTATATTTTAGCCAATTACCCAACCCACCCATTAGTACTCTCCCCCATCACATGTAATGCTCCCGACACCTCATTTCGAACTGCCACAGATGCAGCGCCACCGGGCAACTTTGACAGGCAGCATGATCCAGGATTTGAAACAGCGGTCCTCGAGTCATAGTGGCAGTCTTAGCCCGCTGGACCACTCAGAGCCCCTAACCACAATTAAGTTAGTGTAACAGATCTAGAGCGGCTTGTTGCTTTTATAAAAGTCTGACAAAAAAATAATATGATAATATGCATTAGTGGTCAATGAACAATTTAATTCTTTATTATTAATAATAGCAATGAACAGATATTCCGCCAAGCAATGCAGTTGTTTAACAATGGGCAATATAACAGTCATAGATTATTCATTGAACACATAACTTGTCACATAAATACTAAATATATCCACATATGAACAATCATATTTTACAATGCATTGGAAATGTTAGAAGAGGAACTATTTTATAGTTGAGGTGTATTACACATCTCATAATCAATAAGATCCACAGCGTGAGTATTTATCTTGCCTACATAGTGGGGTTCAAAAGGCCACACTAATAATCTAGGATTTGTTCCCTTTAAGCCTGGAAATAAACAACACAAAGTTTGATTTTTTTAATAAAAAAAGAAAAAGAGTGAGAAGTAAACAATGTTTAATATAATCAAAGATTCGAGAGCTGCACTCAAAACCAACAACATCAGAACTCCCTCTCCCTTGAATATGTAGTTGTGATACCAGCACTACTTGCATATTTAATACCAGTGATTATTAGGCATAAAAAAACAGCATACTACTCAACTATTGGCCATGTTTCAAACTGTCGCTCAGGAAACGAGGGAGTTAGGCACGTATGTGTGAGGGTGGTATTTAGGCTAATCCTCTGTTGGGACTGCGGTACAGTAGGGCAAAGCGCAGACATCAACTGCAATCAGGACCTCGAAGTGCTTAGCCAGAGCACACAGACCGGAGACAGCACTACAGTAATTTAATAGATTAATAAGGACGTGACTATGAATTACATGACAGGACATTAAAAAAACTGAGACACAGACATGCATTTTTATTTTTTATTATTATTATTTTTTGTTTAAAAAGAACTTGGGTGTTGCAAATGACGGCAACATACAGCTGTACACACTACAGTGACTGTGCTGGGGTGAAATGAGGCCTGTGTCTTCGGAATTTATCCAAGATGTTTTTCTTGATCTCTGAGTGTTTCTGCTCCCACTCCTGCATACTTCACAGGCCGTAATCCCTCACTCCCTGACACACTTTTCCTAAATAAGACCGGCATTTTCCTCAAGTTATTGTGCCTAAACTGCTTAACACAAACTCTAATATCGTAGGCTGCCAGTCTGCCCACAACATTAAAATACATTCTTGTCATGCCTGTCTGTCCCCAGGCTCATGGATGTAAGACACCACTGAGAGGAGAAGAAACCAACAGGTCAGTTTTATCTCAGTAGTAACATCTGAACACATGGGCTTCACAGGCTAGCATTTATATTTGTATCCTCACACATTTCTGAAATCACGCTTTTTGATTTATGGGTGGGCTGCATTTATATGAACTTCTACCTTTGCCACTACTCTTCTGTTCATAACTGGGCCTGTAGTTCATCTACTCCACTGCTCAGGGAACTCAAATGGGGTCCGGAAGCCATCAAAGGGTCAAGTACTAACAGAAATGAATTTCTTCACAGGCCGAATCCTAAAATTGGCCAATCAGCACGTTTGTCCAGCAAGAACTGGTTGTACCTCAATCGAGAGGCAGCTCTTATGGACACAGAAGATCCATGCAAGACCTGGGACTGTCCCCTCATGCCTCCCAGCTTCCCTAATATGAACCTAAAGCAGGAATCAGCTCAGAAAAGCCACACAGCTCCAGAGAGAACCACACTGAGGATATACTACAGTCCCCCTTCGGCACGCAGAATCCACCTCAGCGCCGTGACAGTACATCAGGCCGAGTGTGAGGAGCCTCGTGATAGGCAAGGACAAAACTGCCACCTATCTTCATCTCAGCATATCAATGGAGATTCAGCCACTGTTTATGAAAGCTGGCTTGGGACTCTACCGCTTGAATGCCACAGTGCAATAGAGCGTGGTCCTGTTGATGCAGTAAGAGCCAGCTCTTCTTCTGGTTTCCAAACTCATGGACTTTCCTCTCCATCTTGCTTGGCCTTCAGTTTGGAGGTGTCGGCAAACATGAGTGATGACATGAAGGAAATGACAGCCAGTGTCCTGCAATCTTCCCACCCCAGCACTCCAGAAAGGAGAAGAGGGAGGGACTCTGGGAGCCATATTGTGGGACTGATCAGCACAGGAACCCAAACCAATACACAGCCACAAGTGAACAGCGTGGGTCTCCAGACTGAGGGCCCCAGAAGCATGTATGCAGGAAGACACTGGTCCCCCAGGGTCACCTCATTCGTATCTGGCCGTGCCCAGCCAATCTCCGTTTCCTTGGAGAGGATGTCTGGGCCATCAGAGAGGCTCCCCCCTTGCTCTACCTCACCCAAACTCCAACGAAGACACTCCACCTCCTCTCCATTTTTATCTACCTCTTCTTCTTCAAACTCCTCAAATTCTTCCACTTCCTTTACCTCATCTACCTTGTCGTCCTCCTCATCATCTTTGGCCATTTCCTCCAAGCTGGGAACATCTAGGGAGCGTGGTTTATGGAGTATTTCTCAGTGCAGTTCGGGTTCCTCTTCTTGGGGTCGTTCCAACACCCCCAGACCCAGCTCAGTGTCCGGAGGAGGCAGCGATAAACCCGCTGGCCGCAAGTCTGCAGGGATCCATAAGTATGGTCTGGTTCAAGAGTTTTTCCGTAATGTTTGTGGACGTGGAGAGAAACCCAACCCAGGAGGTGAGAAAGCACCAGCAGTCCGCAGAGATCATGCCGGTTCAGCAAGAGTAAAGAAAGCAGAAGCACCTCCTTCTCGCATTCCCGGTGTGCCACTGGTCCGGAGTGACAGCGTAACCAAAATTGTTAATCGCAGGTTTATGAAACAGGGTCAGAAGGATGAGCCAAGAACCGGCCAGCTACAAGCTCAGGGTCAGTGCCAAAGCCAGGCCAACAAGACACCTATCAGTAAGGACAAGGGCCTTGGTCCTGTTACTCTGGAGGTGAGTAGTATGTAGAGGCTAGCAAATTCATAAAAATGGGAGATTCAGCTGCATTAATATAATAAAAATATTATTAAATAATCATAAAATGATTATTGTTTATATTATATGATTATTATGTAAGTATTGTGTGGAAATTAGTGTTTAGTGTCTAATTCTAGGTGTTACACACTCCTATCTGGCTATCTCTTAAAATAACTGTCTTCTAACTGTCTTATAACTGTAACTGTCCTTCTCTCAGTAGCTTCCTGACACTGAATCTTTCCTTTCCTGCAGGACGGCTCTTGTGACTGCAGCTCAAGAACTCTAGCATCCTGCTTTGCTCGAGCATCACGCACCAACGTTCGCCATGTCCATGGTCACTGCAAACTCCGTCCACATGAATGCCCCACAGCAGCTGGTGCGAAACGGGATCCGATTCCTCAGTAACAGGCGGAGTCGCCATGCATATTGATACCACTGCCCAGCTGACAGGATTCTTTAGAGAGGTGGAGATGAGCTTAGAGCAGTGACTTTGCAGAGGTCGGAGCGTGATGAGGAAAATACCCATGACACAATATATACTGGCTATCTCCACCACTGTCCTCCTTTTCCAAGTGTATTGTGGACTGCTGTTGGATTTCTTTACTTGAGAGATTGTATTAAAGTGTTTAGGTTTAGTGGTTTAAATGGATATGATTAAAATGTATGGGAAAGATATATTGCATTTCCAGTGGCTTTTTATACTGTTTAATATATATTAGCATCACTGTCATGCAAAAACTCAATTTTTGCTGTTGTACACTTTTGACATTATCTGAAGTCAGTTGTTCTTTATATTGTATTAAAAATTCATAGAATAACTCCCAGATTACTTTATAAAACTTTTTTTTAATTCTACTGTAAAATGACCATTGGGTATACAAGTGTTTTATGTGTGACAGTGGCAATAAATAAATAAATAAATAAATAAATAAATAAATATATACTGACATATACTGTTAGATGGCTTAACAGTTAACTGTAAATAAAAGGAAAAATGTTAAAAATCACACTGTTTTGTTTGTTTTATTGTTTTATTTTATATTTTATAAATTATCATGTCCTGATTAGTAATTTGATTAGTTAAACTGAAAGTAATGCCCCTGGCCAGGTTAAAACTATGCGGCCTATTGAGTGAACTTTACAATCACGCCCTCTATTGACCGTTTGTCTGGACGTCTATCAGTGACTGAGAATTATATCTAACCTGATGTCACACGTTAAATAAAATCCATAAATCCAAATAGCTGAATCCATCTCTAACAAATTAACCACACTGACTTGCAACTGATCTGAAGTTGGTTGGTGTAAGTAGTAGTATGCATATTAATAAGTAAGTAGTTGCATATTTGACATTAAAAATGCTAAATATTAAAAATATTAAAATAAAATAGCATAAAAATGTATTTCAGCAACATTAAAGTATATATAGGTTTGATTTCCCAGAGGGGCAAGCACATTATATTACACATTATTAACTACTTTGTATGTTTCTGAAATTATTTTTTATGTTTTTATATTTTTTTTAATACTTGTCAAATGTAACTACTTAAAAAATTATAGTATTTATAAATGTAATTTATATTAACGTACACTATATTTGTCAATAGAATTTACCAAGATTAGCCGCTGTTTTTTTTTTTTTTTGCGCTTTACACAATAAGAGTCACCACATCGTTAGGATAGATTCTCGGAAACGTCAATGTTGCACAAGTGGATTATAAATAAATAAATAAATAAATAATAAATAAATATTTACACCGTTTTAAAGTAATAATAATTGAAATTTGTTGGCGCTAATCGGCTCGCCGGCAGAAGATGCGGAAACGCGTAAAGAGCATGCGCAGTGCTGGTCTGGACTCCTGTAGGTTTATCTTTCTGCTGTTTGTTTACGATCTGTTATTAACAATCACTCTCCTGAAAACAGTCAGGACATGAGGCAGGGGATATGTAGGGTAGCTAACACCGCTGTATCTGTAAGCATTTAGCTAACTGAGCACAGACTGCTTGTAGTTATAGCTGGCTCTGTGTTTACAGTAGATTACAGCTAGCTAAGTTTTGGCAGCAGATCTTCTCAGGATACTCCCATATATCTGGCTTTCATTAATCTACATCCGTGCGGACATGTCGTGCACCATGGAAAAGGTGCTGTCCGATGCTCGGACTTTGCTGGAGAGACTGAAAGAGCACGACACGGCGGCCGAGAGTCTGATCGAGCAGTCGAGCACCCTGAGCCAAAGGGTCCACAGCATGAGGGAGGTGGGCAACGCTCTGCCTGATAAGGTAGGCCAGCAGGGGTTCAGTACTGCTCCTTTGGTTATTATTCCCACCTTATTATCTGAGGGAGACCTCGATTACTGTATTTAGCTGCTCTGCGCTGTGGTCTTTACTGTGTAAAGGAATTTCCTACGTAATTACATGTTTTATCAATTATGTGAAGTTTTCTGCAAATAAATTAGCTGTATTTGGTGAAGATCCCATTTTAACCATGCAGGCAAAAATTAATATCATTAATATAATATAACCCTGTCTTCTGTGGCTGCCTTTTTAAACAAATAAAGCAAAGGTCATTTTAAAGGGCCCATATGCTACATTTTCCCTATATTTATTTATTTTTTACTTTATTTTTATTTTTTACTCTACACTTGTAGTTAGGATATGGGGCAGTGGTGGCTCAGCGGTTAGAGCGCCGGGATATCGATAACAGGGTTGTGGGTTCGATTCCCGGGCTCGGCAAGCTGCCACTGTTGGGCCCTTGAGCAAGGCCCTTTACCCTCTCTGCTCCCCGGGGGGTGGAGTTGGCTGCCCACTGCTCTGGGTGTGTGTGTGTACTCACTGCCCCTAACACATGTGTGTGTGTGTTCACTACCAGATGGGTTAAATGCGGAGGACACATTTCGCTGTACAGTGACAAATACGTGCACCTTTATCCTTTATCCTATTTGTTAGGGGGTAAAAGTCATTATAATTTTTTTATGGCCATTTTACAGAGGATTGTTGTCACTGTGCCGTTAAGACTAATATATATAATTGGATTTTGCTGAATGCTGATTATGTGTATATGGCTATATCTATATCTGATGTCTAAAAGCACATTTCTTTCATTGTTTTTTTTTTTTCTTTTTCTTTTATTCAGTACATGGAAGAAAGTGCAGGATACCAGGAGCTGTCCAAATACAAACCCCATGTTCTGCTGTCCCAGGAGAACACCCAGATCAAGGAACTTCAGCAGGAGAACAGAGGCATGCTTCTTAATTCGCTTACATACAATATGCATCCCTAAAACTGTAGGATTTAGCAAAAAGTGTTGTCCAAAAGGTATAATTATAATATTTGCTATATGCTCTTTCCTTTGTCTGTTTCACAGAACTTTGGCTTTCGTTAGAAGAGCACCAGTACGCTCTGGAGTTGATCATGGGTCGATACCGCAAGCAGATGCTTCAGTTAATGATGGGCAAGAAGGAGCTGGACACCAAGCCTGTGCTCAACCTTCACAAGGACCACGCCAAGGTAAATACCCTCTTTCTTCTGCTGATTTTATACTGCTAGCTTTTACGAATGTGTAGCCAGTGTCATCAGTATACTCTCAAAAAGCATTAATCTTTGGCCTAGGAGGTGCAGAGCCAGCTGGAGCGAATATGTGAGATGGGCCAGGTGATGCGTAGAGCGGTACAGGTTGATGACCAGCACTACTGCTCTGTCAAGGAGAGATTGGCTCAACTGGAGGTAATGCATCAGTCCATGTCTGTTGTAAAGGGACATTCTGGCTAGAATAGGAAAACTGCCTCCTGATGACATCTAGAAGGAGCCTTTGGAAAAATCTTGGTGTTGATTCTTTAAAGCGCAGAAGTGAGTTTTCCTTTTCGGCCAGAGTGTTCCTTTAAATGTTCCTTTTAAAAGTTTATGTAGTTTTTATGTTTGTTTGTATTATTATGCTGTATTAATTTGAATGTTTTGGTGAAATTGACTGAATTTTCATCCTGATTTAGATTGAAAACAAGGAGCTACGTGACCTTTTGGCCATCAGCAAGAATACCCTGAAACCACACAGAGAAGAGAACAGCCAGCCCGACACAGAGCCTAGCCCCAGAGTTACTGACACAGAATGATGACGGCCAGAGCGTTGCTCTGTATTGAGGATACAGTTCAGCACAATTTCCTTTGTACCATCTCAGGACACCCATTAGCTCACATTTATGTTGTGGTTCATTACTGTTGACCTGCTGCCCACTGGTGCACATTTCTGCAATAGAGTAACAGCGGTAGATTTTATTTGTCTGTTTTTCTCAGGAAATCTGCACCACATTGTTACGTTCATTTCTGCTACCTGTCTTTTTTTCTATAGTTTTTTAAATTAATCTTAAAGTTATTTTAGATTTGCAGGGCCTTATGAAAGATTCAGCACTCTGGAAAAACCTCAGACTTTGCTGTATTGATACATACTCATTTCCATGCAAAAACAAGTGGCCATTCTTAGCTGCTTAGTCTCAGTTTAGGGATTTCTTAAAAGTGTTAAGTATTCAGGCTGATGAAACATGCATAAAGGGTTATTTTAAAAAATAATTAACTGTATACTACTATACTGCTACGATAGACTATAATAAAGGACTTGGTGTTCATTTCCTAGTAGGGTTAATGCTTGGCTGCTCTCTGTAATAGGGTGGCAGTAAATAAGCAGGTTTTTAAGATCACGCTTGTGTAGCATCAGGTCATGCTTTTCAAAGACCCATTCAGCCAACATGCCGAGCATTTATTACGTTCATAAAAATAAAAAGACGTAAAACTAGCAACAGTGGAATTTTTAGTCTGTTTGTGTTTGCATGAAAATATCTGTCAATTAAAATTTTGTATGTGTGATTTTTAATATAGCAAATGTTTGAAGCTTTTCTGGAGGTTGAATAACTTTTGCAAGACAGTAAAAAAATGTTAAAATATGATTTAAAATTAAATGCATAAATAAATCTTTCAAATGTACCCTTGCCTTTGAGTGGCCTTTAGTAGCTTTTAAAGAATTGCAGCAGTTTCTTCTATGGTCCCTGCATAAATTATAGTGGCATCGTGTCTGTGTATTGTGCACAGTTCTGATGTTAAAACTAGGTACAATG
Source organism: Salminus brasiliensis (assembly GCF_030463535.1). Lineage (NCBI taxonomy): Eukaryota > Metazoa > Chordata > Actinopteri > Characiformes > Bryconidae > Salminus > Salminus brasiliensis. The sequence goes on from NC_132891.1 coordinate 9,965,054, forward strand.
GCTTGACTTGAGTTTCAGCATGTAAATATAATGAAAGAATAAAGCTTGAGCTGGAGGTAAGGCACATGGTGCTAGTCCTCCAGACATGGATTAGGCCCTTAGGTCATTTTTAGTGGACAGTGGGGAGAAAAGAAGGTAAAAGACTTGCTGGAGAAATGATATCTCCCGGCTGGACTGGGAGTGCCTGGGGATCCCCCAGAATAAGCTGATGGAAGTGGCTGGAGACACGGCTCCGGGCTATTGGTGACAGGGTTGTGAGTTCGATACCCGGGCTCGACTAGCTGCCACTTTTGGGCCCTTGAGCAAGGCCCTTCACCCTCTCTGCTCCCCGGGTGCCACAGCAATGGCTGCCCACTGCTTTGGGCACATGTGCTCACAGTCTCTAGTGTGTTTGTGTGTGTGCACTGCAAAGATGGGTTAAAGGCGGAAGCTAAACTCCATCTGTGCCGACACTAATGATGAATATGGTTGTCTTGTCTTGTCTTATAATAGTATTTAAATACAGTGGAAGGCTTAATAATAGGGAGAATGACCCTAGGAGAACCACAGTCCAGCACAGGTTGGTGATTTATCTGCTTAAACACACTTCTGGTTCAGCTCATCAGTTAATTGACCAGTTCCAGACCAGTTCCCCAAACTCATCTTAGTGTTAAGAGCCCTGGTTTAGTAGTATGTCCAAGATAGTCCACCACCATTAGAGCTGCATTTACTAGTATAGTTCAGTGTAGTATCCCATCTGCAGTTGGGCGCCTCCTCACACGCCTGTCCAGCAGGTGGCGCTGATGGTCCTGCCGTGCGAGTGACCCCATACATTCGGAAAACATGACAGCTTAGCCTCCTGATGCAAAGTCAAGTCGGTTCAGCCAGCTAGCACCATCTACTCCAACATGTCTGAGAAAGAACTGGGTCAGAAATGGGACCGCTGCCTGGCAGACTGTGCGATTAAAGTTGGTAAGAGGTTTGTCAGATTACTGGCAAAGCTGGAAGAGCAGAAGTTAGCTAGATAGCTAGCTAACGCTACCCGTTTAAACAGGGGTTAGCGCTAGCGTCGTTAGCTAGCTAGCTAGCTGTGAACAAGGTTACATTAGGAGTTACCGAGCAATGCTAGCTAAAGCTAACGAAGCGTTCATCTCAGAGTAGACACGATCAGACTGAGCTAAATGATCAAGCATATTTATATGGGGCTTATTTTAATAACATAGCTACGTGTCCCAAAGCAGCATGACAGAAATGAGAGACGAGCCCTCCACGTTAACCTGCTAAGCCAGCCAGAGCTGAGGGTGGCAGGGAAACCCTCCCTGTGAGCCTCAGGAGTGAGAAATCCGAGGAATTCAAGGCTCAGAGGGAAAGCTAAGATGATTAAACTGTCGAAAAGGGGGGAAAGGTCTTTATTATGCATAAGGAAGAAATGCTGGGACTGAGAGGAACCAAGAAGCTCAAGTTTTGCTCAAGCATTAAGCTAAATAAGACTTATTGCTCCATAAATATGATTTATTTTGTAGTAGATATACTTTAACAAGGTCTGATGTAGGTAACCCATTAAAAGATTCATTTGCTTACATGGTCTGAAGATATCTTCATTTAATCATTGCTTTTGTCACTTATTAAATTAAATGTTAATTATTTGTTTTAATATTATGTAGCATAATAATAATAATAATAATACACAGTTTTGTTGGGTATTAATCTAAGACAAAATGCTTCCAACCAGTCCAACCCATATCCAGGTATTTAAGGTTATTGATGCCTTGGTTTAGGTAGTAATGGTTTAGTTATGTTTGGGCTGGAGCAGAACAGCTGTCCTTCTGGGGCGCCTTCACTACTTTAGACCAGTGTTATGAAATCAGTCCTCAACTAGTCCATATTTTTGCAAGTGTAGAGGACTGGTTTGAGAACCCCAGTGCTTTAGACCCTTCAGAGCACGTTCTGTGTTGTTGTCCTTCCTATACTAAATTTAGAGAATTGTTGGGCATTAACAGGTTAGAAATCTCAGCGGTACATTGCACGTCCCGTCCAGTCAGAAATCCTCTATGTGAGAAGTGAGTCACTGGTTCATGTCTCACTCATTTCCGACAGAGGTAGTCTGCTGCATTACTGTGCTGGTTTTCATGCCTGCTTCTTTTGTTGTGTCTCTAAAATCTGCCGTTTTTCCTGTAGGTGCTGGCCTCGGTTTGGGGATTGTGTTCTCCGTTGTATTCTTTAAGCGTGAGTATTCACTGGCATTGTCTTGTCTTTATTATAAAATAGACTGCTTTGACTTTTCTGGTGTATGTAATGCTTGCTGTATTTGTACCGTACACACAGGGAGGACTTTCCCAATTGCATTCGGCACAGGAGCAGGGCTGGGCATGGCTTACTCAAACTGCCAGAACGACTTGAGGTCACCATATCTTGTACTCAGTAATGCAGCTAAGGTCAGTAAGTGTATGGCAAGCCATGCTGTTCATATAATCCTATCACACTTGGCTAAGACTTGGCTTTTGGCTTTGGTTTGTCAGTGTGGCATAAGGAAAGTCTCAGATTATACTCACTCACTGTTTCCTTTAAGTCTCCCATCTGCATTTTAGACATCCAGGCCTAGTCTGATCTGCTGAAACTAAATGAACTGACTGGCTTTTGTCTCAATCTGTTTCAGGAGCAGTAGCGCCGTACCATGAAGATTTTGACTCTCTTTTGTTACTCATCTGAGGGCTGTCAGACTCCTATCCCTCCATCATTTGTGTGTGCCTGAAGCAGACGTTCTGTCTTTATTTAATCATATTGTTGAAAAGAAAAGCTGTAATGTTGAATGATGTAGATTTGAGAATGGAACAAACACAGTTAATAAATGATATTTTATGACATCAACAAACCGTCAACCGTCTTTGTGGCCTTTTTTTAACAACATTTAAAGCCGATTTCATGCAGGTGCCCTTAATAAAAGCCAAGATTGGCCTTAACCTTTGACACTGCTGGAAGTGAACAGCACAACACAGCCGAGGGTGTTAAGTTAATGCTTTTTGGCTGTTGTCAAAAAAAAAAAAAAAACCTGCCCAGATGATCTTGAGCCTGCTAAAAGTAATGGACAGTGTTTGGCAGTGTGACAATTCATGAGGTACATCTGGTCTCTACAGTGAAGTGCAAACATTTCAAGCACCTCTTCATTTTAACAGGCCAACGTTTTCACCCATAATTGCACCTTTTTTTATAGATGATCTTTTAACCAACAGTAAAATCAGAACTTTGTGATTCAACTAAACCATGATTATTTTACTGGTGGAAATTTGAGAAATAGAAGTGTGGATAGAGAAAGAAAAAGCATGTACAGCCACTGCTGTATAGATGAAGCCTAAAGGCTAGAGAAGTGGGCTTGGTCCCCAGGAGCAGCATCCACTGCTGAGATGCCCTTGAGCGAGGCACCAAACCTCAACTGCTCCCCAAGCCTGCCCACTAATCTAGGTGTGTGGTTCTCACTGCCCTAATCAAGAGTATGTGTTTGTGTGTGTGTGTGTGTGTGTATATTCGCTGGCACGGGTGGATTAAATATGGAGGTTGAATTCCAATGTGATGGCTGTTAAGTGTCTAATCTTGGATCTTAATCTAATTAAACAGGACTGATCATTTATTCTTTCTACTGAAATGTACATAATGTCCAAATATTTGCAGACACCCCTTTTAATAAATGCATTCAGCTACTACCTGTACAAGTTGCACTCTTTTCTGACAAAGATACACAGCTTGTCTAGTCCCTGTAGAGAAGTACTGCCAACAGAATAGGACTTCCTGCAGCAGATAAACATGAACTTATTGGCACCATGGCTAATGCCAGGTGTTGGCTAGAGGGGTCCCTGAAGTCCCTCCAGCATTGAGCTGTGGAGCAGTGAAACTGTGTGAAATAATGGTGCTTCATCTAGGGCTGGGCAAAATGGTAAAAATTATCATGATATTTAAAAACATTTTTCACAATATTTATCAAGATATTCAAGATTTTAGAAATCAGTAAGTGACCGATGCTTAAAAACTACTATTCAAGTACTCTCACATACTGAGTATTATACAGTGATTTTTATTTAAAATCCGCTGCACTTAAAACAGATTAATTTCACTTGTTTGTAATGAAACAAGTTTGTAATGAGATCCTCGATGTGTATCACAACAGCACAATTCATCATCATATGATAAAATGTTGTTATATTGCCCACCCCTAGCTCTATCCAATACTGTTGGGATGAGTTTGGGATGAGGTGGGGTGGTGGTCATCCAACAGCCTGACTAATGCTCTTGTTGCTGAATGCAATCAAATCCCCACAGCAATGCTAGTAGTGTCAAAATCAAAAAGAAAGCATCCACTCAACAGTAGGGACAGTTACTCCAATTGATTTCAGAAGAAACAATGAATGAGCAGATGTCCCAACTTTTGTCCATATAGTATAGTTGGTCAGTGGCCAACTGATGTCGTCCATGATGTGATCAGAAAAAGCGTACTGCTAAAATTAAAGAGGCTACAAAGGGTTCTTTGAGCGATACCACTGAGGAACCCTTTTTGTAAAGCAGATATATGGGAAACATTGTGAAAGTTTTTAGCTTTTAAGACGTTATTTCATTAAAATCTGTTTTTTAAGGTTATTTTATGCATTGATCAAATTGCTAATTTTTAGTGTGGTGTGACCATTTCTCACAATAACAAAAAAAGGTCCCATTGCCCTGCTAATCCCAAATAAATTATTCACCAATAACTATCAGCTTTAATATAAATATAGGGATTTATCTAAAGGCAGCTGATCATTGCCACAAACAAAATGACTGGATCTGTATAAAATACTGGTTTGTGTTAAAAGAAATAAAAAAATAAATATAAATCTATACTGATGGCACCTCTCCATTAATTCTGATTAGCATTGCCTGTGAATGTGCATAAGCAAGCATTAGGAGTGTGATGCTCAAACACGTTCTGTCCTCGGCAGCGGCGAGCCAAGCTGAAAGGCACACTGGAGTGGAAGGCACAGGGATTAGCAGGAGTGAGGAGTTGAGAGGAAAAGCACGCAAACATGGATACCTGTAGAGCTCTTGTAAACACAATGGCACAATAAATGAACAAAGACCATGAAGCTTACAACCGCCAAGGAGTTTCTACAAACAGCGTCCAAACCCCTGGACATTCGGTTTTTAATAATCTCTCAGGTGCTACAACTGCAAAGACCTTATTCTTCTGTTCTCACAGAACAGTGTCTCTCTCCCTCTCACATTTACTCACACACACACACACACCCACCCACCTCTCAGTTGCCCTCCCCCAAATGAGTGTCATCATGACACGAAGCTTTGAAACACGCTGACTGAAACAGAAGTGCTCATACTGGTGCTAAGCTTGGAAGAAGCCAGACATGGAGACATTTTTCCCCCCACTTAAACTTCATCCCGAGCTGAATGGACCGGCAGCATCTGAATATCACAGCATCTGAACGAGGGAAAGACACTGAGCTGAACTGACCTTCCCATAGGGATGGACGGAAGAGGAAGACTACAATGGGACACGTCTTCTTTTTGCTCACCTGAGCTTGTGCTCGCACGGAACCTGCTGTAGTGAGAGATCCTGAAGATCCCTATGGCTTATGTTCTAGACAGAAGACCTGGACATGGACTCCTTTTGTCACTTTATCTCCACGTATCTTTAAAAATAACGGATGGGTAGCGTGCTTCGTTAAGACCAGAGGGCCAAGGCCATTCTAACTGGCAGCTCCTACAATGAGCGACTCCACTCTGCCCTGGGCAGAAGCAACATACGCTGTGGACCGTAACCTCAGCAGGACCCTCAGCGACAGTGTCCATAGTAGTGATGTGTGGAGCATCAGTGGCAGTGGTCCATGGGTGCTAGCAATCATGCTGTCCCTCATCATTCTGATGACGGCTTGTGGGAACATCCTGTTGATAGCCCTGGTCTTCGCCCACCGGTCACTGAGGTGCACTTCTAACTGCTTCCTAGTGTCACTCTTCTTTTCCGACCTGATGGTGGCTTTGGTGGTGATGCCGCCTGCCATGCTGAACGTTCTGTGTGGGACCTGGGTTCTCTCTCCAGGATTCTGTCCTGTCTGGCTCTGCTTTGACGTGATGTGCTGCAGTGCCTCCATCCTCAACTTGTGCGTGATCAGCCTGGACCGCTACCTCCTTATCATCTCCCCCTTACGCTACAAACAGCGCATGACCCCGCCCCGGGCTTTGCTGCTTGTGGGTGGCGCTTGGGGCTTGGCAGCTCTAACCTCCTTCTTGCCAATAAAGATGGACTGGCACAGCCTGGGACGTCCACAGGACCACTCGGGACACAGCTCGACCAATGCCACAGTGCCAGAGTTGAGCACTTACTATCCCCCTTCATACTTCCAGTTGTCCAACTCGGGCACCCCATCTCTGCAGTGCCGTCTGAGTGTCACCCTGCCCTTTGCCTTGGTGGCCACCTTCCTCACCTTCTTCCTGCCCTCCACAGCCATCTGCTTCACCTACTGCCGCATCCTGCTGGCTGCCAGGCGGCAAGCACGTCAGGTAGAAGCGCTCACACATCCTCCGTATCCGCATCACTCTCCAGGCGAGCCCTCCCATCCTCCTTCACTTGGACATGTTGTCCAGGACGGAGATGACTACAGCCACCAGGATCCTCCAGTGTCACGTCACGTTCCGGTGAGAAGACAGAGTGGACAGTTGGGGGAGGCAGGGCAAAGGAATAGGATAGCAACAGTTAAAATGAGAAACCGAAAGCGTACCGTTGGAGGAAGCCAGTCTAGTGTGAAGTCTAGTGTCTAGCATGTGGGCACGCATGTGTGTGAGGGAGAAAGAAACAAAAAAAGAGAGAGAGAGAGAGAGAGAGAGAGAGAGAGAGAGAGAGAGAGAGAGAGAGAGAACGGGAGAGAGGGTGAGAGAGAGGATGCAACGTGCACTCACATGCTCATGCTGAAGTTAGCCTTGCCTTTCTGCTCTCATCCACTGTATTCTTCAGTCCATAAAATGACGGGGTAATAGAGTTGACACAGTGAAAATACCTGTGTCCTTCATTCACAAGAAGGCAAAAAAAAAATGAGAGCATGAGTGGGAGGTGAAAGAGTTTTAGAATCAAAAGAGGTTTCTCATAATGCAGGTGGAAAACACACTAAATGGAAATGTGCAGATACATCTGTGACTATACAAGGTGCTAAAAGCTAAATAAACCAAGTTACAGTGAGGTAAAGTCCTTGGAGATGTGTAAGGATCTATCAGGCTCAGCATAAAGAACCTAAGCACAATGCACTGCCGCACTCCATGCACTCAAGGATCTTGATCTTCTGAAACAGGGCAAAATTAATAATCACTTGTAAACGTTCACCAAAGTGTGCCTGTTCTAAGCAAAATCTTTCTGAAAATCTGTCCTTCCTTCCCACAGCTGTCAGTGAACAGTGAACGGCGTCTGGCTCACAGGCAGGGGAAGAGGGCACTGAAGGCTAGCCTGACACTGGGAGTTCTGCTGGGGTTGTTCTTCAGCGCCTGGTTGCCCTTCTTCATCGCCAACATGGCACAGGTGAGCACCCGTAAGTCCCTATGAATCTTAGAAGTGTTGTGGTCATTGGACAGTCCAGTCAAATGCCATCCAAAACAGCTAATGCCTTCTTTAAAATGTGTCTAGTCCTCAACCTATTATTTCCCACAGCCTTCTTCTCCAAAGACCACTTGATAGATGCATAATTCTTGAATTCACGCTAATTGTGCACACCACTCTCCGTCTCAGAATCAATGCTGAAGCCTCTGACATTTTGAAAGACTGACAAATAGAAAGTCCCCCTATTTAATTGTGTAATTATACCCATCCCGCTCTCAAATTATACCCGTCCTGCTTTCAGTAATCCAGTCATCTCACCCCCCATCTGTGTCCCTCACTCTTCTCCCACGGAAAACAGCACAGACTCGGAGAGCTTCTGGGCGCGCCTGTCTGTTTCCCTCCTTCACACTCAATATGGTGTGTGAATAGCTCTCTCTTTCTCTCTCTCTCTTGCTCTCACTCCCTCTCTTACCCTTTTCATCTTCCCTCAAGCCTCCCAGTTCCCTTTCCTCTGGTGAAACGAGACGTCCATGACCTTTTCCACTCTTCTCAACACCTGAGTAATGACCTCTTCCATGATCTAAGACCTTTTTGTTTTTGCTTCGTTCGTTTAGGCCGTGTGCGAGTGCATTCCTCCCTCTCTCTTCGATGCCATAACTTGGCTGGGCTACTGCAACAGCACCATGAACCCCATAATCTACCCCCTCTTCATGCGGGACTTTAAGAGGGCACTGGGGCGGCTGTTGCCTTGCTGCTCTTCCTCGCGCATCCCTAGACGCCCTTCACCACCACTCTCACTCTCCCTGCGCAACTCGGGTGAGCCTCAGTTACCCAGCGAGCCTCCCTCGCTGGCCTCAGACCCACCACAGCCACCAGCTACGGCAACCGATGCAGTAAACCTGCTGGATGCAGAGCACGGCGAGATTGACCTGCCTTTACTCCTGCCTAACCAGGTCGACGCACTTGACTGAGGGGTGTCTTGATAGACTGAGGATAACACAACACCCCCCCCCCCCACCACCACCCTCCCCCAACAACAACAAACCAAAACCAAACGGGAGTGACGATACAGCCCATAGATTACACACAAAATGTGCAAAGACAGAGACCAAAAAAAGTGTTAAGATTCTTTGGAGGCTGTGTATTCAGATCACCCCTGCCAAAATTGTGTGGGGGTGTTCGGCGTTGAGACCAACCAAATCGAGACAGCACCACGCTATGAAGATGAGCATGAAGGTTGCCTGGGATGCATATAAAGCAGAAACGCAGAGCCTGTAAGAGCTGTGCAACACATCTCCCACTTCTAGCATTACCATAACAACCACAACAGATGGAAGACAAGATGAGAGTGAAAGGAATCTCACTAATACCCACCACAATGTCAAGTGGCTGTCCGTTAAGCTGTAACAAGTTCTTTAATTAAGAATCTACATTGGTTTTTCGAGAGGTGAGCAAAGCTGGGGCATCATTTCTGCAAGGCTGTTTGCCACAAAAACAGCCACTTCTACATTCACACTGTCAGCTGTTAAAACGATTTACAAGTTAATAGAATTTAGAAACAATTTACATTTACAATTCAAACAATTCCAGTTACTTTTAGTCCAGTACGATGCGAAAAGGTGATATCTTGGGCGGTGAAAGCACCAGCTTTCTTCTATGTGGGAAGTGCTAACATATCTAATATGTTTTATTATGAGATTGGTGTGGAATTTTGCATAGCAGATTTTTTAACCTTATAAAAAGCTGGGTTTCTCAGACAGGGATCAAACATAGGATCCCTGGACTAGGATTAATTCCTGCCCAGCATAAAGTTTTGACTTTGATTTGATCTGGGCAATATGACAATATTTTAGCGTACTGTGATAAAGTAAGGTTATTGTTTATGTTTATTATTTAATCATTTCTTGAAACAAGCAAAATGACCCGCCTATACAGTAAGACTGAATACTGTAATAATATTCTTACAGCAATCTCATAATAAGAAATATTAAATTTATTGCAAGAGGTCATATTTTTGTTGTGCATGCCTGAATCCAAGCCTAGTCCTGTGTTTAATAGCAAACATCATTACTAGTACTGTACATGGTACTGTAGTTTGAGTGATTGCTGATGACATCCATGATTTTAATCAAATTCTAATCAAGTCTGTAAAGTAATCATTTCAAAGCGAATTGCATTTTATAATTTGGCAAACCTAAACCTTCTCTCTGTAATAGCTGTCAGGTCTGATTCCACCTCATAGCAGTGGAATAACAAAACCCGGACTTAATCAATGGTACCTCAATTTTTGGTAAACATAGGACAAGGCTAACTACTAAAATAGAGCCTAACACAGTTTAGATAATTCTCAGGTTAAATGAATACTGTAAACTACAACATTTTGGTGGTCACCTTATTAGAAGAAGAAGGAAATTCAATATTTTAAAAGTACCCAAGAAGGCAGTAAAATTTGTGTCTTTTTAGGCACCATTTGTTAAGTTAAATGAGGCCACAAAACTAGCCTAATTCTATGCTCATTAGCAATAACTTGAAGTTAATGTTGTTTGGACTCTTTATTTTTTTAATCTTAATACTGACGTGGGGTAATTTGGGGAAATCACACAGATAGTTTAACCTGTACAAATCGGCCAGTCAATCCCTTATGAATTGCATTATTGGAGCTCCTCTAGCAAAACTGATCCAACTCAAATAGGGCTTAACAGACCTGATTCATCATGTGGAAAGCTTTGTAATTAGCTTGTCGAGCTAAATTAGGTGTACACAGCAGAGAGGCCACTGAACAGTGCTCAGCAGGGGCACTCCAAGACAATGTCTGAGAAGTGGCGAGTTAGCCTACATCACCATTTGAGTCCACAATTGTTGTCGCAGAGACTTCTGGGACTGGGGTATGAAGAGAGTGTGTGGGTGGTGTTGTGGCTGGCTGAGAAAAGGACAATTTGCCATTGGCTAGCTGGTCCTTTGCAGTTCGTGTTGGCTGGTGGGTGTCTGTATCTGTTTTTTCAGCAGTCCAGTGTGTGGTGTCCCAGTCCCAGGACACATGTTCGGGGTCTGGGTGACTTTCGCCCGCTTCCTCACCTCTGCCCTGACAGTCTGTGCCTTCATTGACCTCAGTTGCACAACAAACACTGCAGTCCTTTTGACCAGTGTCAGCATCACTGAGAGAGTCCAGCAAGTCTGATATGTCTGGAATATCCCAGCCATCTTCTTGTTCTTTTTTGGCACCACATTCCTCTCCTTCATTCTTTGAGGATGTTACAGGGTTTTCCTCCAGTTGTCCATTCTCTTTGGAAGGCTGGATGTCTCGCAAGTCCAGTTTCCCCTGAGCTGCAGTCACTATCTGAGGCTGGATAGCCATTGTCCCAACTCCTTCCTTGGTAGGAACACCAACTGCTACAAGGATTGTGTCCATCTGACGCATGTAGTCCAAGTGACCTTTAACCTGACAAGATTAAAAAAGTAAGTTTACAACCAATGATAGACTCACAGATTCTTACAAAGTAACTTTGAGCTGGTCTACATTCCATATCGTGGTACTGTATTTACTGTATTTCAAAACCATGTTCCTCTCTTTCAGTCTTCACAAGTTTTGCTTTCTTTGTCCTTTCTTTGGCATGGTCTAAATGATTTGTCCTTCAATGTTTGTATTAGGGATGTCCTGATCCAATCTGAATATCCTAAAGCTGACTGTTAACCAATAACTATACAATCCAATCTTCACATTTCTATAAATAATACAGTCCCACAACTGGGTAAGACGTGCTGTTATTTAACACTAGTAAACACCAGTAAAATCACTGTTTTTTAAGTTTATATAATAAGACATTTAGTTAGTTTGGTAGCAACTTATTTAAAATGACTGTTTTAAACTTTACAGAGTGTTTAATGTCTTATAATCCAGTCTGACTGACCTACCTGGCCATTCAGATCCCAGTTCCTTTAAAACGCTACAGTCAGATCACTTTGTACGCGTGTGTGTGGGGGTATATGTTCATTTATGACTTTATTTTATTTAAGAAAACATTTTTTTACTGATAAGTGTGTTTACTTTACCACTCAAACTCTCCATTCCACCTTAAATAGCGAAACAGTTACTGTCTACATTTCAATAGCAGAACCTAACTGCATCATTTAAGGTGGAACGGAAAGTTCGAGTAAGCGGGACAACCTTTGCCTTGTTTTGACTGCTAACTGGTAATGTCACAGATTTCTCGCATGTTAAGCAGCTGTTAATGTCACCTAGAAAATGCCAGAGGGCGCAAAAACAAGGATTGGAAGTGGATTGGGCTTTTAAAGCTGACACCCGATCCATTTAAAAAATGTCCGGATTGGCCCTCAACATGTCACGGGATCGGATCGGGACATCCCTAGTTTGTAATCATCTGATCTCAATGCCTTGCTCTTGTGCACAAATAAAATCCTGCAATCTATTTAAAATAATTTTTACAGTTGGTTTAAACCGCTCAAGCAGAGTTGGCTGACCTAACCCTGGTCAAGGTTCTTCTGCTATAACTTGCGCTCAACGTCCAATGAATGTGCACTGCTTATCACAAGTACCTTTATTTACTCTCAGTCACAAGGACTCTTATTCCATGTGCCAGTCAGCAGAGTGAGCTGAGTGGTTATTTGATTTGACAGTGCTGGAGTACTACAGGAAGGACTCTATTCAATGTTGTTTGGTTATACAGTAACTGTATAATAAATGCTTCACTCAACTGTAGTTTTCAGCCACTACACTGGCTTGGTTTGTAAAGATCTCAATCATCATGTGATCTCCTTCATACAATAGTTTTGCAACTGCATTCTTTGTGGTTGGCCTTTCAACACAAGACCATATATGTATTAAATTTTTCCCCAAAGGTCCACTTATGACATTTGTGTTGGTTTATGTACTCTTTCTAATTAAACAAGGTTTTTTATTGTTAATGTGCCTTAAAGACTGATATATAAAGGTCTCTTGCTCTTGGTGATTTTGTGGGATGTTACAAAAACAATTTATTTAAAATGGGCTGTTTTTGCAGCTTAATGTCCATATATGGACTCTACCAGAAGAGACTGGACACTGGTTGGAATGCTTAACATGGCAGCCATATTATAGAAAGTCTTGTCCTGTGTTAGCATTTACATGGGGCCCATCATGAAGAATATGAAGAGCTCGCTTTTATGTAGCATACGTACAGGAGCAGAGCGGATGAGTAGAGGCTTAAGCAGGGCTGCCAATTCACACGCAATATAGCTCTAATCTCACGGCACACTGTGCCGTTTCTCACACATTTTAATGACCCCTCGTTCTCTTGGCTAGATGTCGCTGCAGTTTCACTGATAATACATATTCTGGACCAGCAATGGTGGCCTTCTGAAAAAGTTAAGGAGAGCACCCCCGCCACCTTTCCTCAGCCAGTCAACTGCATGATGCATAGATGCTACCAGACTGACAGATTGAAACAATGTCACCTAACCTACACTGTTAACATATCCTAGAGGAATCTCTTTAGGTGCTTTGAGGAACCTTCAAGAAAGGATTTTAGAAGAAAAAGGTTCCTTGAAGTTCTCTCAAAGCACCTTTAGAGGTTTCAAACTAAAGAACTTCCAAACGTTTTTCAAAGATCTTATACTTTTAACAGTGTAGTAAAGATTATTAAACAGCTGTAACTCCAGAATCTGTAATTTTTTGTAAAATGTTTATTAGGAATACTATACTTGTATCCTGTGGGCCTGGGGAGTGTTCTGTTTGTGGGCACTGCCATTTACTTACCACAGATGACAGATCCACATTAATTATGCGACGTGTACCAGAGTTGATTGGCTGCAGCCCTGCCACAGAGAGCTGAACACTTGAACTTCTATACAAAAATCCAAGAAGCCAATCACCTCTAAAAGAGAAAGATATTTATACTTATTATCAAATGTCCCTCATTAATATGTCCTCAGCATACATGCAATTAGTGTTGTTCTCACCTGCAATATCCGTTAACAATCTTTCCCGCAACGACTTTGGAGAGCCGATCCCACGTTTTTTCAGATCCATCCACAGGGGCTCCCAGCAGAATGACATCTTCCACAACACCTTCACTACCTAACCGGTAATGAGACATGGCATGTCTTTCAATGTTCCAGAGTAGATAAGGCTCGACATTGCAGCCCACGCACTGCAAATTAATGCCTTTCCTTCATTCAGTAGAGACAAAGAGAAGGCTCTAAAGCAGTACATGCTACACTACTCTTCAATATTCACATCCCTGATGTGCCCAAGTGAACAATGTTCAATGTCCAAGTCTTCCTGATCTTGGTCGTACCACCCTGCCCTTCACATTTTAGTGTGTTCTCTAAATCCCAGACAAATCACCAGTCCTTTAATAAACCATTCCTAAGGTAAAGTGTGTTTTACCAAAAAAAGCAAAAGGTAAAGGGATACTACAGGGAGTTGGGAACCTTTGTTTCTCCAAAACACAAACAACAGCAAAAAAAACAATAAAAATCATCACCTTGATCATTTGCGAGCTCCTCCAGACAGAAGTAGATGACTCGAGCTCCAAGGCTAAAGCCAATCAAACTGACAGGTCTCTTTCCCTTCAATGAGACAAGAAAAGACAAAATGCGCAGTTAAGGGCACTATTCTAATAAGTAGCTCTGTACTTGAGCCCAGACACCAAAGGCTGGTTAACTCACTTCCTATATGTTGCTATATATGGGGGAGGCCACAGAGTGTAGCTTTTAGGAGTAGAAGAAAGAAACTTATTCCATCTAACTTTTCCATCTAACACCTCACTAACCTGTTGCCGGCTCCGGAGCACTTGGGCAAGGTGCTTTCCCACCTCTGCCGAACGGCTCAGGCACACTCCCCACGGGTTGTCAATCACGCTTGCTACTGCCAGCAGAGATGCTGGCCAGGTCAGGGCCGTTACAATGCCTGCACACGAGCAAGACGGGAAATCTTCAGTCAATTAAAGATTGATGCGAGCTGAACCATGAACCCACATTAATGTTTGACACATTAAAAGCATTTGCTTTTCTCAGAAAAAACTTGGTGGGTCAAGGTGAAGCTTTAAATATGGAACTGTTCAGAAGTGAAGGGAGGGAACGACTTCATCTTGCCAAAGTGCAGATTTTGCTACATTGAGGAAGCGGCAAATAAATAATGTTGCTCAAACGCTGTGGAAAAACGTGTCAACTACTCAGGGTTCCAATGTAGTGATACAAAGCCTTATTCAGAGCAAGTCTTCAAATCCTGCAGTCATTGAAATATTATCGTATTATCGTTGTCGTTCTCGCATAAAACCTTTATTTCTATTTTCTATTTTAATTTCCGCCATCTTTCACTTTTTGACATCATTCGAATCTGGCAGTTGTATGCCATGATGAATGGATCAATAAAAAAAAGGAAAGTAAAAGAAAAGGGTTTTTCTTCTCCTAAAAAGTTGACATTTAGAGATTTGGACAAAGTTTTTACGTGACAGCAACAATATGTAACAGCTGTCAAACCTGCCCCATGCTTAGCAGAATAGCTAACGGAAATCCCACCTGACAACACAGTGTATTTGAGGGCCTCCTGGGCCACAACGCTGACAAGTCCATCCCACAGGGAGTCAAGTATGCACCCCAGATCCCGCAGGTAGCGTGACTCCCACTTCAGACAGTATTGCTCTCCACAGGAACCTAGACTTCGCCATGGAGCCTGGAAGGAACCTAGAATAAGCACAGAGTGGAGGAAAGACCAGAACAAAAGATGTCCAGTTATTTCTGTCACAAAGGCGCCCTATTATTAGGGTAAAGCACCTTTTTGTGATTCTATTGCTACATAATGCAGTATTGCAGTTCAACTGCAATACATTAAATCCCAAATGTAAAACTGATATAATTGGCTAAAGATCTTCCTATATTTCAGTGGGGTCCAAAAGTCTGAGACTACCTTGGTTAAACACCTAAGGAAAATGATCTAGAACATCTGAGATTGGTCAGAAACAGTTCACACAAAAAGGACACTTAGGCTGCATCTGCATATATTTTAGATTTCTGCAAAATCATGCACTATACGTCCAAATGTTTGTGCACATCCCTTTACATTGCACCCATTGCTGAGACAAATGTGCAAAGGAGCACACACAGGTTGTCTAGTCCCTGTAGAGAAGTGCTACCAACAGCAGTGCTCCAAAATCTAGTAATACAAGCCTTCCCTGGAAAGTAGACTTAGAGTTACTCCAACAAAACTCTTTTTTAATACCCTTAATGTTAAATGTCCAAATACTTTTGTCCACACAGCATATTATAAAATAAAAGTATAGTATTGCAAAGAAAAAAAAACATATCATGATAATCTTAAACATCCTTAGTTACTACCTACTTACAAAATACTGCATGTATTTTCACATTCTTCTTCTACTAGTTAATGATGATTATTATCATAATGATGCTGAATAGTAAGTAGTTAATGATGTTGCATTAAACACTGACTGTATTTGCCACTGCAGAGCCATCCTGTCACAGCCACAGTGAGATGAAGGTGCTTCCCCGAGCTCAGAGGAAGGAACTCGAACTCTTCAATCGCACCCACTCGTTTGTTCATCTTATACCCTGATAACGAGTGAGGAAAGTAAATGAGCACGACAGGTACGAAATCACAACAAAGACAGTCCAAAGAAAAAAACAATCAAAGCGCAAGAGTAAGTATCCTCTGACTCCCACCGGCATGATGGAGAGGTAATTAGGCTCTCACAGATAACGGTGGTCACAGTCAACTCACCAGTTAAGCCTGCTCCTGCAGCACCAAAGAGTGAGGCCATAATGGCGATGCCGGTGGCTGATCCCAGAGCGGCAGCCCCTCCTGCCCCCAACACTGCCCCTGCCCCAGCCGCCACTAGAGGTGCAGCCAGACCCCCTGTCACACCTAGGACATGCACAAAACAAGGGGGACATTCAGGGTCATTGGAAGACTGTAGTACTAGAGTCCCTATAGTAATTGGTATTATTTTGGTATTATTAAGGGCTCCCATCACGGAAAACTGAATTTTCCTTGCTTTACTGAATTAAAGACACCTGATGTGATATGTGAATAGTGTTAAACCTCAGTCTCCAGTCCATACCATCCAGATCTGGAAAGTAAGCTGTGAAAACATCCCATTTTAAATAGCTGTTTTCATTCACATACCTATGCCTATTCAGCCTACCTAGTTTAGCAGTAACAGAAATTGTTTAAGAGATAAAGAGAGGTTGGAAAACAGTCGTGTAAAAATTAATTATGACCTTTTTTGGGACATAAAGCTACACAAACAGCGTAACTGAACTAAGAAAACCTTAAAATACAATTAAAGAATCTATAGGATTATGGGTCCAGTTTTACATATCCTCACTTTAACATTTGTAGTGGTCTGCTATGTCTATGCTACGACTATGTGCCGAAATCATAGCATTTTTATGTGCATGATGCAAGTGTTATCCTCCAGGACATATGTCTGTATGATGCCTGTCCTTCTGGCTTCCATGCTTTGTTATTTATAATAGCTGAATGTTTTTATAATAATGAAAATAAACAAAAAATAGAATACTTTTAGTGGTGGGCATTAAAATATCTACAGTGTGTGCATGTTTGTGTGTATATATGGACAGTGAGGTGATGGACAGAGACATAATGCACACAATGTACGCTGACTGTCATTTATGGAGGAAGATGCATAACACAGCATTGCCTGCTGACAGAAAGCAGTAATGATGTTTAGACCTACCAATTACTGTGCCCCCACCAACAGTGGCAAGTCCAATCAGCAAGTAACGGCGCAGTTTGCGCCCCCTCTCTTTCTTCCGTCTTCTTGATGACTCTTCTCTGTGGACAAAATGAGTTATGAGTCAGTGGTGGAAGAATTATTATGGGCATGCAGGGATCGGGCACCCAGAATAACGACTCCTTATAGGCATGAAATGGGATGTTTGATGAGAAAGCAAAATTGTTTTCACAAAAAGTTTTATTTACTTACAGTTTTAATGAATCCTTATTGGATGCAAGTTGGTACAAACACAGAAAACACAAGCTGTCATTTTACTTCAGTCAAAGTTTACTCACAGGTAACACCTGCACCCTGCTTACAGTAACGAATGCTAATATAATGTACAACAATTCTGATGAAGCTCTAACGGCATGAGCATTTAATTCTTTATGAACAGAAGCAGTGAACCTTTAGTTATGGCCAGCCAAAACACCAATAGCTGAGTGAAACAAAGTAGAAACCTTATAATAACCGATAATAAATGTGTTTAAATATGTGTTTTATATATTACATATATAATCTGAATTTGTAAGTGTAATTTACATATAATTAATTATGTAATTAACTGTGTAATGATACTCAAATATTACAAAAATAGGCAAGCAAACTAATAAGTAAGCTAATAAGCAAGTAACTAACTATGTACCTAACAAACAGGAAACTAACGCTGTAACTCAGGTACGTGTGTCCACACGTATCCGTCCACATCTCCTTGTGTAATGTACTATGCAAGTCACAAAACTACAGATTCTTAATATAAACAGCATTACATATTTGTAACAGAACAGTATTTATATTTATTCAGATGTCGAAATGTAGTGCCATCTGCATGCAGACATAATTTTATGACATGGAGTAATACAGGGAGTAAGGAGGCATTTGAGATTCCGCCCGAAAATTGCATGTGTTGTGACGTCAGTGTTTTGATAAAGCTCTGTTTTTGAAAAAATTGAAAAAAATATTTTCAAAAAGCTTAACCTTGGAGAGCATTTTTGGAAGGCTTTTTAGTGTTCACGGACCAAAAACAAAGCAAAATACAGACCAAAAAAAAATAATCTGGATACATGCTTGACAGGGTCTAATAACTAATAAGTAAGCTAACTATGTAAGCTAACTAAGTAGCTAACTATGTAACTAATAAGTAACTAACTTTATTACTAATAAATAAGCAACTAATAAGTAAGTCACTATATAACAAAGTAAATAACTAACTATATAACTATCTACCTTCTTATTTAACTAATAGGTAATTACCTACCTAAGTAACTAATTATTAAAAACTGCAAAATGGCAGTACTGACTCCAGACTTCTAAAGATTTATACGTCCCCTAATCCCACTACACAAACTAAAAAACAATTAATTTTGTTTGCTACATTTTACTGATACACTTGAATGATGCCGCTAGACAGTTCATGAGGACAGCATAAGAAGACTGATCTCTTACTCGCTCTCCTCCCCTCCTTCTCTCAATCGTTCTCCAAGTGTCTCCTCAAAGTCCTCCAGTTGCTGAGGGCAGACACGCAGCAGGCAGCTCACATGACGGATCAGGACACGAGCCCTGGCATCATACTGACCTAGAGCAGGGTATCAGGAAAGGGACCACAGCATTAAACAAAAGCCCAGACTCTCAGATCATATAACATGTTTAAATATGTCCAGAATCGAGCTGCACAATATCTTGTATGTTAAGCATTTTAAATAATATAAATGGCATCTAATTCCAGTGGTTATTACTGTGTGCTGTGAGCATCTCGACCAAGCACACAGTTCCAGATGTGAGTGTTTTCTTTAAGACAGTGGTTCTATCAGTATGTGCGAAGAACCTTTGGTAAGGATTATTTATATCCACTTCTGTAGCTTTTTAAATGGTTCCTTTTGTAACCAAACATGTTATTCTCCAGCATCGCTGCAGCACCTCTACTTTTACAGTTTAATTTATAAAAGGACTCTATTTTGATCCGAAAAGGCAGGCCACATGCAGGTCTGCACCATGTCACATCGTTGATTGTCCAACTCTTTTTAATATATCAGTAGATGCCACAATTGCAGTATGTAGCAATGTAAGGACAATACTCATCCAGAGACATAAAAATATGACTGAAAAGGAACCTCACCATCTTTGACAGAGAAGGACACGAGGTCCTGAAACAAAAAACACAGAAAAGGCCATCACAGTATGTAGGACATTAGGAGAACATTAACACACATGTAGGCTGATAATTCATGTTCATTTACACACCTGTGTGATAGGTAAGGATCCTGCACTGAGTAATGGCTCTGCTTGTAGGATGGACAGGAACGTGTCACTTCCTTCACGTCCAAGCCCAGACAGAAAGGCCTGCATGACTGGCATGACGGACTCATCCAGATCCAGCCACTGCACTAAGCCTTCCAGAAACTGCTCCCGAAACTTTCTGTGAGGAGGTTGTAAAGTACAGTTATACTTTAATGGGACACTATTGACTGAGTTACAACATAAACCTGTCATATTGCTGCACAGCACAGACTGGAAGCAGAACTGTAGAATCAAGCACAGCATCTGATCTCAATCGGTCTGAACCTCTGATCTCAATCGGTCTGAACCTCTGTTTCAAACAGTGAATTTGCATGGACAAAAAATTTGATTTAAGCGCCTTTGTCCCATATGGCAAAGAAAAACTGGGGCTGGACTTAAAAAAATGCTTCATTTGTTCTATACATAAAGATAATAAAAAAAATCTTCTCAAATGTAGTATTTAAAGAGAAAAAAAAGACAAAAAATATACCACATACAAGACTACTGATCCTAAACCAAAAATCACATTGGGTTTTTGCACCTTACCTCACGAAATGGGCGTGGCTGTGAGCCAGGTCCGGAAATCACCAGTGTAAACAATCCTCCATTTCGGTTTAGCAGTTTCACAAACCAGCTAATGCGCTACCAAAACTACTAAAATCCCCAGGAGAAAGGATAATTACCATCTAATCCCACCTCCTGACTGACTGTGTACCATGCCGCCTCTAGTCCTACTAGCCCTACTTGCATGAATGTGCAGCAACCTCCCCATAACAGATTGAAAATAATGACAACAATAACAAACACTTCTTTCTAACCCATTACCTTTGCTCAGATCCTGGAAACAGCTGCCCAAGCGATACACCACATAAGCCAGCATAGGCGAATCGTCCCGGTTCGCTCAGCTGCTTTCCCATAGCTTCTGGTGTCGAGCGTCCCTGACCATTCAGCCTAGGTTCCTTCCCCCCTGGGTCTGTACAGAACAAGTGAAGTCACAACATAACTGATCCAGAAAGCAGAATATACAAACACGAGTCATGTGGAGATTGATGTGGAGTTTAATAAACACTTTGAGTTTTGGCAACACAGACTTAGTGAGGGTCCAGAAAGTCTGAGAGAGCCAGTACACTAGACTGTGATTACACAGCTATCGCTTTAGCACTGCCTCATTCTTAATCTTGTAGTGTTTTTCAGCTAATCATTTTTAGAGAGTTGAGGGTGGGAGATACGTTTGCATTACTTGTTCTTTCCTACAGATGCAAAAAGTAAGTTAACACCGTTGGAAGTACCTGGATTTCTGCATTGATAACCATTATAAAATATGGCCTTACATCACACAATTCTAGACCAACACATTATAGACAAACACCGTCTGGCAAAGAATAGTACTGTTTCTGGCTTTTTTGAGCACACTTAGTGTGGCTTAAAAAGTGCAGGCTAGAAAAAGTAAGTGAACACTTCTGTGGAGTCCCTTTTAGCAGCAATCACCTCCACCAAATGTTTCCTGTAGTTGTAAATAATTTCCACCCCCTCACATTTTGAACCATCCCATGTGTTTCAGTTCATGGATGTTCAGGAGTGCTCTTTCTGAAACGCCTTGCGTGCAGAACACAAATCTTGATGTACTTGTGTGGTCATTGTCTTGACCCATCTCCCAATAGTCTCCTGAAAGTTGTTTCCATGCTTGGCATGCTTGATACTGACCATTCTTTCTTGAGAAGAACAGATCTGTCAGTAACCAGGCTCTGTTTGCCTTTATTTCATTAATATTAACACAGGTTGACTTACTTTTTTTAGCCTGCAATGTCCATGTTCACTCCATGTGCTCAATAAATAAAAATCATGAACAGTACAACTGTTTGGGTGTTATTAGTTTAGTTAGGTTGTGTTTGTCTGTAATCTAAAGACTTAGATCATGATCAGACCACATTTACTTAGTAATCAATGCAGAAATCCAGACCATTTAGAAGTTACACTTACTTTTTCTAGCCTGCACTGTGGATGTTTACTTAATGTGCTCAATAAAAGACACAAGCAGTACTACAATTTGGATGTTATTAGTTTACTTGGGTTGTGTTTGTCAGTAATTGTGACTTAGATCATGATCAGACCACATTTAGTTAGAACTAAGTGCAATTTAAAGATTACACTTACTTTTTCTAGCCTGCAATGTGCACTCAATGTGCTTGATAAATACAAGTCATGAACCGTAC
Organism: Salminus brasiliensis; assembly: GCF_030463535.1. Taxonomy (NCBI): domain Eukaryota; kingdom Metazoa; phylum Chordata; class Actinopteri; order Characiformes; family Bryconidae; genus Salminus; species Salminus brasiliensis. The sequence continues at coordinate 9,986,839 of NC_132891.1, forward strand.
AAATATTTTGATGTTATTCGTTTAGTTAGGTTGTGTTTGTCTGTAATTGTGACTTTGATCGTGATCAGACCACATTTAGTTGGTAATCAATGCAGAAATCCAGGTAACAGGTAATACAGGTATGCTGTAACACTGGCCGTGGCAATGAAGGGCTGTAAGGGTTTAGGCAATACCCTGTATACTAATTTTTAAAAGGTCAGTAAGGTTGGCCATGTGAAATATAACTTGAGTAACAGTGAGATTTGACCATTTCCCCCAACTTATACAAATTTACAGCCATGATAATAACAACAGACAGGCTGCAGAACTGCTGTGAAGAGCATTGCTCACTGACAGGCCTCCTCAGGCATCATTTCAGAGGAGGATACAGTCTGTAAGAGGACTTTTCAGCATGTGGATGAGAGGACACGTAGCTGTACTGCTCGCCAGCAATATGGTGACATATCAGCAGACTGAGGAGCAGTGTTTACTTCAGTATGAGGCAGGAGCAAAGTACAAAAATATGTATTATTAAGCCATCAGACTAGCTAGCGTGACTCTTTCAGCCGGTTGTCCAAAGTTAGCTAGCGCTAACAGACAAGTCTCTGTACGTTAGCTAGCATTAGCATTAGCTAGCTAGCAGCTGTAAGTTGTTAGCTAGCTAGCCCAGCTAAACTGAAACTTGTACCAAGCAAACTTAATGGTAGCAAAGCCAGGTCCAGAGAGTGTAAATCCACCCCACGGTTTTGTTCCAGCTGCCTTCGCAGCTCCGTTACAGCGCAGCAGACCTGCCTAAGCAGTCAGAGCCAAAACCTGGGGCGGAGTTTCACTCTGCGGACCCGGATTTGCCACGTCTGAGCAAACCTGGAGTGAACTCCAGACCCGAAGTACCTCCATCTGCCGAGTCCATGCTCCCAAATAGCCAGGACGTTTCACTCCATGATGCGATCTAAGGCTGAACACAGTAGTTTCAGAGTCAGATGAAAGTCCAGCCTTGTTTTTACCCAACCTCTCTCTCTCCCTCTCTCTCTCCCTCTCTCTCTCCTCTCTCTCTCTCTCTCTCTCTCTCTCTCTCTCTCTCTCTCTCTCTCTCTCTCTCGACGTGTCCAGCCCCTCTGAGTCGTGACGCCCTCAGTGCAGCCCACAGGCTAATTTCATCTTCCGTTATCTATCATTTAATCATTTAATAATACATTTATATATTTATATTTATATAACTTATATATATATAGAATATACTCGGGGACATCGGGGAAATCCCCCAAAAAACGGAACAGCCTGCGTTTACCCGTAGTGACCAGCAGGGGGCAGCACCGACCAATCCACGTCCACTATATTAGGAGAAACCTCGTTGCTCAGCATCATTCAGCAGTGGGTCTTATCACAGGTTAATGAACCCTCTCTGCTCTTACTAGTAATAAAGAAATCCGAGCTGGGACTTTCCTTAAGTCTCAGAACTGGCATCACTCTTTAATAGTAAAGCGAGAATTACACTGGACACTAGCTCTACCAGTTAAGATTAAGATCTAAACACCAAGCCGGGCCCAAGTCTGTCAGATAGTAGAAAATGCTGTAGTTTTTAGAAAGGTCAGTGGTAAAAGAATGCACAAATTTTGTTATTGAGTAAAAGGAAAAAAGGGCCAGGATTTTATTTTACTAAAATTTCCACACATTAAAGATTTTTAGCAAGTTAATGAAGGCTTGTAAGTGCCCCCCATATCTAGTTGCAGCTGAAAATAAAGGTGCACGTATTTGTCACTGTACAGTGTACACTGTACAGCGAAATGTGTCCTCCGCATTTAACCCATCTGGTAGTGAACACACACTCACACACACACATGTGTTAGGGGCAGTGAGTACACACACACACCCAGAGCGGTGGGCAGCCAAAGCCTATAACTGGATAGTATTTAATGGTAGCATCGGTGAAAGGTGTGCTGTGAATAAGTTTATCAGTTGATCAGATTAAATTCTTTTAAATATTATGGAGATTTATTCTTTATTTTTAAGAATAAGGAAACACTGTTATGTTAACTGTAGTAGATTTTACTACATAAACCTTCACTGGCTCTAATTCTTAAGAGCTCACCCTTATTTCAACTGGTCCCACCAGGAGGCACCACATGACCACCTTTTCAAGTTAGATGCTGTAATAAAACATTTTAGGGTTATCAAATAACACTACAAATGATGTCCATGGTTCCAGAGACCACCATATTCAGAGACCTGACGTGGAAGGGGAGCACGGCCTCCTCCATAGCCAAGAGAGCACAGCATAGGGAGTTACTCCTGAGGCAGCTGAAGAAATTCAACCTGCCACTGGCCCTTATGGTCCAGTTTTGCACAGCGATCATCAAGTCACATTATCCATAACCATCGCATCCAGTGCATCGACAGGACAGCAGAGAAGATCATTATATGTACTTCACCAATGATTTAAGACATCTAGAACAGCAGGGTCACAAAGGGTGCTGGCGAGATGATAGCTGACCCCTTAACCCCGGACTCTGCACTGTCAAAGCCAGCGAGAGTAGACAGGCTAACAGATTTTTCCCCCAAGAGGTGGCAGTCGTACCTTTTTTTCCCCAAATGGATTGTCAATTACGCACCCATACATACCCACACATAGACACTGGGAGGGTGCTGGCCAACACACGCCCCCTCCAACACCGGGACAGCCAGCCATCGGCTCTTTTTCCAAACTGCAACCAATGCAACCAATGAAAGCGCCACGTACCTGGCTTTAATGCATCGGCCGGGAGACACCACTGTCGCCCAGCACTGCACTGGAGGGATGTGGGGAGACAGCGTCATCTACCCACCCTGGAGAGAGCAAGGCCATTCGTGCTCTCTCTGGGGTCCCAGCTGCCGATGGCTAACAGCTTGACCGGGAAATGACAGTGCCTTATTCGGCTGGACTACTTGGGGCCCCAGCTCTGAGCCTGATCTGTTGCAGTGATTCGATGCCGTTACATTTGTGGAAATGTGAAAATGCATTTAACCACAAAGAGAGGAACATAGTGAAGTCTATTCAAGCAGATGAGTCACCATCACACTGTAGTCTGACTGACTAAGAACATGTCCATGTAAACATGTTACTTTGAATGAGAGGATTGTGTCTCTGTGTCTCTGTTCCCCTCTCTGCGTGTCTGCCTGCCTGTTTTCCTCTTTCTCTTTTTGTCAGTATCTCTCTCCATCTCCCCCTCTCTCTCCCCCCTCTCCCCCTCTCCCTCCCTCTCCCCCCTCTCTCCCCGTCCCCCTCCCTTTCTTTCACCCTTTCATTGTCAGTTATTTTCTGTCTTCCTTCAGCCTCTGTCTGCCTGTTTCTCTCTCTCTCTACCTCTCGCTATCTCACAGTTCCTCTTACGCTCTTTCTCTATCTCTCTTACCTCTCTTTCTAACTCTAAATGCTCTTACTGTCTCACTATCTTGCACTCTATCTCCCTCAGCCCCTCCCCTACTATCCCATTATCTTTACAGGTCCAGCTGGTACCAATGTATACAAAACCTGTATATGTTAAATGAAATGGTAGTTTGGTGAAATTCCATGACTGTTTATATTAGCAAAGGTGTCGTTTTAAGGCCTACATCTGTGTGATATCAGGAAAACCTGAATTCAGCAGAAAATGAACAAATTGAAATGGATTGAAACGAGACATCCTGTTAGGTAACTGTTAATACAGTGCAGATATCTTGTCAGAATGACTTCCCGTAGAGGAATCTCAGCCGGGTGCCTTGGCTGTTTAAATCTACTCTAACGCACATCCTGTTTCTGCTGGAGTTACTGTAACACCTCCTCAGATCTTCTATTGTAAATGTTTGATCACTGAAATGTGCCGTCACATAAACGCAAAAGCCTCGCTGTATAAAAGTCTTGACTTGTAAACTGATGGGAGGCTATTCAGGCTTTCAGCACACGCAGGAGAATTAGAGAAAAAAGAAAGGGAACGGGGAGGGGGAAAAGTCTGGATTCATGGTGTACAAGTGGGTCGTATTTTTAATATGATAAGGGAGGGGAATGTAGACGGCTGTCTGGTGCTTTTTGCTACATAAAATATGATCTGTTTACTGTGTGCACATCTAAAAAAGTTACACTTCCCAAGTGGCTTTGGTTTCATCACTCAGGATGGGGGTTGAACCGCATGACACTGTATTTTGACAGAGTTTGGCTACCTGCATTGCTCAGACTCCAGTCTGGGACTCGTTTGTGCTGTGAGGTGTTGAAAAACTGGATGGAGATAAAGCCAGTGTGTGGTTAAGGATATGATAAAGTAATGAGTTGGAACTCATTTAAATGTCTAAAGGATTCATTGTGTAATACTCCTTATCACTGCAGATTAAAGATTATAAAGCAGCAATCCTGCTCATCATTTTAGAAAATCTACTTTCCCCTGCTTTTTCATTTTAATTAAATTAAATTGTTTTGTGATATCACAACAAATATATACCCATAAGTTTAGCACCTGCAATGATAAGGACTTCTTAAATTCCATCCAACATGTTCATATGGGGCTCACATAGTTGAAGTGTGGGCTAGGTGGGTTCCAGGTGGGCATGGGCTCTGCATGGGTCTGTACTTGTGTTGTTACTGGGACCCAGTTGGGCTTCCAAAATGGACCCCATCATTACAACCCACCCTGATCGCACTGTATAGGACCCATGTGCAGTGTACAACCCCTCCTGGCCACATCACCGACCCTGGTGGGCATCGATATGTTGTAGGCCAACATGGAACCCATGGGTAAAACCTTTTGTTTCCCATTGGGGCTAACCATACAGGCCCCACACTGGCATGTCATGGGGAATGTAGCACAATATTGAGCAGCCAGTCAGAATGCCAGTCATTTTCACATGACCTCATTCACATGTGACCTCTCACAGGCATAACAAGAAAAACCTAAGGCTTACTTAATGGATGAAGCTGGACAATGTGTATTGATTCAGAAATTCATGAAGTACAAATGGTTTTGATACTCAACACTATACAAGTGGACCTCAATAAAAACAATACAATACAAGATAGATATATGCTATTGGTAATGAATTAATATTCAACCGTAAAAAGCTGAAAAAATGAGTAAATAACCAATAAAAACTCTAAATGCTAGGTTATTTATTCTTGTAGGTCTTTATAAGTTCATCTGAATCACCAGAATCACGTATCACTGTCAGTAGGCCTGTTGGATAAGTGTATACACCTTGCACATTGTGGTGAGGCAACATTTCCTCATTCCTCCAAGGAGAACTGATAAATTGATTGGGAAACTGTAAAAGACAGCCGGTTTGAGGTCTTGTCATAGATTTCAGGATTACGGTCAGCATTCCAGTAGATACTGAAGCCTTTGTTAAACACTGCAGCTGTACTGTGTTTGCTGATTTTGTGAAATCTGTAGTTCTTCTTGTATTGTCAGTATCTTGAAAATATATGTATAATGTACTGGATTCATAAAGCCCAGTGGTAAACCTGCTACACTCAACAACATGTGTGGGCAGTTATAGAAATATAGCTGGTCGCTCTATACGTTCACATGTTGGAGGGGACGTGTGCGTCATCACCCTTCTAGTGTTGGGGGCATTGCTAGTGTTAGGGGGAGATTGGCTAATTGGCCTCCTAATTGGATAGAAAATAGGGTGAAATTATATATATAAAAAAAAGAAAAGCCAAGGTCGTCTCAACTGCAACTGCAGTGTTTACCATAATGGTTCATCTATGCAGATCAAAATGAATAAGTACTGGTTAATCAGCTGCATTTATGTACATCAGCCCAGCCAAAATTTTTACAGTTTATTCAGCACTGAATCAACATTGTGGTCATGGTCAGATCACCATCAAATGAAGATAAATCATATTATTATTATTGTTATTATTATTATAATAATCATATTACAGGATTTTTTATGTATATTAATCAAACTTGACATACATGTACAATTTGTGGTACAAAGATATGCACTTCATAAGGATGTATTTATATGTCATATCATATTTCGATGATGTTACAGTGGGCTGGAACTTTGTTCACAGACTTTGAGCTGGTCAACCAATGTAACCAGCCCGGGCATCTTGAGCTGGCCAGGTTGTTCAGCAGGGAAGAGATTATGATGATTCATAATTGAGTTGAATAATTAAGTTGAACTTTTAGTGTTGATTTACAGATATTTTGTTAACCTTTTTAAAACCGTTTAATATTAAATGTTGTTTCAACATTGTTTTAACATTGAAGCGACAACTGACATTAATTTAACCACATTCAAGGTTGTAGTTGGCCATGTGCCAGCTGGGAAGACATGTCTATGTGAGCAAGCATGTTTAAAACATTATGGAAAAGATAACAAAATTCTCTTCTTCTGCCCCTTTTCTTGGGAAACGATCTGTTTCCATAAGGACTTTTATGTTGTAACAGTGTTGATTCATGAAATGTTAACAGCCTTATGGAAATAAGAGGGGTTAAACAGACATAAGAGCAATCTATGTTTATTAATTATTAAAGATGTTGCCGTGGTTGTCTTGTGGTCACAGGCAACTCGGAGGTGCATTTTATGAATCTTGTCTAGCAGATTATTTTTGAATATATAAGGGTTTGCATGCATCTGTGGACTAGAAATATGAACGTGTCCCATCACACAAGCCTTGTATCTTGTATGGCCATTTTTGCATTTCTGCTTTTTTGACATAAGGTGTATCAGCTATTCTTTACATTGTGCCATAATTTCCCAATGAGTGGACCAATAGAAATGCCATAAAATTAATAAAATCTTATGTAAAAATGTAAAATTGCCATGGTTTTGGCTCAGCAATGGTATCATTTTACTTGGATGGTCAATTGTAGATGCACCATAGATGCTCACCTGACATTCAACTAAATATGTATTAAAAGCAACTGAACTAAATTAAATGAACTAAATTTACATAAGTTAAAGGTAAATGGTTGTCTGATGAATGTATCCCTTCACCTAACCACAACCCTAACCTTAACCTTACCCTTGAATCAACCCTTAAATCCAAACCCTAACCTTAACCTTATACTAAACCTTAAATCTGACCCTAAAAGGGTACAGCTTAGGTTAGGGCTGGGGTTAGGTGTAGGATTCACATTCAATAGACAACCATTTCCATTTAGCTTAGGATGCAGTTGCATTGAATACATGTTTAGTTAAATGTCAGTTAAATTTTAGGTGGGCATCTACAACACATCTACAATAGACCAACCAAGTAAAGTGTCATCATTTTTTTAATATGATTTTTTTTTTCATATTAATATGTTGACATATAACCCAAAGGATGGTTTGATACTCTTCCTGCAATCAGTGAAGATGGTAGGTTTCTACACCTTCATACCAGTTACATTCACCCATATTAAAAATGAGAACTGTTGGTCTGTTGAAAGCTTCAAGAGTTCTCCTCTTCTCCTCATGTCAACAGCATCTCTCCATTGCTGTCTCATTTCTACATTTGACCTTTTGGGGAATGCTGCCGCATTGTGTGTTTAGCTGGCGCGAGAAATCCTCACAACCCATAGATTTGTAGATAGAGCAGCTTGGGCAGAGTGGCTGCACCATTGCTGGAGGGCAGGGATCACTGGCAGACAATGACTCTTCACACCTTTTTTATCCCCCTTCTATCAGTCTGACAAGAGACGTATCTCACAGAGCAGCCAGACTCACTGAGCCCGAGGCAATGAAAATGAAGGAGAAGAGCAGGAAAGGTGAAGAAAAGACAGAAGAACGGGTGGGCCGAACAAGTGTGTCTGCTAACATCAAAGGTATGACAAGACACCGTCATCAGTCTTTCATCACAAGACCTGTTGAGAGGTAAGAAAGCAGGCAGTAAGTATATGGATATCTGCTTTATTGAGGCACATGTACACTCACTCACTCACTCACTCACTCTCTCTCTCTCCCATACACACACACACACACACTGACTCACACTAACAACCACCTTAGCTATTGTTCTAAAATGGAAGTCAGGCGAAATTGAGAAGTGTGTTTTCATAAGTACATCCGTGCTAGAATCTGTCGAGACAGGTCCTCACCAAGAGGGCATTCTCTGAAAAATCTGGCACCCAATCAAAGACAGTATTAAAACAAACACACCCTTCTCACATCCGCCTATTCAGTCAAAGTAAACACGCAAGAAGATAATTCACAGCGAACCCAAACACACTGCCGTACTAATTTAGCCTCCAAAACTACTGCTGATTCCCACTGGAGAGGTAAAGTGAGGCCTGCTCTCCACAATGAGGGCAGTTTTTTTTACATCCACGCTGACTAGCTTGACCTGTTCGTATGGGGTGGAGATCTGTGCTGGAGTGTGTACTGCATGTGTACGTATGTTACCATGGGTAGGAGGCAGCTGTACACTTGAGGGAATGGTGTGGGTGGGTGGTTATGGGGATAGGTCATGATTTGACTGGGGGGGAGAAACCAAAGAAGAGCGCAGCTGTATTAGAATCTAGCCAAGCCAAGCAGCACAACCGGCATCCAAGGACATAATAATGGATGAAGGAGAGATTAAAGGAAACAAGGTCGACTAAATACGTGAAAAGCAGGATGAAGTGGTGAAGTAGAGAGAGGATGGGCGGGAGTACCTAAAATGCCTAAAAATAAAGTATCTTAATTGTCAAGAAGGATGTTTGTGAATGATTGTGTGGGGAACCTTGTGTGGGGAACCCGTCCTACATTCTTCTGTCCAAATGTAGAGATGTATTGCCAGTAGAATAGGACTGTCTGGACTAGAGAGAACTGCTATTTCTGAGGGAACATCTCATGCTGAAAAAAAATCCAACAACTGTTTTACTGCAAAAGACCATCAGGACGATTTAGCAGCCTCTGGAGTGGTGGTGCATGTCTGTTCTACTGTGCAGTGACACCTGTCAAATATGACATTTATTAAATGAGTAATGAGAAGAAATTGTTTGTGTCCTCAGTACAAAACTATCTCAAGAGAAACAAGCTGATTGTTTTGCAATGACCCTTTACAGCCCCCTGACCTAAACTTCAAATATCTGTGGCTGGAGCAGTGTGTGAAATGAGGCCCAGGAATCTCTGAGAACTAGGAATGCTTTGCAAAGAAGAATGGACGAAACCCCCTCCCACCTCCAAACAAGAACGGAGAGTTTCTTTGCTGGCTGCAAAAAGCGTTTACAAGCTGTGATACTTGCCAAAAGGGATTTTTCTAAATACTGAAAACTATTTTGGGGCCTATTTTTTGGTCATTTAAAACATGTAAAAGATGTAAATGTAAAATATATATATTTTTAAAGTGTCATCTTTAACTTACTAGTAAACCATGTGGATAGATTCTTCAAGGCTATTAAAAAGAGTTCATCCTGGTTTTGATGGAGTAACTTTCTCTACTATCCAGGGAAGAAGGCTTTCTAGTAGATTTCGAGGCACCACTGTGAGGATTTGATAGCATTCAGCGAAAAGAGCGTTAGTGAGGTCAGGGTGTTGGATGATCACCACCCCACATCGCCTCCAACTCCTTAACTTATCACAAAAGTATTAGATGTAGCACCATCATCATCAGCATCATCACAGTTTTACTGCTTAATGATGGGGGGCTTTACACCCCTCTAGCCCACGCCTGGCATTCATGTTTATCTGTTCTAGAGAGTCCTATCCTACTGGCAGTGCTTCTCTAGAGGGGCTAGACGTTGTAGAAGTTGTGTGTGTGCATTTGGACATCTGCAATGTCTCAATGGGTGCAATATAAAGTAGCTCAGTGCATTAATTAGAAGGGCTGTCCACAAACATTTGGAAATATAATGTATCTTTTCACAGTAACATAATTTGATCTGTGGTGTCCAAACTTTTTCATACTACTGTACCACTGTATAGCAGTTGCATAGCATTGTGGCCATTGGTGATAAATGGAGAGGGGAAGGGGGTTAGGACAATTTCAAGGGCATGTGACTGACAGGGGTCCTAAAAATGTGTCAATTGAGTATTTTTGCAGAATTTTTAGAGTTGTGGGGATCAGTATAATATCTTTTCATTGGGCCCAAAATCCTTGGCAGTGCCTTTGATAGTGCCTCATTCTAAAAACAGGACTCTTCACAATACTTCAGTGTGAATTGGTGGAGCTAAATGTTATAGGCTGATGCCAAGAATCGTCAAGGAGTCTTTATTTTTAAGAGTGTAAATCAAAAAAGGATAGATAAGAACTGACTTAATGAATAAAAGGAACACATTTCAAGAGGAAGAGGGAAGAAGGGAGAACAGACATTAAGATTAGAAGGGAGGCCTCTGAGGAATCCTCACAATGTTAAAGCAGATATAAACACCCCTTTACAGGGCTGGTAGAGGGGAATGCTTTCTGTCTTATAGCGCTGGGCTTGATTTAGAGGCATGGGGGTTTTACGCCAGATCCTCAACATGGGAATGACTGTTACACACTGACTCAACACTGTGACTTTCTGAACGCTTTACTCACAAGCTAAACAGAGCGTCTTACATTAACACACCACTCCCCCTTGATGAAGTAGAGAAAATCAAATGAAAAAGTAAATAATAAAAAGGGCCCGGTCTGCTTGTTCCATGCAGATCATTGTGGACCTACACAATAGTTTGAAATGTTTGTGGACATTCAGCTACTTTTAGTTGCACCCATTGCTGACACAGATGTGCAGATGCACACACACACACACACGAGAAGTATTACCAATACTATACGACTCTCTGGACCAGATAAACATGAACTTATCGGCACCGTGCCTAATGCCAGGCGTGGGCTAGAGGGGTATGAAGCCCTCCAGCATTGGAAGGGAACTGCTGTGGAACTGTGTTCTCTGGAATGATGAATGGAGCTCCATTCAATACTTTTGGGATAGGTTGGGGTGTTATGGATGAGGGTGGGGTGGTGATCATCCAATATCCTCACCTTACTAATGTGCCTGTCGCTGAATGCAATCAAATCCTGACATCAATACTCAAAAATCTAATGAAGCCAGTTACTCCAGCAAAAGCTGGATAAACTCTTTTTAATATCCTTGACTTTGGAAGAAACCGTAAAAGAGCAGGCACCCCAGCACTTTTGTCCAGTGTACAGTGATCCATTAAAATCAAGCATCTCCTCATTCGTCAGTTTGGGAGTTTTCTCAGGCATAAAACCTGAATTCCTTTCAAACATGTGAAAGCCATCCTTTGTCCTTGGAATGTCATAAAACCATCAGATGTTCATTCATAGGCAGAAATACACATTATGTTTCCAAAGCAGGATCATCACCATGCTGGCTTTTGAGAGCAACAGCTTGTTGAAGACTTTCACAAAGCTACATTTCATGTGCCAGAAACTTCTACAAAAAAATCTCAACGGAAAATCTATAAAGTGACTTCTGGTCCCTCAGAACTGGAAAACTCTGAATAGCAAAATAATGAAGCAGCTGTTCTGGTTCTCCAGTTGAGGACAGACAAGCTTACAGTAATGATAACTCATAAAAACACCGGCATGAATGAAGAACTGGTAGTTTGGTAGTTTGTTTTAAATTACACATTTTAAAACAGCGAAGCTACGTACGGACATGCCGTTACAACTGTGCAGGAAACGTAATGATTGATTGCTTCCAGCGGCCAGTCTGCGTGATGGCCTTATGCATTCCAAACACTACTAGGATATCCTGATATATATAGCTGTTATCATGCATGTGTAGGCCCTTGAACCTTTGGATGATTACTCTGTTATTACTGTTAAGATCTATTATTCAGCAACTACTGTGAATCATTCTAACTAATGATGTGTACAGGTAAGCAGTTATAATGGAGAAGATAAGGAGTGTGGGCCCACACACAGGTCCTTATGGTTTAACCTAGAGATGTCCAATCGTTTTGTCTTGGGGGAGGGGGAGGGGCAAATACAATATTTGTTGGGGGCTTTGCACAACAATATACGGGTAAAAAGGTGGGTGTAGATTTCAAATTCAAACATTTTCTTACTGAAATACTTCCAAAATATCAATTTAAAAGCAAAATTATAATGTAAATTACATATAATAAATATATCTTCCCTTGTTGGCTGAGAGAGTGATTTAAAGGCAATTTTCTGGTGCACAGAAAAGGCACCAGTGTTAAATCCACTCTGTAGGTGTTATTGTTTAACACTTTTAAGTGTTTATTTCATTCTCACTGGCTAGAGTTAATTTAATACTTGTGTCAGGGTTGGAAAAGTAACTGTGTTTTAGTGCTGTTAGAAGAGAAACTCTGAATAGAGCTGATTTAACACTCCCCATATCAGTCAGTTAGATCTCTAAAAAAAAACCCAACAAGCTCTGAATAGTGTTATTTTAACACTCGCCCAGTGCTGATTTTATCTTACTGAGGGTTTAAAGAAACCCTATGTCTGTGTGTATTATAGCACTGTTACTGTGTTTATATAATTCTCACTATAGTGTATACCTTAATAACTAAATCAGCTCCTGCTTGTTCATATTATATATATATTTTTTACTAATTAGGATACTAACAATTTTCATTGTTAAAACAGGTGTTGGACATTGGCACCATGCAGCCTGCAGGGGAAATGGTAGCTTGCTCTTGCTTATAACCCTGAGATCCTTATAACACTGAGATCCAGCAGTTACACCAAAATATAAAATACACAAATGGACACCCATGGGGAGGTAGATCAGGGGGAATGATAACGCAATGGTGGTTAGTGAGAGGGGGAACGGCACACCCAGTGCCTTTCAGAGTAGTTTTGAGAACTTTAGCCTTGAACATGATGAAGCTCAGACACAGAAGCTTTAATAGAGAAAATGCTTCAACAACCTTTTAAGAGATAAGAGGATGGATTAGTCACTGGGCTGAATTAAACAAGCTAAGAGAGGAAGAGGGATGAGGGAGGGGTGAGAGAATGAGAGTTATTTATGAGATTTAATCCAAATTGAGCAGAAATTAAGTGTGATCTAGGTGTTTCCTGCTCTAGAAGGCCTCTGAGCTCAACAGTAGCGACACTGTGTTTTATTTTGTGCTAAATAACAGCGCTAATACGTCACTAAAAAAGCACTATTTTCTACACAGCATCTGCAAATGTGTATACAGAATCAGGTTTCATGCAAACAATATTACAAAATGTGTTTTATGTATTATTCTGTATCTGTTTGTTTGTTGTTGCAGGTTTTGATAAACTGGTGACGCTGCATCTCTTCCAATTGATGAATGTACCAGAAAAAGGGCCAATATAGAAAGTTATGGTCAATATTCTTCCCATCTCTTCTAGATCACCATCAACTGTAAGTAGTATTATTGACAAGGTGAAGTGTTTAGGAACCACAGCAGCTCAGCCATGAAGTGTCAGACCACATAAAGTTACAGAGCAGGGTCACAGAGTGACCCAGTGGAGAAAAGTCACCAACGCTCTGCTGACAACTGCAGAGTTCCAGACCTGCTGTTAGAGCTGCAAAGGGGGACCAACTCTATATTAATGCCTATGGATTTAGAATGGGATGTCATACTAGCTCCTGTAGGTGTAGTGTGTAGGGATATTGCAGCTGTCACCATGTTTAAGCTGTATTTTAAGGATACACTGTTTGTTGTGGGAAGAGAAATCACCAGGCAGATTACAAGGCTACCTGTTGCATCAGCACTTAAAGTTAAATATGTCAACACTTGCTTTGAATCCCTCTGCACCGCAGGACTGTACTATTTCAGAAACCAACCACAGGGAATCCCACAAGTAGGCCCATACTTGTGAAATCAGTGGCATCAGATGTTATGAAACCTACATTCATCAAGCGTATTTTAAATGATAAATCAAACCTCATAAACAGCCTGTTTATGGTGAGCCCTGCATACCAACACATGGGAGCCAGATGGGAATCCATAAAATACGAGTGCTCATAACAATCCTTGAGTGTAGAAGGGAGTGGAAGTCAGGGCGGACAGAAAGACTGCCGACAGGGAAGTTATGGTGACGCAGGTGCTGAGGAACCATATCGAAGGCCAGGAAGGCAGGGGGCATTCAGGCACTTCACAACAAAAACAGGATGGAGGGATGGAAAACTGGGTTTAGCTCCCTGAGTATTTTGGCTGTAGGTAGGCGGCCATTATTTATAGATGCCGCCTGGTGCTCATTAACACACAGGTCAAGGAAAGCACCTGATGGTACAGCACAGTGTTTTCAAATTCCAGTCCTGCACTGCAGACAGTTCCTTTTTTCCAGCAGATCTGATTAACAGACATATTTTCTAATGATCAAGGCTGAATTCATTTAGAAAGAGGTCAGTAAAGAGTTACTGTCAGAGCTTTGATTGGTCTGATGGTTCGACATGATTTGCCTGTGTTTAAAATGAACACAGCTTTGACAAATGTTCACAGGTTACAGCAAAGAGTGTGAAATTGAAACTTTTTAAATTTTTATTACATCCAGCATTTTGTATCATAATTCCCTGAAATTTACATTTATGGCATTTAGCTGACACTCTTATCCAGAGCGACTTACAAGGTTACTCGTATTATCAAGGTTGGCCAACCTAGTGTTAGGAGTCTTGCCTAAGAACGCTTATTGGTGTAGCGCAGACCGGGAATCGAACCCCAGTCTCCCACATGGTGTGGTAGCTCACTGGCAGGTAGTGGTGTTATCTGTTGTGCCACACCAACCACCTCTGTTGTGCCACACCAACCACCAAATCATAAGTGGTTTAGATAGACAAACATATCAACGACAAGCATCATTAGAAATGCACTTCACTGTGTGAACGTTAACATCATGAAGTTTTGAAGAGGTTTTGGTTTAGGTCACTATACCTTACAATTAAATATACTTATTGTACATTAATCAAACTACATTATGTGGACAGAAGTATTGGAACACACCTCTTAATCATTCAATTCAGCTGTTTTATGCAGTCTCATTGCCACAGGTGCATAAAATCAAGCACCCAGCCATGCAGTCTGTGGTATGGTGCTGTAATAGGTGCCACCACTGCAATAAGACAGTTGGTGAAAATTCTTCCTACAGATATTCCATGATCAATTGTGAGTGGTATTATAGAAAAGTGGAAGTGTTTAGGAACCACAGCAACTCGTGGTCACAGAGTACTGAGGAGCACATTGCATAAAAGTCTCCAACGCTCCGCTGACTGAATAACTGCAGTTCCAGACCTACTGTTAGAGCAAGAGAGGTTAAAGAGAGACCAAATCCATATTAATACCTATGGATTTAGAATGGGATGTCATAAAAGTGTAATGTGTAGGTGTCCAAATACTTTTGTCTTATAATACACTCTCTCACTCATATACACATATATTGCCTTAAAGTTATTTACTTAGTTCCTGTCCATGGCCCAGTAGGCATTAGTGTGACTTCAGAAAGACGTTGAACTCTAACCTCAGACAAATGTTAAAATTAAGCTGAAAATGAAAATCAGGTTGGCATCAAAACCCAATGTTCGACAGACGTAAATTTTGGTTGAAAAATTAAAAATCACATATCCGTCAAAAACCAACACTGACAATGATTTGCCTGTGTTTAAAATGAACACAGCTCATTTAGAAGACCAAATTCTTTACTTAATGCTCCATTAAAATGTGATGTATTTTGCTTGCCTCTAAAATGATCTAATATGTCCCTGACCATATCACATTTCACCTCCGTCTCCCCACACTACTCTCTCCTACCTGTCAACACTCAGCTAGTACAGGGACCCTCCCTAATACTGTGTTTCACCAGATAGCCTCCTGATACAGAAGGGAGCATGTTGCTGGTTCTGGATGTTGTAGATCTAACTGTAAAGATTAGATAGTTGCTGTTTGCTGCAGAACATTTGGTAGTTCTCTGGCCTACAGCTACAGTATGTCAAATCAACACAATATTCCCAAAACCTGTTTTCAGTGCTGAAGTTATTGGAGCTGTAAAGCAGTCCGAGCAATCAGAAAAGCTTTGTGTGTTCATATAGTCATACTCTGTTGCTTACAATGTCTTTCCATTCTTGCATGCACTGAGAAAGCTGAGCTGAGTTTGGCAGCCTCCAGAGAGGTTACCATGCCCACTAGCATGCCCGCTACCCTCTCTGCCAGCTCTTCTCTCATGTTTCCTCGGTCATGGAGTTCCATAAGTCTAACAGTTGAGATCATATGCAGTGTAAGTGACTGTTGCTGCATGCTGTATTTGAATGTGAGATTTTGTAGATGAATGGGATTTTTAACCTGTTAAAACTAGAATTCATGGGAATACAATCGTAAAAAATAGAAACAAATAGAAACAAATAGAAACAAATAGAAACAAATTGAAACAAATAGGACACCCCATGAAAAGCCTATGATTTTTTCATAATCATTTAGACATTTGATCTTTACAATATCTAACAATATTGAGAGATAGAGGTGATATAACTAAATACATACAACTGAATGCGTTCTGCGGCCTGCTTTTGAGATGAACTTACTAGGACAACCTAATCTGGACATGTTAGCAGTTGTTCCATTTTGTTATTATTTAGTGGACAGTGGACCGGCTGACTTCTGATTGTTCTGAGATCTTTTAAAATACCCATCTGCATCTACTACATTCTACTTTCTACCTTCTAAAGGCCACAGATAACTCTCTGGATCTGGCTCTCTATCATTCTATGGATGAATATCTTCACCACTCACTTCTGCAATCAGGAGCAAACCAAACTAAATGTCTGAGGTTAAAAGAAGACACAATAAATGGAAGGGTGTCCCAACCTTTTCCTCACAAAATTTGCATTTGTATTAATTACATCTGAACAAATAATGAAAGACATTTCTTCTGTTTTATGTGTTTAGTTATATTATCTCCATCTCTCAACATCAAATGTCCATATATTAAAATATGTTAAGAAAAGACAAGGATTTTAATGAAGTATCCCCATTTTTTCACATGACTTTGACATTAAATTGTGTTTTACGTAGGTCATCAGATTTTTTGAAGGGAGAAAATGCACCTTTTGGTCTTTTTTGCCAACTGTGTGGCATTAAATTTTTTCCTAATTGAGGATGTCAATGTCATGCAGCAGCACTTGACATGCAAGTCATTACTTTCACAAGCCTTGTTACACAATGGAGATTTTTATTTCCATCCAGAGCGCTCTGGAATGTGATTACATCAGATTCACTGTGTGCAACTGAATCAAGCTCTATGATGGATAGTGCATGGCTGATTTTCTCATATAATAGACTCTTAAAGGGAAACAGTTATTTGGTCCTTCTTGACCCTATGAAGAATAATGTTTGGTAAGATAACTTGTTTATATTAACAAAAATAGAAAGTTACATTTTTTTAAAATTAGAACTTGCAAATACACAGATGTGAGGGTTCTCCTGTACAGTTAAAATATATAATAGTGGGGATTTGTGTCTTATCTCTGCAGCAGGTTTAGGCCCATCACTAAGGGTACATCACTAATTACACCCTTTAATAACAACTTTCTGTCAGGCATAACTCGAGGGTGTAAGTGCCTAACATTACTTGCTTAACTGCAAGGATTTTGTTCTAAACCTCTGTGGTTATGGACCTTTCAGTTTATTGCGTCATATTTATCTTATGACACTGTGCTTTTATCTGCTCCCCGGCTAATGCACTACCCTCATGCATGAATGAACCATCGGTACCTATAACCATGTTGTTGGTTCGCCTATTTTCCTTCCTTGGAGCACTTCTGGTAGTCACTGAACAATGCATACCAGATTAGAAACAAATCCACGAGACCTGCCTGATGTTTTGAAGATGTCTTGACCCAGTCGTCTAGCAATCACAATACAATGGGACTCTCTGGAGCAGCACTGAGTTCACATGGGTTCACCATCTGCACGTCCAAGCGTCAGCTAGAAAGGAACAAAGTACACCTGTGTGATGAAGCTCTATCCAGTCCCTTTTGGGATGAGCTGGAGTGGAATTTGTGATCCAGACCTAATCATCCAGCATCAGTACCTGACTTCCCCAATGCTATCCAATGCTTACAGCAGTGTTCCAACATCTACTGTAAAGCCTTCCCAGAAGAGTAGAGGCTGTTACTACAGCAAAACGGGGGCAGACTGTGTATTAATACCCTTGATTTCAGGAGAAATGCTGGATGAGCAGGTATCTACAAACGTTTGGACATATAGTGTACTGGCTGTGTTAGTTGTGGAAAAACTCACAGTGAGACAATCAGGATTGGACATTATTGTATATTCAGTGGGACAGAATCTAGAGAACAATATACCCTCGCCAGACTGGTCTTTCACAAGCACGCAGTCTGTGTTTGCTTACTAGGTGTGTTGAGGCACGTCCCCCCTTTGTAGTTGACGGGGCTTCAGGTTCAAGACCTTTTGGTACCTTTGCCTTGCCTTATCTGTTCACTGTTTTATCTGTGCTTCTCTTCTTTCACACCACTGATACATTGATTCAGTTCTGTGGCCAATCACAGACATCTGGAGCTCAGTAAAGACCTCAGGCTGTCTGGAATTAATACCAACAAACCGGATTACCAGTAAATAAGTGCAGTTGTGTTGCCTGATCCACCCAGACACCTTGCACTCTTCCACCTTTGTTTAGCACTCTCCATATCAGCAGGCCAAAACATTCACATCTGTTAGACATACTGAAGTCCCCCCATCTGTTGAAAGACACGCTATTTCTGAGCACATTTATTTCAGCCTGGGACTGCAGACCTAAGCGCAATACTATGACAGAAATTTCAGGGCTTCTTTAACTGGAAAGCGTGTCCAAATCTGAGCCTGTACTTATAATGCGTCTCAGACAAATAGCCGTGTAGGTTTTCAGAATGCTTTGCTCTGTTGTAGACAGGGGTGGGTAGTATTTAGCAGACGGTGATGTCTGGACATTGAATACATCGTCCTAAATGTATTCAATACTGTATAATATCGGCACTGTTTTCACTGTTTTTCTCTTTTTGGCATCTGGCTGTTGTCAGGATCTAATGATGAATGGACCAATAGAAATGCTCCAAAGTTTGACTATTTTTACATTGACTTCCATTAAAATCTAAAATCCTTACAGTTTGCATTACAATGACAATATCCAGAACACAGTTGCAATGCATTAATACATCTGCATAAGGCCCACAGGAAACCCTCTGCTGGTGTCACTTGCACCCACTGTAATTCACGCTTACAGTGTGCCAGTTTTCTACATGAAATATGGTAAAATGATTCATTAAAATTCACTGACCATTTGAATGATGTTCAAACATTCTTCACATTTCTTTTCTTTTGTCTCGCCCCCCTGTTTCAGTTTACTGCTGCCCCCACAATCCCCAAGCAGGGCTGCCTAGACAGCTGTGCGATTTTCGGTAAATGATGATATCCCTAAAAACACCAAAGTCCAGTACAGCCCCAGTGCTAAGCTCACCACAGAGGGAGCATGACAATTCAGTTCAATCACCTCTTAAAAGAGCTGAGATAAGTAGCTACCTATGCATAGTTACTAAATAGTTACCAAACAAGCACTGATGATGTTTCTTTCAAAGATAGCGGGTAGCGGGCCGGCCAAGAGGGGCCAATTTTGTTGAAATTGTGTTAGCGAGCCGTCATTTTCCACAGCGGCAGTGTTAGCGTTGCTGTTGTGATGTAAGCCTCACTACCACATTGGCCGTTTGTTTTCATGGCTATCACGGAGTTAGCATTGGTACCGTGCCAGCTGCCGGCCTCGCTCAACATCACCACCGCGGTGTTATTCACAAGCCATGTTCATGTTCAGAAGGTCCTGGGCCCTTCACATCTAAAAACCAGTCAATATGTGGTCTACGTCCCAAGGCTCTTAGGGCAAAAATGCTACATGAAACATAATTTTTATGCCAGAGAACCTTTTTAAAATAGGAATCATATTTCGTCATATGGACGAAATACCATTAACAGAACTAGGCTTGTCTGATTTTTCTTGTTTATTTGGTATAAAGGTTCTGTAAATGGTTCTTTAACTCATTTCCATATGCAGCTACGTTTATGAAAATATGTTGGCTTTTTTTTTTTTTCATTTAGTCAATAATCTTATAATCATTCCTATTCCTCATTGGCAATACAGTGGAAGCTTCTGGAGCAGCTGCACATGGACCTAAGCTCACCCTGCCCCCCCAGTCATCGCAAAACCCCGCGGGCATTTGGGCTGTGAACAGTGGACCTGCGTTCTCTGGAGTGATGGGGCTCCATTCAGTACCTTTGCGATATGAGTTGGATAAGGGGTGCTGGTAACTACCCAACCTCACTAATTTGGTTGTGGCTCAGTGCAGTCAGATATTCACAGCAATGTTCGTACGCCTTCCTAGAAGAACCAAGGTACATTTTTGTCCCAAACAGTGTCACTGCCCCCTTAAAGGCCTCAATGTAGACACTTTATATAGTATCAAAGGGGGTTCGGCTAAAGGGGCTTGTACCAATACTGGAACCCTTTTAGGTCTCATTAAAAAAAGGTTCCTTATGTATAAAAGAGGTTCTACATCTTCGGGAATAATCATTTAAGCATGTATATGTTTCTGAGTTGTCATGGTTCTATATATAACTATTGCTACTGAAGGAACCTTGACAGAACCCCATCCCCCACCTTTTTTAAGGGTGTATCCAGATCAGACCCCTACTGATAAGGTCTCTCTCAGCACTGCATGACTGACTGAAGGTGTGCTTCCAGACTGCACTGCCCTCAGGCTACAGAGTCAGCTACAGAGTGACTAACATGAGGAAAGATCACAATGACCAAAAACTGGGAACGGCTCCAAGGTGGTGAAGGCTGGCCGCTCGTCTAAACTAAGACATGAGAGGAGAAGGAGAGGGAGTGAGCCAGAGAAAAAAGGGAGGGTGCCGGGCGGATTCGGTAGCTGAGCAAGGCTCACAGCCTGTTTTTGGTTTTGCTCGAGACGACTGAAGAGGGGAAGGGGGGAAGTCAGCAGAGCTTCAGAGAAAACAGCCGACGGCTAATCGTGTACAGGTGTGCGGTCTGGCCATTTCCACGTACTTCCACGTACAGGAGCCCACGTTAATCGCCTGGCTGTGAGAAGGTGCAGAAAATAATGCTTCTGCTCTGAGGAGGAGCAGTCGTTCAGGGGTCGAGGACACCTTCAGCAGGCTACAGCGTTAGCCCCACACCTGAAAAACACCAAACACCAAGCCCGTGATCATGGAGTTTCGAGCAGTGCTCACGTGCGTGCTGCTGAGCTGTTACCTGCGGGCAGGAGGCTCTCAGGACACGGACGTGGTTTCAGGTCAGTGTTGGTCATTCAGACTAGTAATTATCTCTGATGAAGAGCATACACTGAACAAACTGCTTTAACATGTTTAATTTTGTATTATTTGGCAGAAATGTGTTGTTGAGATTAAATATTTCATTCATATAGTGCATATAGTGGACAGTGTCAGTGCCTAAAAACACTGGTCATCATGTTTCATTACAAAGAGTGTAAAAACTTTTGTAAATATTTCATAAAAAACAGTGTATTAAGTTTGGGATAGTATTTGGGTGGCAGTTTTTAGAATCAAAATATTGCAATACATATTGTGTATCATGAATGTATATCAAACATTTTTACATCATAGTTTTCCTATATAACACCACCCTTTGTTCATATCATGTACATAATTGTATTGATATTTCCCCCTGAGGTCCATATTGCTGCTGTCCAATGAGAACCATGTATCTCCATTTTTGGCCCTTTTTAGTTTTATCCAGGGTTTGAACCCTGTAGCTGCTCAGGATGAATAGACCAATAGAAATGCTCCAAATGACTCCTATTTTACATTGACTTCTATTGAAAGTTAAGAACACGTTTTGCCTTCTCCTGTAAAGTCACAATCACCATTTCGGACATACATGTTTTTCATCGGCCTTCATATATATATATATATATATATATATATATATATATGCCCAATAAACTATCCCCATTTTCCATTCTTTCTTTATCCCTAAGCTTAAACAGGTTGTTTTGTTTGCTGTGCCTTCAGAACTGATAGGTAAATGACGTCTGTTCTGCATAGTGCCTTAGTGAAAACACAACCACCTGAGCCAAAACACTTTTTTCCACACTCATTTCAGCAGTAATGGGCTGAGTAGGTGTCTATGCACCCATCAGCCATAACATCACTAACAGGTGAAGCAAAAAACATTCATCTACAGCGTCATCTTTCTAGGGGTAGAGACATATTAGGCAGTAGGTGAACAGTCAGTTCTTGAAGGTGATGTGTTGTTAAAAGCAGGAAAAATGGGCAAGCATAAGAAGCGGAGCGACTTTGACAAGAACCAAACTGTGATGGCTAGACAACTGGGTCAGAACATCTCAAAGTTTTCCTGGTACGCAGTGGTCAGTACCTACCAAACAGGCTCCAAGAATGAACAACTGGTGAACCGACAGAGTCATGGGCACCTTAGGCTCATTGATGAGATTCGTAGAGGCCCCACCTCATAACTTACGTACAGGACTTAATGGATCTGCTGCTAATGTCTTTGTGGAGTGTGTAATATTGAATGGTCAAATCTACTGAATAGTAGGCAGGTGGTACTAATGTTATGGCTGATTTGACACCACAAAACAACAAATTTAGAAAAGTGTTTTCTGCATATTCTAGCAATGACCCTCGCCCCTTAATGCACATATTTCATCTAAATATGTAACATATGGAACATGATTTTGCCATTTTTAATCAATTAATAAATCATTTTCTAATATAATTTTCTGGTGGTGGAGAAATGCCACTTTCCCTGAGGTTCATCAGATATTGATGCAGATCTTTTATCTAAGCTTTAAAATGAGATGCTTTTAATTGAGAGCTTGACTTCAGACAAGCATAGAAAAATAGACTATCACGATGATGATGAGGATGATGATGATGATATTACCCCGCAGGAAGAACCACACAGCTAACACTGTCACATCTCACTGTGTGAGTGTGTGCTAATTCCGGCTGCATTTGTTACAGGATCGGATCGGATTCATTCTTTTTTTCCCCTTTCTGAAATCCGATTCAGCATTTTCTGCTGATATCACCCCCATACTGAGACCTGTCCATAATGATATGGCACTATAATAGCATTTTGCCACCTTCCATCAGTTTTTAACTTGCCTAGTCTTTCATATCTTTATATTTAGCTGGACATGAACAAAACACCAACTTTATGAGCTGGTAATTTTAAAAAGAGCTCATTAGTTGGTGTACGTGTTTACTGAGTGTTTAGGAAATGAAGAACATAATGTGTGTGTGTGTGTGTGTGTGTGTCTGTGTGTGTGTGTGTGTGTGTGTGTGTGTGTCTCCAGAGAAAAGAAAGAAAAAGACAGAGTGGGTGTGTGAACATGCAGCCAGCTCTATTTGTCCATAAATGAGCACATCCCTGACTTCTCGTTTCCCCGCAGCATTCCGACTCCAAGGGATGTTCTCTTAAAAAAAAAGCGTCTTGCATGCCTTGTTACCATCAGGGCCCATTTTAGCTCTGTCAGAAAGTCCCACAGGGGAACTTATTTACGCCACCTGGGCCATGGTCCAGCCAGCGGCCCATATATTTGATTGCCGGTTCAGTGAACGCTGCACACTAATTCAAGCCCAGATAGGCAAGACAACAGTGGAAGTGCAGGGACATATGTCAAACCGTGACGTGGTCTTTGTGCCTTGGAGTGTGAGGGCATGTCTCACAGACCCCATGTCATCTTGATTTGGCCATGTGCTGAGAAGGATTCTTTAGGAGCCAAGGAATAGAATCAGTGGAGGCCCCATGGCACAATACCAATACTACCAACAGCATCTTACAAAGTCAGGTCTTTACAAAAGGCCTCTGGTTCTAAGAAATACTGCATTTTTTTTTTGGGGGGGGGGGGGGGGGGGTGTATATTATGAATCATTGTCCTGCTGCAGAAGACTATCGTCCTTTTAGCTATAGCATTTCTGTAGCTGCTCTGTACACAGTGTGAATAATTCTGGACGAATAGACCAAAAGGATCACTCTAAATTACTTGGAATAAACTCTTATTTTCCTTGACTTCCATTTAAAGCTCAAAACATTTTTTTCCTTAAAAGTCACCTTTTGGGAGATACATGTTTTCTATTGGACAGCGACAATGTGTACACATGATTTGACATTTGCACCCAGGGTTTGTTGGTATTTTGTGAAATCCATTCTTCCCTCCAAGGTGTTCTTTTCATGAAGTGCAATTCCTTTTTCCCTTGAACCTTTACTGATCGTGTCTAAACTAAATAGCAGCATACTCAGCTTACAGTAGTCTAGCTCTCCTTGAAGCTTACTTTGGAAGTGTTACAGAGCTTCAAGGAACACAGATCAGCCAATTGCAGCAGAGACCATTTACAGATGAGTCATAAAAGCACAGTAAAAATGGCATTTTTGAATATAATGGATTGTGATTGTTTTTTGATACATAAAACAAAATTGGGGGAAATAAAATACAAGAAAAATAAGGGATAGAGGCCTCAGGCTTTGCAAGCTGATTGTATTGTGAGACAAAAATAATGCTTTGTTCGAAATACAGAAGGCCAAAACGTGGGCAGCAGAAAGTGCTTAGGAGGCGATTAATTTGACCATGTGCAAGATAGCTCCAAGTGCCCACAGCTGTCCTGATTGCACTTTGGGAGGTCATTGCTGGATTGGCACTGGATTGGCTCTCTTGCCCTTCCCCTCTCTCTCCTTTTCTCTGCCTCACACACACACAGAGATTTCATTCTTTCTTGCCAGTATGGCCTCTGGACTAGATGGTGCATTCCTTCAGTTTATTCTTACAGGGCTTCCAATTCTCACCTCCCCCTTGTGCACATTTTTCTCCCGTTCTCTGCACCCCACACACACTTTTACTCCTCACTCCCTGTAGTAACCAGTAGTCCTGCTGCTTCCTCGCACGCCATCTGTTTATGTTTATTTTTCAACTCTAAATTAAAGGAGCTTTCTCCGCCAGGAAATTTGCAGCATTGGCAAATCATCACGGCTTCGCTCCTTCTCTCTAAATATTTTGAAAGCATCGTCCACTCTTTTTTTCTTCTCTTCCCATAAATCTGACACTTTCCTCATCACTCGCTTTCAGGGGCTGCCGTTCCAGCTCGGATGACATATTCCTCCCTCATTTCCCCTCTCTTCCCAGTGTGACCTTCTCTTCAGGCCTGTGGGTTCTCCCCGTTTTACTGCCCTCATTGTAAATGTTTAATGACTGTGTGACTGCGTTGTTCCAAAGACGTAGAGAAGGGAAATGAGGAATTGGGATTTTGAGTGTGTGTGTATGTGTGTGTGTGTGTGTGTGTGTGTATGAACAGGGAGGACATCCCTGGAAAATAAAGAGGGAGGGGAAGGAGACACAAAGCCAGTGGAATTAAAGAGTGTAGGATGTTTCTTATTGTTCTTCATGTGGATGCATTTACTTTGGGCTTACTTTAATTGTGTGTGTGCTTCCCTTGTAGGGATCACTGTGATTAGGGAACACTGCTTTCCTCTCGATAAACAAATTAATAGTTTATAATACGTTTATAATAACGTCTTGCGCATTTCCTCTCTCCTACCAAAGGCAGTTCCCCAGTCCAGATGGTAACATTAATTAGCTACTAGGACTGAGAAGTAGGGCTGTACCATATGGACATATAATGTGGTGTAACAGTGCATGGAAGACTCAGGATTAAACTGCTGGATCACAGTGCTAGAGCTTGACCATGAGAGAACTTTGGGTTGGAGCTTCAGACAGCTTCAGTTTCAGCTTCAGGCAAGCTGAAAGGTCAGAACCCTTTTGGAGAAGTGGATCTAAGACTGAGAGATAAAGATAAAGTTAAAAAGAGAAGACGGGGTGGTGGTGGGTTGTGGAAACTCAGTTGTGGGACATAGAAGGTAGAAATGGGAGTTTATAGGATGTTAGAGCTACAGGCATGTTCCTCCTCCCAATATTTCAGAACTCTACTTTGCGAGTGAGGACCATGCAATCATCATATGCTAGTTTGGCAGGAGACTCAAAGAGGTCGGAGGAACTCTGAGAGAACTTTTGGTTGGAGTTCAGGCAACGTCTACGTGTGCTAGGAGGCCAGGCGTGATTCTGAGAAGTGGAGCTTGGACTGAGGAGTTATGGGGAGGAGACGGGATAGTAGTGGGTTGTGGAAAATCCGTCATGGACACAGAAGACTTGGGAATTTATGAGACGTTAGATTAGGAGGAGGAACTTCAGGCAGGAAATTCAGTTATTTCAGAAATCCACTGTGCAAGTCATCAGCATATAATAGTGTGAAGGGAGACTTTTTTTTTTTTTTTTTTTTAACACCTGTGAAAACTGTTCCAATTTATGACATTTTAAGTGCATATATGAACCAACACCCCTTTTTCTATAGATCCTGCTGTTAAGTGTGTGATTCCAGCCAGGGCTGTTTGGTTTACTGAATCTCTTCTTCTGGCTCTGGGATTTCTAAAACGCTCTAGTCCTGCTGTGTGTTGTTTAAAAACTGTAGAAGTCCTCTCTCTATTTAGCTCGCCGTTAGGAGCCGTGAAGGACCAAGTACTAAAACCTCGACTTGAGTGAAAATAGAAATACCCCTGCTAAAACATAACTTGAGGAAATTTGCAGTGCAAAATTGTTCATTTGATTTGTTCACCACTGCTCAGCAGTACATTTCTCCAGCTGTCATTTCTCTGCCCACAGTTCAGAACTGCTGTGAGGGTGACGTCTTGTTCCTGCTGGATTCCTCTGGCAGCGTGCTGTCTTTTGACTTCTCCCACATGCTGAGCTTCCTGTCGGATCTCACATTGCCCTTTTCTCTGGGGCCTGACCAGGTGAGGATAGGGCTGCTGCAGGTCGGGACAGAGCCTCACCTGGAGTTCGGATTTGGGGCCCACAGCACCCAGCAAGGCCTTCAGGCCGCACTGCGGAGGACTAAACAGCTTGGAGGGGACACCAACACAGAGGATGCTCTAGTGATCGCCAGAGAGCGGGTTTTGAGACCAGGCACACCTGGAGGAGCTAGACCAGGACTGCCAAGAGTTCTGGTGTGGATTACCGATGGAATAGGGCCTGGGGATGTGCAGGGACCAATGGCTGAACTGCGGGAGGATGGCGTGGCCGTGCTGGTGGTGTCCACCGGCCGAGGGAATTACCAGATTCTGAGAGAAGTAGTGACCCCACCTGTTGAGGAGCACCTGTACTTTGTAGACATTGAAGATATGAACATCATCACTGAGGACGTGAGGAATGCCATCATTGGTAAGTTTGTTTTAAATGGGAAGATTCTGGGAATTGATCTCAGAATTTTATGTTGAGCTCATTCTAAATGCTACAACACTTTCTCGGTTATCAGGGAATCATATAGCGCTCTGTTTATAATTCTGAACACACTTAACATGTGTTTAAAATTTTACATATTTCCTATGTAAAATTTGTATCAGCCTATAACTAATGTGTTGAAACCTAGAAAGTTAAAAATATTAGGATGCTAGAACTAAGAATTATAGACCAGTATCTTTAACTAGTTTGTTTAAAATCTTAAAGCAGTACTTCCAAACTTTTGAAGGGTAGTGTATCTCTGTGGAGGTCCTAATACTGAATATTTGGACATTTAAGATGTTAGACAGATTAATAACTGCCCTATAACTGTGTCCTTTATGGGCAGCCCAACTGGGAACTAGGGGTGGCATGATGCCACTTTTTTATGTCCGGTACTGATACTGCAACTTCCACGTCTGCAACTGGAGTTGTAGCTTGTCAAGACTAAAGAAACATGATTAGATAGGATGAGTATTGCTTGTTTTCATATGTGCATCTGTAAGTTACACTTAAATACTGGCATTTAGGCTTGAACCATGCATTTATGTGATAGTTTAGGATCTGATCAGATAGTTTAAAACAGTTTAGATCAGATTGGCGCACTCCTACTGGGAACCAGAACATTTTGGCCATGGGTTTTATATAGGCCCCACATATGGATGCCCACCAGATGGGATCAGAAGGGGTTAAACAGGGGCCCCATCTGGGTTGAACACTGCACATGCAACCTTGATGGCACCCAATTTAGATTAGGTTGGGCTGTAACGTTGGGGCCTATTAGGGAAGCCTAACTGGTTTCCAATGTTCAGTTTGAATACTAGCTTATTTAATAAGCTGGGTTTGATTGTGTGCATCAAGACATATAGAAAAGATTATCCTTTTAAACATTTTTGAAATTCAACG
The DNA here is from genome assembly GCF_030463535.1 of Salminus brasiliensis. NCBI lineage: Eukaryota > Metazoa > Chordata > Actinopteri > Characiformes > Bryconidae > Salminus > Salminus brasiliensis. Next base: position 10,014,897 of record NC_132891.1, read on the forward strand.
GCAGAATTTATGTAGGTAGCTGTTGAATGCGCTGCCACTATGTCCTGGGGGTTGTGAGTTCAAATGGAGTGTCGGGAGCATTGTTAGTGCTAGGGGGAGCTACGTAAGGATGGGTTAATTTAGGTAGAATTTGTTTGCATGACAGTGTGGTATAGAAATATGTGCAAATGTGTAGGTAGGTTTTTTCTTACTGTCACTGCAGATCTGGCAGTGCACTTTATGCATCTGGCCAACAGTGTTTTAAAGGCTCTTTGGTTTATCATTTTCCTTAATTGTATGTTTTTTTTTATTTTTGGAAGGTCATATGTGGTGTGTCTTGATTAACAATCTAAATATTTTGATAGATTACTTGATTACTCACATAATTGATAGTGACAGGCCTGCTCCATAGCAATTGCCTAAACACTGCTGGCAGTGGGAAGGTAAACTTCGTACGAGGTATTATGCTGTCTAATACCACAAAATTGCACTTAGCCTTGAGCAAACATATTTAAAGAAGAGAGCAGAGAGACTGTATGGGTGTGGACGTTTCTGTGCCTCCACCCTTGTGTGCTGGAGAAATGTAGGCCTCTATGCCAGACGGCTCTGACACAAATAGCTTGAGACGGCAGTATTGGACTGGAAGGTGACAGTGGGAAAGGGGACAGAGTAAGAGACACTGTAATGGGAGAGGGGGCTAATAATACAGAAAGTATTACGCTCCCCCCCCGCCCAGTGGAGCCCTCACAGGGCAGTAGACATGGATATTATTAGAAAGCATTTCTCCTTGTTTACTGGATTTCACGTAAGTGTGTACTTATAGACACTTGCATATGCACACACATGTAAGACGATATACATAGACCACAGCTCAGAAATATCGAGTCTGTGGTATGTCGTCCATCCAGAGCTCGCCAAAGACTATACCAGGCACACTTATGAGACCACTATTTGTCATAGGAGCATCCTCTGACTGACTTTTCTATTTTTAGGAACATTATCTTCTGTGCTTTCAATTATTGTGCAATAGAGTTTGCCTGACTGTTTTATTAATTTACTCTCTCTCATTGCTTTTTCTCTTTTTCCCTTCTTTCTCCCTGTCTGATTACTCAGAGATCATTCGTGCCGAGAGGTTGCAGGTCCGAGATGTCACCTCTACTAGCGCAGAGTTGCACTGGAGGCCTGTGCTTGCTGGTACTGGTTACTATGACATCCGCTTTGGCCCTGTGCGCACAGGAGCTGAAGGGGCAGGGGGAAGCCCAGGTACCAACCCTTCAACGCAGCCTGGCCACTATCAGAGAATCATCCGTCCTGCAGACTCCAGCTCAGTCAAACTGGCCAACCTGCGACCAGACACCACCTACATCGTCACCCTCTCCCCGGAGTCCAACCTGGAATTTTTCAACAAGCTGAACACCACCTTCACCACGCAGGCAGGTGAGAGTCACTGGACAGTCTTGGTGTTCACTGGGTAAGCGAGTCCTATGTGAAATGTACTGTAATCCAATCCATGAAGCATTTATAGGGGTTTAACTATATGGGTTGGACTAATATATCAGTGGGTAGACAGTATAGGCAGATTTTGCAGAGAAATCAGCAAACCATATCAAGTATCGCAGATGCATGGGTTTATTAGCTACTGTTTTGGTTGAAGCACCACTTGGGTTCAAACTAGTAATCTCCTCATGTTCAGGCAACGGTTGTACCACCAGGAGAACACACTATAAACGTAGTTATATGACATCAATATGAACTGAACTGGTAAATGTGACCACAAAACCACAACATTCAATTCAATTGTTATAATGCACACAAAAAAACTATTTACGAAGAAAAATATAATAATAATAATAATAATAATAATAATTAATTATATGGGGCAACTCCATCCCTATTGAGTTTCTGCTGTTCATTTGTTTTTACAAAGCATGACAATCCGAAAATCGGTCTAGAAAAGACCATTTGCTTACTTTGCTGAAGACAGACTTTGCGACTGACTTTGTAGAAACGCACATGTGCAAGAACTTCCTCTTGTTCCTCTTGTCTTGTTCATCCTGTCTTCCTCTTGGGAAAGACATTTTCTCGTACTGACGGTCTGAAGACTACATTTTGCCTCAAAACTAACAAGTATATAAGAGCTGCAGAGGAGATGTAATCTTAGGTAAGGTTGAGGTTGGGTCTCCTTGCATGAAATCATGTTGTAAAGGTTTCGGGTGCAAAGACACACTGTAGCTTTAATTTATATTAAAGTCCGTAGCGATAGCATGTCTACTCAACATCGCACACTGGCTGTCTGCCTCATCCAGCATCACTACTGCAGAGGTAGCATCGCTACTGCGCTGGCCACTGGCGTCACCCAGTATTGCTATCGTGGCATTAGCATCACTACCACTCTGTTTTCTTCACTATGGCGGTGTTAGCATCACTATTCTTATATCTTGTAAAGTACTATTGGAGTCTAAATTAGAAATATAAAATCTAAACATTAAACTGTTTAGGCCAATATTGGCGGAGCCTTATCATATGGATATCATACTACTTGCTCCCTAGTAACCCCTTTGAAAAGTAAAATACATGATTTTCAATTACATGTAATTACCCTTGTTTACATTCTCTGCATAGCTGTGAGTCTGCACTTCTGTTTAGTTCAATGTCAAGAAATGACCCAAACATGGCAAAACAACAGGACAGCAGTAACTTTTGATCAAACTCGGATCATATCAAAATATTATTTATTTTTTCCAGAGCCTGGTGCAGAGGTGCAGAGCCTGACTCAGGTAACTGTGTCAGAGTCAACGGTGAACAGTGTGAGGGTGAGCTGGGGGCCACTGCAACCTAAGTTAGTGGAGAGCTACCAGATTGAGTACTCCATCCTCCCTGCAGGAAAGCTTCATGTGGTTACAGTCGGTAACAGGCAGAACTCGACAATGCTGACTAGCCTGCAGCCCGCCACTCAGTATCTGGTCACTGTGAGTGCCCGCTACTTTTCCGGCAAAGAGAGGGCGATGTCCGTCAAAATGTGCACCCAAGACGGTAAGCCTGAAGGCCTTTTCACTGTACACAGGTTATGATCACGGTATTTTGTTTCTCTGAAGTTTGAGATCAAGCTGGAACAGAGATAATTCAGCAAAGAAACAGCGGTTGTTCACCACGGAGAGCCAGTTTAATTTAGGGCTATCAAAAATAAATGACTGGTGTTGAAGAATGCATTTATTGAGTATTTGAAGTTGAAAGACTTTGGTCTTTGGATTATTTACCACTCTGTTATTTTGCCTCCGAATGAAACTACAGCTGTGTCTGAAACTGTGCCCTATTTACTATATAGTGCACTAGTACATTTTGGGGTTCTACATTTTGCAGTGGTGCCCGAAAGAATGCAGACTTTTCAGTGCACTGGAACAATCCCACAATGCACCATAGCATATAGTGTTTGGTTTGAAGATGCACAGACATCATTTATGCAATGCAGTCTGCTGAGGTTGTCCAGGTTGTTCTCAAGGTAGCGGATGATGGAGAGAAGAAGGGCTGGTACAAGGCTAATGTTTTTAGCCTTGTAACCTTTTAGCCTCTGACAAATCCCTGTTTGCATTCACTGGCTTTAGCTACATCTCGTGCTGAGTTTGAGCTCTCCTCCTGCTTATGCTGGCTCAGGAAAAACCGCATGAGTCACAAGGCCTGGTTTGTGTAGTAACCCGTATTCCCCGAATTAGCAATAAGCAGGTGAAGAGCTGCTCTCCAGTATCAACAGCACCTAACTCTCTCATAGTCGCTGCCATGTTTTACTGTTTCACCAGCTTTGACTTGGGCTTTTGTTGGTGAGTTGGGTTTATGTTTAAGTTTGGGGGCTTAAATAAAATGAGTCATGACCTGGCCCATTCTCCAGCCCTGTTTTGGTGATGCGCCATGGCTTGAGTCCCTCAGTGTTGGGTTGTGGAGTGATGAAGCTCCATCCAATACCTGTGACATGAGTTAAGATGAATGATCCAGAACTAATCATGCAACATTAGTACCTCACAGCAGTGCTCCAAAACCTGGAGTAAAGCCTTTCCAGAAGAGAAAAGGCTGCTACGGCTGTTATCTTGTCACATTGCCCACCCCTAAAACCTACTAATAGATTTCGCAATCCTTTAAAAGCCTGAAAAAGAACAATCACTAATTGTATATTATTGGCATGAAAGCCATCTTTGTCGTTCTTCCCACACATTCTGCTGTTACTGCCAAGATATCTCCTGCATTCTCTTCTTCGAGGCAGAATCAGAGACGCTTAAGTGTGTGTGTGTGTATCTCTCTCTCTCTCTTTCTCAGTGTTGCCAGCTCTAGCAGATCTGCAGCTCACTACAGTAGGCAGTGACTCAGTGAAGCTCCAATGGAAAGGGAGTGCCGACGGCTTACGTGGTTACTGGGTTACGTGGGAGGGCGAGCCCACATACTCCTCGAGCCAGCGTTCCACCCTGTATCTGCCACCCCACCTCCTCTCCACTACACTTAACCACGTGCCCCCCAATGCGCGGGTCTGCGTCTCTCCTGTTTACAGGTCGGCTCGGGGAGAAGGCCTTTGCTGCACTGCACACTTCGGCTCAGGTGGGTGGTCCGCTCTGTGCTAGCAGATGAGGTTAAAACACTTTAAATGTCCTTTTATAGAAATAAAAAAAAAATAATTAAATAGTGAAGTTATTCATGCATAAAATGTGCAGGTATGCTGGCTATGGAGTGTCCTATTTTTCATTTTCCTTCTCCTACAGCCGCTTTGACCTGGAGCCACAGGTTGTAGCGCTGCCAAACAGATGGATGCAGAGATGAAAACCTTACCACAAATGGAAAAAGCACTGTAAACTGCTAGAGCACTTGTCGCCCACGGAGAGGTGCTCTACGGCAACACACCAGCACAAACTGCACTGAAAACATTTATACTGAAGTTGCTTAAACCTCTAAACTACTTACAACACACTAGGAATGCCCGCCAACAGTTAAAAAAAAAAAAAGAGAGACTTTTGAGAAGTAGCCTGTGATGATGTAGATCGGAAGAGAATAGTGATCGTATATGTAAATATCGTTTTAATAGTGAAATCCACAATCTGCACATTATATCATGTCTTATTGCCCCACAAGATTTACATGTTTGAAAAGGGAACAATGACCTATTTGGAGTAGCTATCGTTTGACGCACACCTAGCTAAAGCACACCAGTACCTAACCACTGCTTGAGAACAATCGGATAGGCTGAATGTGCTGAAGTGCACATTTAAGGCCGTTTAGCCTCCCGTTCTTCCCTCTCAGAGATTACAAGGTTGATCGAAGATTATAAGGTTGATCAAACCAAGACTGTGGGTTCCGGACAGTCGCTTACATGAGGAGGTTACTGAGGTTTGGTGATTGACAAGGGCCTTAATCAGTTTTCAGAAAATGATTGAGGCACTTTCCACTGCCCACACACATCCACTTATGGATGGGCTTGCTTTGTAACCCTTGCCCTCGCTTCTCTGATTTTCTTTCCCCTGCACGTTCACTGCAAGGACCTCACCTGAAACATGTTCCATGTCCTCTACTGCCTCCTTGTGGATAATCCCAGAATTGGTAGGCTCACCAATACTGAACATTTTAAACGAGTTGAAAAACAAGGACATAGTTCACATGATGTTCATGCTCTAAATCTTTAGTGATATACGGTGAAACTGTAATTATATCGGTATCAGCAGATTAAAAAGAAATAAATAAAGCCATCATTCAGATTTAACTGATATTTGATGTATTTATTGTACTCCGTATAGTACTGTGCTTTAAATGTTGTAACCATACAGAAATAAATGTTACATTTCTAAAGCTAATCCAGGTGGATTTGTCCCAGTTTCTACATTTTATAAATGTTCATAAATTGGCCTCAACCAATAGTCACCCAGGTTGTTTCTGTGAATCCATGCCCACCCACAGCTCTCAACCCCCATCCAGCTTTTCACTGAACTTGCACAGACTTGGTGCATGATTTAAGGCACAGTATGATTTACTGTGAGCTATAAAAATGAACAAAGCCTAGTACTCTAATTAAAGGCTTAGGAGGGGGCATTTTAGACAGGCACCCCACTTTTCATTTTAAAGAGTTCACAGCGAGTCAGACTGCGCTCTCAACCACACAAACAGGTCTGCACCAGCTTAAAGAAGAGCTGGATGGAGTTTTATTGGGTTAATAGAAGTGATTTGGGTGACTATCGACCTATAAATAGTGTCAGAAACATTAGCCTCACAGCTCCAATTTGAAACCAAAGAAGCAAAATTTGGACCCCAGTCAATCAGCATCAGGTCTTGGAAAACCCACTGTTTGAGGAAATTACTCATCACTGTCTCTGTATGCTGCCTTAAAAAAAAACTTTGAGCATGAGAAGGTCAGTCAGCATGAGGCAACCATGGTGCACTAATTAAGTGTCTATAAAGAGCATATATACTGTCTTGATTCCCCAATCTCACATCACTGAGTTTAATTAAATAAATATCCACTTCCAAACAAAATAGCAGAGTGATGTTTAAATGTTTAAAGTGTTTGTCCGATACACGCACTGGATATTTTATATATCACTAATAGTGACTGATTATCACAGAACAGTTCCTGAACCTATTCGAGCAAGAAATACAGTAGGTCATTCACATGAAATGCCGAAAGCATACCAAGCTTCTCTATAATCCCATTTATTATTAGATTGCACTTCATTCCAAAATATAGAGACGATGAATCTCTACAAGGGATGCAAAAGGTAAACCCAGTGAAATGAAATACTACTCCTTTCCATTTGACAGCATTCTTGAAGAACATGCACCGAGTTACAGAACTGAAATCCTTACAATCCAATGGAAAGAACGACTGGTTTGAATCTCAACAGCAAAAGCAAATCCACACTTATCTCCATTTAGTTTGAATCCCTTTCCAACTGTTCTTTGGCTATAAAGAGTCAGTCTGAGTAAAGGAAGGTAAATGAATGAAGTCTGAAAGGGCGTTTGTTAGTTAAGCTAAGGCATCCATAAAAGGCTCTCTAAAGAGAGCATAGAGAATGACAGGCCAGTCAGATTCACCAATAAGAGAAAATTCTATGTCCAGCACCAGCACTGAAGCCATAAACTGCTCCTTGCACCTTTAACCATTTTCTGAACATTTAAAGAAGCCTCTCCATTTCTTAACAAACTTGGATAACTGAAGAAAAAGCAGCAGAGATCAACCTTAGCAAGCATTCGATTTGTCCATGATTGTTTTAGATGCTCAGAGTGTTGAGAGCTGGCACAAGAGTAACTGGTTCAGGCAGATTCTGATTCTGGTCATGTGAGCCTTTGCTTTGAAGAACCTTCTGTCTGTGTCTCTCCTCCTGCCTCTTCTTCTTCTCTCGACGCTGTTGCTCTTTCCTCTGTCTGCTGGAGAGCTAGAAATCAAAAAGAAGGGAGGTCGCTCAACACATGTCTTGTAATAATAATGCATGTAACCATAGAAAATGTCAATCACTCCAACCTTGGGTTTATGTGAAGTACTGCTCTCTGGTGGCGATATATTGTCACTGCATTCTACATGATTGCTTTCACATGGGATGTGCGTGGCCGTTCCAAATTCACAGTGTGGCGATTGGTTCCTCAGTTCAGACTCCAGCCATTCGGCATGGCACTGCTGTGAGGTGGCACTTGATTGGCACAGATTCTCATCTTGACCTGAAAGGAACAACAAGGGACAGTGTTTGAGAGAGGGGGAGGGGGGGAGATGCTGGCCAGGGCAAGAAGAAGCAGAGACTGACAGATTAACTGACTGACTTACTGCTGAAGTTGCTGGTCAATAAGGAATTGAGGATAACTTCCTCATCCTCGCAGGGAGAGTGGCAGGGGGAAGGCGCCCTCTGCTTTTCTCTCGAACCGTCACCAAACCGTCTTGAATTGTTCAGATTCTTGCAAAGGGGAAAGGATATACAGATGTGAGAACGTTGGTAAACCCTTTAGAAAGACCTAGATTTCAAGAAAATGTGATAATCATAATAAAAGGTTTTACACACACTACTGTACAGCAGCACTTCTTCAGTGTAGTATTTGAATAAAACACATGCTTTAAACAGTCAACAGCAATTGTTGGAAAAAATAATACTTTAAACTTTATAGTTTAGAAGGACCATCTTTACTGGCAATTAACTAAGGATGTTGTATAGCTACAGATTCCTTTATTACTAATGTAAACTAAAAAACATGAATGACCTGCTTTTGACAATTCTGCTGTAGTGATTCCTGAACAATTGCAAACCACCCACGCTCTGCAGCAGTAAGAGTCCAATTTCCCTCAAACATAATGTGTACATTTATAGTTATACACTCTTAAGGGGTATTTGAGGGGGGAAAAAAAGTATAATCAGTATAATCGGTAGGTATAATCTGCCTCTGGTAGATATGTAATGGACAATGAGAAGAGTACATTTCCCTTTTGTATAAGCAGCAAAAAACGTCATTAAAATAATAATTAAACATTAAATAACATTGAATGTTCTACATGATTTAATAAATCATTTCTTACACCTTTATTTTTAAAAGTACATATTCTTCAGGTCTTTGCATTTGTCAGCAGACCATTATTCCATACTGTGGAACATCCAGGTTGTCTTTAGCCTTTATTTTAAGAGGTAACCTCCCACCCCCCTTGTTCAATGTTTATATTTTGATAGGCTTGTGATCCCAGACCAGCCTCTTGTCAATGGGCTACATTTTACAGGTTCACTTACTTTCTTCCATCAAAAGCTGTGACTGTTTAAACAGTTTCTTCAGTAAAGACACGTTTGTTGTTAAATGTGACCAATACAAAATGCTTCTAAAAAAGGTTCACAAAACTTGTTTTGGTTAAATGATATATTAAAGATATTTACAAACCTCAATACGCAGATGAGCAGGACTTTCAGAGTTGTCTCCAGTGTGCCGGACACTGTCGTAATGGTCACCATAACGATATGCTATATGAAGCTCTCGGCATAAGGCTTTATCTGACCCATTGATCTAGATTCAGAAAAACTGAAATTTGCCTCATCTACAACATTTACAAGCAATGCATTTCATCAAAAATCACTTAATTAAATAATGATGCTGAAAAGTACAACTGCAAATCCTCACCTCCCACAACGGAGCATTCAGCTGATGGATTACGACTTTCAACTGCTGGCTGCGGGCAAATGCTACTATTGCATCATTTCCAGCAAACGTGCCCTGCTGTGCAAGGTTCGACACTAGAGGATGAGAAAAGGATAACTGCTGTTTAAATATACATTCAAGATTTTTAAAATGATTACTTTGTGTTGCTCAATATGCCACAGCTGACTAGATGAATATGTAGCGGAGCCATTTGTGTTACATTTCCCGCAGATTAGATACATCTAGGGGCTAGCTATATTGAGGACAGGCCAGTCCAGTTGATCTTTAATTGGAGAAGGTAAATCATCCCCACTTTATGCTATTATATAGAAATGAAGGTTAAAGGATATAGGGAACAAAGAAAATGAAGTAATAACTAAGACAAATATATATTTGTAGTAATACAGTCTCTCAGGAGATGGGACAGCAGGACTGAATCCCTGGCTTTAATGCAGAGGGCCTTCAACCTGGTCCCATCAGTTTGTCTGTGTACCAGCAACAATTCTTTCTTACAGTGCTGAGTGAATGGCACATCATCCTCAACAAAAGGTTCAAAGTCCTGCCGATGAGACAACATATACTGGACCGTCTCCTGACGCAGGTTCAAGTGCCCTCGCGAGTGTCCCTCCAGCTGATCCGCAAGAGCTCTAAACAAACAGTTTCTACAGGAGAGACAACAAAATGGGAAAGTTTGTTTACTTGGTCAAAATTCCTAACCAGCAAATGTGGCAATCACTCTCAAACATACCCATCTCCTGGAACCTCTCTCAGCTTCAGACCAAGAGCTTTCAGTTGGTTGGAGAAGCTGACAAACTCCTCTTCTTCACCCTCTCCTGGGGGTCGATTCTTACGGTCTTTGGCCAGAGCCCTGCGGGCAGCTCGCTCATCCCTCTTTCTTTCCAAGTCACATTTCCTATTCCCACGCACAGGCTTGCCTGACTGTTTCCTTGACATGGTGACTCTTGGTGGATCGCACCAACTTTACTGCAGAGTGACAACTGCTAAACCCACAAAAGGACGCCCACGTATACTTGCAACCTGGAGAATGAATGATTACAGCAGAAGAGTACATTAGCGGATATTAATAAAACAAATGTACACAGACAGTTCATTAGTAACAGTGCCAACATCAACATAATGACATGTGGGCTATAAAGGCTATTTATTAGTCTTGATAAGGGAGTAAATATTTATGTAGTTATGTTCAGTAACTGTAAGCTGTATTTTTAGATACCTTTAATTCCCTCCCACACACACAAACACACACATTGCCACGGTCCTACAACTTGAGGACTACTTGAAGCCCCCCGGCCTCAGCGTCCTAACCACGGTGGTCGCCTGTGTGTCCCCTGTTTAAAACCACAATATGGTCAGCCTAACTAAACAGCTTTAAAACTGTAAAGTAACCAGTAGGACAAAGTGCTGGACTTCCTAAACTCCCATCTCTAAAAGTAGCTATAGCTAATATTAGCCAACGAGGGTTGAAGCTTTAAACGTAGAGAGCAATGCTAGCTAGCTAGCTAGCTACATATTACTCAGTCTGCTCAAACCACACAGGACTAACCCCGTTTTTATAATAGCATGTAACTGTAAGAGCATTTCATGTACTTTAACTATCTAGCTACGAATTATTTGATCACCTGTTAGCAGCTTGCTAGCTAACACAGCTAGCGCTAGCAGTCGGTTATGCTAGCTAACAGCTGTGTGAGTTAGCAACCGAAGCTAACCGGATAAATACGGTCATATTACGGTACACTTTCTTCTCCATTCAGCATAAGTTAACCTACAACACGTCGTACTTACATTATCTCCGGCTTAAGAAGAAATAATCACACCATTCTGACTCTACTGCCCTCCACTTTAACCCCCTGAACCGCTAAAGCAAACCCGGGCAGTTTGTTTACTTCAGCGCCACATCCTATTTCCTGCGCTTACGGCGGCTTTAAGGGTCCAGTTCAAATTCAACGCGTTTTGTGTTCGGATAAATTAAAAGACGCAGTGGATTATTATTAATTATTATATGAAATTAAACGGAACATATCTAACATCTTTGAGCATAATACAATAATGCTTCCAGCTTTTGACATTTTATGTTGCCTTGTTGTTGTGTTAGCAAATGAAGCTCGGGTAAAAGTGGACTGTCTGTATAATGAAGGGTTACAGTAGAAACACATTCATTCAGAGAGGGTTGATATGAAATGCTCTGTTTTTGAGAAACTTATCAAGCCAGAACTGTTCAAAGCAGTGGTTACAGGAATTTTCCATTTAAATTATTATACATTTCTATTTAAAATGATCTCTCTCTCTCTCTCTCTCTCTATATATATATATATATATATATATATATATATATATATATATATATATATATATATATAAACCAAGACAGAACTGTTCACAGTGGCGATGATAGGAAAAATATTTTTTATCCAAATTATCTTTCTGTCAAACATTTGTGGTTACATAATAAAACATTCCTTTCATTTGTATTGATACATATTATATGTAATCACCAAAAATGAAAAACCTTTAATGGAAATCAATGTAAAAAGATGTTATTCACATTAAGTCACTTTTCTCCATCCCATTTGGACCATTATTCCATTCATCACGATATTCCGACACAATAATGAACAACTGCCCGATTCAAGTCAAGAAGTGAAAAACAGCAAATAGTGCGATACAAGGATTTTGCATAACAGATAGAAAATATTCCTTATTTAGTCACAGAAGGTTTTTTTGTGTAGTCCTGGCTGAGTGGCGGAGTCACTATTTTAGCTGGGAACAGTTTTACCCCAGAGCAATATCTTATGGTAAAAGTTGTATGTGTTTAAGTGTGTGTGTGTGTGTGTGTGTGTGTGAGAGAGAGAGAGAGAGAGAGAGAGAGAGAGAGAGAGAGAGACAACCATATTTACCATTTGTGACATTTGTGACATTTTTTGTGACACAGATGGAATTTGGCTTTCACTTTTATCCCACCCATGCAGTGAACACACACAGACACACCAGTGAAACACACACAGTGGACAGTGAGCAGTGGGCTCCCGGGGAGCAGAGAGGGTAAAGGGCCTTGCTCAAGGGCCCAACAGTGGAAGCTTGCCGAGCCCAGATATCAAACCCACAACCCTGTCAATAGCCCAGAGCTCTAACCACTGAGCCACCACTGCCCCTAGAGAAAGCGAAAGAGAAAGCTCATGTAGACTGGGTTCGCTAAAAGTGGGTTAAAGTGTCCCACTAAGACAGAGAGAGAGAGTGGCTAAGTAGACTGGGTTCACTAAAACTGGGTTAAAGTGTCCCACTAAAATGGTGAGCAGTAGCTAAGTGGAGTGGGTTCACTAAAAGTGGGCTAAAAGGTCCTGCTAAGATAGAGAGAGCCACTCGCTGCCTGGGATGGCCATCTTCGCATACGCACATGGTTGTAAAGACGGTTAACAGTCCTGTTTCAGCTGTTATGATACCTTTCCTAGGTAAATATAAATTCAGCTGTGTAATCCTACAGCTCCCAGTGTTTTAAACCCATCCAGTGTGTTGATGGATCCTTCCAAATTCAAACTTTTCTCTATGATTGATTTTGCTACTGCATTTAAGCATTCCTGTATGCAAGCGTTTGGACAACCTGTCCCAAATTTCGCCCTGACCTAGGCTCATTTCTTTCTATGTTGTTTCCATTAGACTGCATCATATACTTATCCAGCATTTTGTAATACACCTCTGTGGTTTCACCTGCATCCGTCAGACGCAGCACCACAGAAAACCCAACCCATCCCCTTGTTTCTGTACATTAACAAAAAAATCCAAATCCTTGCTCATACTTTATTGGGGGGCAGCTGTGGCTTAAAAGTTATAGAATAGGGCTTGGGACTGGATGGTCACCAGTTGGATCCCCTGGACTGGCAGGAAGTGGGGAATGGGGGGAGCAAAGGGACAGTGCTTTCTCCGCCCTCAACATTCCCTTAATTGTACACTGGGTGCTGGATTTCTTCCTATTTCCAGATGTTACTCCCATGGCTTAGGTTTACAGCTCTGGATGTTTTGTTGCAATGCCATAATTTTGTGGACATGTCTGTTATTATGTGCAAATTAGTACTTCTACTTTACGTCATTGACTGATTTTATAGTTAATCACCTTATGGGACCTTATGGGCCTCACCATCATTTGTCTCTCAAAATGTAGGTTGAGTTCATTTGTATGTGTGTGTATCTCACTCTAAAGAGAGTGCAGCTCTTCTGTGAGACCCCTTGTCGTATACTGTATCTCTGTCGGCTATCTAAGTTGATAAAGTCACAGTAAGCCTTTTTCATGGCCTTGGGCCTCTTAAAGTTGTTACTTCTCAGGCACACATGTGCTTAACCAGGCGGGGAGAGAGAGAGGTCAAATGACCATATATGTATTTTCCAACTCCGACAACAGTGCAATGATTTTTCTTTACTCATGGCGCAATTAATTATGATCAGTTTATCTTAATTATTGTTCTATGTCAACCAATGGAAGTGATCCAACATCCTTTTTGTCACTATTTAACCTTCTGTAAATCCTGTCTTCAGTGAGAATCTCAGGGGCATTCCCAGGAGCCTCTCACTTGTTTTAAAAGGATTGCTGCCACTTTTCACCTCTTACAGGGAGGGACATCCAAAGAAGGCTACAGCCTTTCTAAATGGAAAGTTCTCAAAAGGCTTCACACGAGAGCCTGACAGCTCTGTCGGCAATAAATAAATAAATAAATAAATAAAATGAACAGAATGTCCTGATCAGTAGATTTTGAGCACGTCAGGAAGCCAACAGTACAGATTTTACGCCAGCTAAAAATAAAGCAATGACCAGTTCATCCTATCATTCGATTTAGAAACAGATTTTGAGAGGGAGAGAGAGAGAGAGAGAGAGAGAGAGAGAGAGAGAGAGAACAGGGGAAAGAGAGAAAGAGAGAAAGCTACTGATTGATAGTCACTACATTGTGCTGTAAATCTTTGTTGTAGCTGCTCTCCGTGGTGCTGAAATGCAAGTGGTCGAGCCGCTGTAGAAAGAGTTACAGCTGACTCTTGAGTAGCCCAGACAAAGTTTCAACACCCCTGTTCAAATGACCTGATTTTAAGTGAAAAGTGGACAGATCCTGCTGGAAATGAACACAGATATGGCTATGACTCAGCAACCATGGGATCCTCTAAGCAACTGTTTAAAACAAAAGATACTGACTCAAACAAGTCAGGCTGTAAGAAGACAGGCAAGTATTTACACCGTGTGCTTTCTATGGTGTGTAATGTTATGAAGAACAGCAAATCAAAACTCCCTTATGATTGCTAAGAACCTGCATGAAGCTTAGAAAGAGGGTGGTGCACTGTTCAACTGTGCAGCGTTGCTTGCCCAAACATAATCTTCATGGATGAATCATGATGAATCATGCGTGGTTGGTGTGGCGCAACAGATAACACCACTACCTGCCACTGAGCTACCTCACCATGTTGGAGACATTTATGGCATTTAGCTGACGCTCTTATCCAGAGCGACTTACATGGTTACTCATATTACAGAGGTGGGCCAATGGAGTGTTAGGAGTCTTGCCCAAGGACTCTTATTGGTGTAGCGCAGCATAGTCACCCAGACTGGGAATCGAACCCCAGTCTCCCACATGGTGTGGTAGCTCAGTGGCAAGTAGTGGTGTTATCTGTTGCGCCACACCAACCACTAGAGACTAGGGTTCGATTCCCGGTCTGGGTGACTATGCTGCGCTACACCAATAAGAGTCCTTGGTCAAGACTCCTAACACTACATTGGCCCACCTCTGTAATATGAGTAACCTTGTAAGTCGCTCTGGATAAGAGCGTCAGCTAAATGCCATAAATGTAAATGTAAATGAGTAGGAAACCTTACCTGCAACATCTAAAGGATACTACAGTACATTTACAGAAACCAGGTGCTGATGGAGGTCCTGATAGAAACAAGACTCCCTGAAGAGTCACAGGATAGGTAGCCAGAGCGCTCTGAAGAAGCCTGTGCTGACCAGCATCACACCAGGAGTGATGTGGGGAGGAAGTGCCATCAACCGACCCTCTGAGAAAGCAAAGCCAATTGTGCTCTCTCAGACTCTGCTGCTGATGGCAAGCAATATGACCCAGGAGATCCTCGGATCATTGTGGCAGCACCTTAAGCAAACCGCACCTGAGACCATGTAGTTGGTTAGAGTCATTTTTACATCCAGTGAAGCCCTGGGAGATGCTGTGACTCCCAGGGCCAAGCCCTGCCTTATGCGCATCCATAATACCAGCTTTAGATGGTTGCTTGGAGGAGCCCATGGTTGCTGGATGCCATGTCTAAGTTTGTGTCCTGGCTTTCTTCCTCTGTCTTCTTAGGAAAGAACCTGTTTAGTCTGAGCTGCAGATTTCAAGCTTATTTATTTCTTTGGTTTATATGACTTGAGTGAAGCCCTGATGAGCGCTCTGCAGCGCTGTTAGTGAACAGCAGAGTGAAGGAGGGGAGGCTCCACACGGGCTCGGACTGAAATGGCGCAATATGAACTGCAGCGCGGCCGAGGGGGCGGTTTGGAGGAGTCTGAGCTTCACGAGCCTCGCATCCTTGCGGACAGCAGAGCTTATATAAGCCCCACCACGATCCATTAATTGGAAATAATTGGCAATCTCTTGCGGAGGAAGGGAATTGGACATATTCGACACCTCCCTATCTCCTAGGCTGCTTGCTTGCACCCACCAACCCCCCTCCCCACCTACCCACCCCATCTCACTCTCTCTCTCTCTCTCTCTCTCTCTCTCTCTCACACACACACACACACACAGGCGCGTTCACGCACTCTGAAGACCAGGTAAAACGCTCCCAGGCGCGATGGCTAGAGCAAGACGCGGTAATCGCGCGTCAGGATCCTAGCGTTGATGCAGATACTCGACTGCTCGAAGTGAAGGGAGGGACACCCCGGTCCATTCTCGCCTCTTAGCCAGCTTAGCCTCCTGCTTCATCACGGTAGACGCCGGGAGCGAGAGAAGACATCGAGAGGCTTTCTCACCCACAGGGCTCGACCACCTCTGCGCGAGATAACGAGGAGGAAAAACAGAAAAGAGAGCCTGGACCATCGCATCAGATGTCATCCCAGCGGCGCAGGGGAGACACACATTCTTAAGCAGCAGCCGTCCAGGATAGATCTGGCCCCTCATCTGTCCCTCGGTCTCGCTCGGACATTTTTGCTGGAGCGCAGTGGCGAGGGAGCGCAGCGCCAGCCGACCTAAAGCAGCAGAGCCACTTTCCCTTTCTGGCCTGGCCTGCAGAATCGAGCCGACGTGCTACTAGATGGGGAGAGAAAGCCAGTCTTGGGGGCTCTAGGGGGGGTGGGAGGAAGTGGGGTTGGGGGGGCCGAGAAGATCTGGGGCCAAGCTGCCCTCCTTATGCGCCGTCCACAGCCTTCTCCCAGTCAAGGCGCCTTGATGAGCTCCTTGTCCCGGGCCACGGCGCTTTAGCTTGGGCAACGCGGGCCATCCTGGGGAGAGGAGCACGGGAGCTTTGATGCATATGATCACAACCACCATGATTTTTATGATCCTCGGTGCTTCTGTTGTAATGGTAAGTCAGCTGTGAACGCACGCCGTCATCATTCGTGTGGTCGGTTTCATACTTCAGCCTGATCTGCAAACTTGACTGAAGCGAAAGGGAAGGAAATAGAGGAGCAGAGGAGAGGAGTGAGGAGCTTGGCTCAGTGGAAGTCCAGAAAAGCCAACAGTGATCAATGCACAGCTCTGTAAACTAGCCATAGATGGTCTGGTCTTGCAGATGTGGACTGCTAGCCGGTACATGTTAAGCTGCAGTGCTTCCTATCTTACCTCCTTCTTCTCCTTCTTCTTGTTTTCTGCAGGCGATAGCGTGTCTGATGGACATGAACGCACTGCTGGATCGCTTTCACAACTACATCCTCCCGCATCTACGAGGCGAGGACCGTGTGTGCCACTGCAACTGTGGAAGGTAGGCTACACACACTCACTCCCTCACAGCACGAAATCTTAGCATTCGCTCTCAGAGGTGGCCAGACAGTAAGCCATATCCAAGGCCTACCAGATGCAGTGGAATCCAGCTCTGGCTCAGGGGTGTGACGATACGATTCTCGATTCTGAGGCCAATATTCAAGTCAGTTTGTTAAATAATTATATATTTTATGTGTTTTTTTTTCATTAAAATGATAAAAACCAATCTAAATCTAATTCTGCTCACAGATCAGTTTGGGTCAGAAAATTACGACTATAAATTGGCTCCCATTCAGAGTGGCTTGGATGGTTTAGCTCATGTTACAGGTGGGAAAATGCAGCCTTAGGCCTGGTTCCAACGTAAAGCGGACGGCTCATAGGGCACATGGCCAAAGTAACGTAAAGGCTGCATGCAAGGGCGCGTAACACTCAAAACGTTATACAACGCAGACAGTCCGCTTGGTGATGCATATGTGCAGGGGCGCTTCCAGGGATTTTGGGCCCCATAAAAAGATATTACACTGGGCCCCACAATTCTGACAATTCTGCCAGAGTACTCCATTAATAATTTTTTAGGGCCCCTGTCAGTCACAGGCTCTTAGAACCGTCCTAATCGTTCCTACCAGGTCTGGTCTGCATTGATCTTACGCTATTCCAATTCACACGTACATTTATTAAGGCTTATTCCAACAACTGTCAGTTGTTATAACACTTTATTGAGGTTAATTGATATCAAAAGGATAAAGAAGGCTTTCGTCGCTGCCACACAAAAACCTTGCATCACCAAAACATTTACAAAACTTTACATTAGGTCAGAGGTCAATGTAAAACAATTTTATTATTATTTCTATTCTTTTTTTAGTCAACGTGGAGCATTTCTATTGGTCTGTTCATCATGAAATGTTGACCAAATTTGAAGAAAACTGCCAGATTCACATTATGGCAAAACTAATTTGGCAAAAATGGAGATGCAAGGTTTTGCCTAAAAGGAACGCTTCATTAGCCTTTGTACTGGTTCATGTTAGTGCAGATTGTCATGAAAGATTTAATAAGGTGTCATGTAGCTTATTGAACACTGCTCAAGAGTAAAGTTTTACCAAGAAGTTGGACCGTTACATTAACTTGACTGAAATGTGTGATTCTGTATGTGTGTATGTACACTACATGGACAAAAGTATTGGGACACCTCCTCATCATTCATTATTCTTTCTGAAAACAAAGGCATCAAAAAAGAGTTTATCCTGCTTTTGTTGGAGTAACTGCCTCTACTGTCCAGGGAAAACTTTCTACTAGATTTTGGAACATTGCTGCAAGGATTTGATTGCATTCAGCTGATCACCACCTCACCTTATCCCTTACTCCCCAACTCATCATAAAAGTATTGCATGGAGCACCATCCATCATTCCAGAGAACACAGTTCTAGACTGCTCCACAGCTCAAAGCTGGAGAGCCTTTATACCTCTAAACCCACACCTGGCATTAGGCATGGTGTATCCATAGAGTCTGATTCTATTGCGAATACTTCTCTACAGGGACTAAACAAGCTGTGTGTGTGCATTTGCACATCTGTGTCAGCAATTGGTGCAACGTCAAGTAGCTGAATGCATTAATTAGAAGGGGTGTCTACAAACATTTAGATATCAAATGTATGTTATAATGTGAAAATGATGGACATGCATCATGGTTTCCAGTGAGTATGCAGGGTGCTACGTCTGAATGGCCATTGCCCTGTAGGTGAGACTTTAGGGATGGATCTAATTGATATCACCGTTTGCTCATTAGTGTCCCTTATGCAGGCTCACAGGACTAATTGGTCAGTTCTAGTCTTAAAAGCCCTGCATTCTCTACCCAAGGGTACTGAATCCAAAATTACTCTCAACTCTGACTGACTAAGAGTGCTTGCTGTTCGCACTGTGGCTTTACAGCTTAACACCTTAAATCCTGGCTGAAATCACATAGATGTTATGTTTATGTATTTCAGTGATGGTTTTAGTAGAGCCTCTACCATTTGATATAGGCCATGAAAGGAAACTATCCTGTGAAAACAGCCCAATTTAAAGTCTTTGTTTCTCTGATGTCACAAGAACCCACTCATTTACATCTCCATCGATTCAGCCTACTGCAGTTTTTCCCAATTCTTGTCCAATTTGAGATTTCCCACCAATTCCCACCCACTGGGACTCTCAATATTACATGGTGCTACCAGCACTGGGAGGAGGAAGGCTAGTGTGTGTTCCCTCCAATCACATGAACCCAAAGCCATCAGATACCTACACTGGCTCGTATCAGACTGAGTGATAGGGAGAGGGCCACCCACCCCACCCAGAGATGGCTATGGCATCACTGAGGATCAAACTGGTGATCCCCAAATGATTGGGCCAATGTTTAGACAGCTGTACTACATGGGACCCCTTTTTGAATGCAGGGCAGCCAATCAGAAGAGAGGTGATTTGGCTGACTGGCATAATCACAAAGGTGCATTGGCAGGAACAGAGTTCCCCACACCAAAATAGAGCCGATCATTTGTGATATTGGTTTGAATTTAATTGGGTTGAATTGTTTCTGTTAAAGGGCCATAAAAGGAAAGCCCCAAGTCTTACAGTGTATCCACCCTCGGTAGTTTTAATATACATGGACCAAAGTATTGGGACACACCTTTTAATCATTGATTTCAGATGTTTCACTCAGTCCCATTGCCACAAATGTATAAAATCAAGCACGTATCAATGCAGTCTGCCTTTATACATAGTGAAAGAAGAGCTCAGTAAATTCCAGCGTGGTACCGTAATCAGATGCCATTGTTGCAACAAGTCAGCTGGTGAAATTTCTTCCCTCCTAGATAGTCCACTATCAACTGTGAGTAGTATTATTGAAAAGTGCAAGACATTTGTGAACAACAGCAACTGAGGCACGAAGTGGCAGACCATGTAAAATTACAGAGCAGAGTTGCAGAGTGTTGAGGAACATAAAGTCGCCAATGCTCTGCTGACTAACTGCTGAGTAACTGCAGAGTTCCAGACCTGCTGGTAGAAGTGCAAAGGGGCCCAACTCTGTATTAATGCCTATGGGTTTAGAATGGGATGTCATAAAAGCTCCTGTTGGTGTAATGTGTAGGTGTCCCAATACAATACTGTCCATATGGCCCCATTCACACCTGGCATTAACATGCAACCTAGGTGAACGGGATCACCCACATCAACCGTGTTACTGCCCCAGCTGGAAAATATGTAATAACTGCATCAATCTATCTATCTGTGTCTCAGTGTGTGTGTTTCTCATAGTTTCTGTCTGTCTATCTATCTATCTATCTATATATCTATATGTCTGTCTGTCTGTCTGTCTGTCTATCTATCTATATATCTATATGTCTGTCTGTCTGTCTATCCACATTCTTAAAATTAAACTTTAAAAAGCTTCTTATAAAAGTAGTTCCCCAAACAACCATCCATTAAATGTACTTTTGGGATCCAGAAGTGGTTCTTTGGCACCGCTCCAAAGAACATTTCTGACACCTTTATTCTTAAGAGTGTGTCTGTGTGTTTTCTCTGTCTGTTTTAAGTGTGCCAGGTTTCTTTCTGCACTTTCTGAGCAGACCTGTACTGCCTGCAGTATTTTCACGCCCGTCTCTGTGTTTGTTTGTTTCTAAATGTCAAGGCCTAATGTGTTCTTTCTATCTCAGGCACCACGTCCATTATGTAATTCCATATGACGGGGACCATTCGTTGGTGGACTCTTCGGAGAACTACTTTGTGAGCGACAGTGTCACCAAGCAGGAGATGGACCTCATGCTGGGGCTGTTGCTGGGCTTCTGTATCAGCTGGCTGCTGCTGTGGCTGGACGGAGCCTTACACTGCGCTGTGAGGGCCTGGAGGGCCAGCCGCTACTATGGTGAGTGTGATGAGGCTATTCAGGTGGGGGGGGAGGCGAGCAAGGCATGTTCACGAA
Organism: Salminus brasiliensis; assembly: GCF_030463535.1. Taxonomy (NCBI): domain Eukaryota; kingdom Metazoa; phylum Chordata; class Actinopteri; order Characiformes; family Bryconidae; genus Salminus; species Salminus brasiliensis. The sequence continues at coordinate 10,035,907 of NC_132891.1, forward strand.
TCAGTGCAAGGGCTGAAGGATGCGTGTGTGCATTGACTGATGTGCTGTATGATTCAAAACATGGCAGATGAAGATATTTTAGTGTGAGTGTTGAGAGAGTAACTTTGTTTGGAGAAATGATTCACGGTAACACCTCTCATGCTTAGGGAATAAATTAGAAGCTTGGAGCCTGACACTCCGTATGTCCAATGTCATGATTAATCAAGTCTTAGAAATATGAGAACACAAAAGATTGCTCTATTGCTCATCATTTATGTAAGACGATGAGAGTGGGGGAAGGAAGGGGGTGTAATGGTGGCACTAGACATTTAATCACTTTAGTTTGAGAATTATCAGCCAGTGTTGGTGGATAAACAATGCTTAAGAGGATTTGTTCATTATGGCTATGTACAGTAATCTCTGGAATACTGGAAACAACATCCAGTCCAGTTAAATGACTCCCTCTATATTTATATTTGAGGGGGCCAGATGTATATAGCTCTGCGGTAATGATGCTGTGTGATGAAAAGTGTGTGGCAAGCCCTCATTTTGTAAAGGTAAAGGCGCTACCAAGAGTTCTTTGAAGAATGCCATTTGATTCCATTAAAAACATTTTTGCTAAAACGTATGTGTGAAGAATCTTTTAAAGGATTAAAACCTTAACTCTCCAAGGCTTATTACACACTAAGGTGTATTACTCAGTAACTACAGGGACTTCTATACAAACTGGTGGGGCTAGAAGTTTGTAATAACCCTTCTGACCTGCCGGCGGGACATAGGCTCTATAAGGGGTTAAAGCAGTCAATGTAAAGGTTATTTACCAACTTAAAGGTTCTTCATACTCACAGCTGTTACAAACTGTTCTTTATGGAACCAAAAATGGTTCTTTTATCACTTTTATCACAAGCCTTTGAAGCACCTTCACTTTTTTAGAAGTGCACTGTTGATGACTTGATTTTTACAATTATTTTCATGGAGGCTTAAATTTCTTAAATTCATGGCAGCATCAAATTTGTATCTATATCTGAATACTGAATGTGCTTTCAAATATTGTCGCTGTCATGCAAAAAACACAAATCAATAGAAATGCTCCAAATTACTTGGAATAAAAACTTCCATTGAAAGTTTAGAAGGTGTAAAGTTACCATTTTTGTTTAGTTGTTCAGTTGGCGGCCATCTTTGCAACAACGCCAGGCAGTTATTTCCAGTCACACAAGACCAGGTTTCTCTCTCTATGAATGAGCATATTTTGAATCACTGCTCAAATCTGATAAAACCCACATGAGTAGTTTATAGCGGTCAGCTCAGTGATGCACAATGCACAAAAAGATGTATTTTTAGATTTTTCTGGATAATGCAGAGATATCTACGTCGAGGGAGGCTTTCCTCACTGGCACGTCCACCCTCCTCCACTGGTGGCATAATCAGCAAGCTAATTGTCTCTTTTTGCTGAAGAGCAAAAACATAAACAGACGCTATGTTAAACAGTACCTTGTGTTTCTCAGGTTTTTCATTAACTTGAGTGGTATTTTTGTCAGTGTTGTCTAAGGCTTGTGTTCTTACTAGTGTTGCACCGATACTGATACCTGGCACTTACACACAGTATTGGTATGGGCAATAGAGAGCACAGAAACCATAAAGCTTACTGATGCCCTACATTTTTTTTATAAAAATATAGATCATTTTTGTTTGCACACTTTATTATGAAACCAAATGTTTAAACAACCAACGAAAGCTGGTCATAAACAGTTATTACCATTAAACAGACATTTAATTGAACTTTTACATTGGCACTTTTTTCTTCCCTGTGGTGCTTTTTTGGTTCTAAAACCAAAAGTTGAGTTTATAATGTGGCATTTTTTTCACTGCTCTGAAATCTGAATTTTATCTGATTAATAAGCTGTTTGGTGAAGCTTCGCAAGATTATGCTTCCCTACCTGCTTGTGTTTCTGCATTGTGGCAATTTGTTCTGAAACTTTTCAAATGTGCTGTTCTTTCAAGCTTATTATCTCTTATTTGGGATAAGATATAAAAACGTACAACCTATAAAAAATGGAACACTATAAATATCAGGATTTATGGCCACCTATCAAGTATTTAAGTCAGAGTTGGTATCGGGATCGGTACTCAGTATCAGCAGATACTACCAGAAAATCGGCATTGGTATTGCTACAGGATTGGAAAGAACAAAGTGGTATCGGTGCATCCGTACATCTTACTCACCTAAAGTAAGTAAGTGAAATAATGGGTTGGTGGTCACAGTGGTCACAGATAAGGTGGGAATCATGTTTGAAAGTTCCTTAGATGGGCCCCAAATAGATGTTACAGTACTTAAATCATGTCAGCCTGCTATTGGGTTTGGCAATGTTAAAGAAACACCTCCAAACACTACTCAAGGCAATTTACGCAGTGCTGCATTACATCCAGATCAGTAAATTTCATTTAAAGGGATAAAAGAGCTCTTCATGTGTCACTATTTCTGTATTGTTGTAAGTTAGGCAGTTAGGTCCATGTTTTCTCACTTGGATCTCACTTTCCTATACAACTGAGATTTTGAATGGGCTGTTATTTATTTTTTTAAGAGACTATTATTGATTGTCACTCCATCTCAGAGACCAGTAACAATGAAAGGAATGCTTTTTAATGTTACGTGTAGTGCAATCCTGTATGTAATGAAATGTAAGAAGGTTATAGTTCAATAGACTGATGCTCTTACCCAGAGTGACTTCCATGTGAATCATGTTTCACAGCCCAAAGACTCTTATTCGTGTTGTGTGGTGTTTTTGTCCAGCTAGGAAATTGGACCCTAGTCCCCTACGGGGAGGACAGTGTTGTCTAAAAATTGTAAACACAGGGCCCAGTTTTCCAAAAGCTTCATAGTTTTTAGGCTAGGGATGGGCAATTCTGGTCCTAAAAGGCCAGATTCCTGCACAGCTTTATGCTTTTCCTGCTCAAACACTCCTGATTCTACTCACCTGTTAATTACCATGTTTAGTAGATCTGAGCAGGGAAATCATCAAACTGTGCTGGACTCTGGCCCCTGTTGGCCACCCCTAATTTAGACCATCTTACAAGGTAGAGAGAGTGCCTATTGTGGTGCTCACTCTACCATTTAACGGGGATCTTTGTGCTAAGATGTTTTTGCGAATCCCAATGGGCCCTTTCTGCTCTTGGAGATGGCAGGGCTTGTGTACTGATGGTGAATTAAATATGATGATTATTACTTTGTTTATACCATAATTAAAGTTAGATCTGTGCGTCAGTAATTTGATGTGGTTTTGATGTGTTCTCCATTAAAGAGATCTCTTCATCATTTCTAAATTCAAATATGTGCAATTTTTCAAATGTACTTGATCAATCAAGTAGTGTTTGGAAACTTAAAACTTTAAAGTTTTGTCCTTGGAGATAAGAGGCTAATTTAGTCAGTAAGCAATGGAAGCTTAACAATTTCACCAGTTAGCATTTTCAGTGGCTGTTGGTTGTACATAAAGAAAATAGTATGCTGGTGCGACACACGCTAATTACGTTTGGCATCTAAACATGAATGCATGGTGTTTTTAACCTAAATAAATAAGCTTTTCACACTACTACTACTTCATTGTTTCTAGTAGACACAGTCTAATTAGTTTGCGTTCAAACTTCTGCACTCAAGGCACGTTCTGGCACTTGGACAGCGCAACCTTGATTAGTAAAACTCACAACTGTCTCCTATGCTCCTGGCACCATCTGTTTACATACTGGGCGTGTCTTTCCAACCTCACTCACTGTCTGTGTGTAGTCATTCTCCCCAGGTTATCTTCTTTCAGTGTAAAGTGATGTAAATTTGATTTATTTGCCTAAATGGGAACAGGATCTGGTGTTCTCAGATCTGAGACACTTTCAAATGTGGTCCTAGATTAGATACAATAACTAATTTTTGACCATGCAACCTTACCAAGAATGGTCAGATCAAAACTTGTGGTTTTACTTGAATTGATATCCTGGTCTTAACGGGAACTTGTGTACCCAAACACTGCATTATATGTTTAACAAAGCCCCGGTTGGTATATAGTGCACTATTTGCGTGTAAAAGCCATAGAACCTACAAGTGAAAGTGACGCTATCAGGCAAGGCGTTAGTCTAAGCGTTAACCTAACCAAGACCCTAACTAACACCAGACGTGTCCGCTTCACCAGTTCTTCATAACCGAGCCATTTCTCTGGGTAAGGACGTTCTGGTGTTGATTTTCCCTTCTTAATTCAGCACCATTAACCACAGACGCAGGTCCTCTTCTTTGGAAGGTGGTGGATATTTGGAAGTTATGGAAGTTATATGGTGCTCCACAGCATTTGTGTTGTGTTCGTAATCCTTTTACAGTTATCGCGACACCCTGTAGTTGATCATATTATACTACTCACTGTATGTTTATCACTGTGGTTGTAAATCTGTATCAGTGGATCTGTTGTACAGGAAATAAACAAAAATGGCCACCCACACTGTTTAATGGAAAATAAGGTGGTTAGAAATGAAGAAATGCATATTGTATAGATAACAGCAGTAGTAGTGGCCATCTTTAAGCTTGACATCAACATCAGACACCACAAAGCAAGTCTATTTGAATTCAATGAACAACTCAAATGTGTAATGATTTTATGATAATAGGTAAAAATCACCCCCAAATTTCCAATTCATAATCTCTGGCACCTAAATGTGCCGCATAATACACAAGTCCTGCTTCATCGGATATGGTGTTGCGCTTATTGAAGTGAAAAGTGTGTTTTGGGTCGATGCAAGTGAACCACCAGGCAACACAGCAGTTGTTTGTTACAGTCATCTCGGCCCGCAGGGGCGGAGAGGTACATATGTTGTGTCTGGAAATGTTAGTGCCTCTTTCAAAAAGAAGGCTTTCAGTTTCCGCTTGTGCTAACCATCCCATGGGTAGTTGTTTGGAGATCATCTTGGGTAAATGGAGTGTCAGAGGAGGGTTAAAAATGGAAAGAAACAGAAGTAGGTTAAAAAGGACTGGACAGGTTTTCTTTTAATAATTCAGCTGTGCGTAGAGATCGTCGAAGTCACACTGGGATGTATGTGGCCTACGATTACATTCAGGACGTACAATAAACATAACAATAGCAAACAAAGAAAATAGACATTGCTATTACGTCGGTGTCATACAAAAAAAATCTCCTTTACAGGACAAAGAAAACCCCTTTTTTACTAGGACAATGGAAGATTTCATTCCATGTTAATTTGGAGCATTTCTATTGGTCCATTTATCATGAGATCTTGACACTGTGTAAAAACAAGTGCCAGGTTTAAGTTAAAAATGTGAAAAACAGCAAACATATGTTTGGAGGAAAAAGGAACTGCATTTATGTTGCATTACTGCATTTACACCTTGCCAACTGTGAAACATTGTGGTGGATCTAGGGTTGTGCTACTTCCAGTGACATTGGCACTATTGCATGAGGCAGAGGCAGGAATGGATTCCACAAAATACCATCAAATCCTGGATGCAAATGTTATAAGGCTGAAGCTGAAAACATTTCTTTAACAGGACAGTTATCCAAAACATGCAGTACCTCAAAATCCACCATGGACTACCTAAAGAGACACAACAGAAGCTTCTGGAATGGCCCTTACTGTCCGTTTAGTCTTTTTACTGAAACCCAACAAAACTAGCGGTATTGGCTTCTATTGAATCCTATCGATGCAATTAGAATACTGTAATTTTGTAGTAAATTCTACTACAACTACAATGGTGCTAATAATAATAACTGATACAGTGATCAACATGGGAACGGATTAACAGAAATTGTGAAGGCAACTGTAGCATAATTAGCACAGCGCACCACTGCCTGTAATGTAAAGCACATGTCTGTTGTTATGGTTGTATCTTAAACCATTATCTTTTCTACTGAGCCCCAGGAGGCCCCTCTTTTTTAAACGATTACATAACTGGGCTTTAATTCACCACAATTGCGCCCTAAAGTCGTAACAGATGTAACGACATTATAATGCATCTCTCTGCATACAGGGAAATATTGATTCTCGGAATAGTAGATGAGGAACTGTGGGGATGCCCCTGTTGTGGAGCACACCATGGCTTTGAAAGCGTGACGTTGATGGCAGGTCAGCCTCATTTAGCCTCTCTAAGATAAAGAGTGAAGGTTAGGTTGTGTTGAGAAAGAGAGAGAGGGAGAGAGAGAGAGAGAGAGAGACAGAGACAGAGACAGAGAGGGAGAGAACAGAGGGGGGGAGATGCTGTCATATCCCCACCCCCCACTTGTGAACACACATACACATACACATACACACACACATACACACACACATACACACACTTTCACTCCCTCCTGCACCCTCTTGCTTCGTGAGTGCTAAAAATAGAAAGGGAGCAGCTGGAAAGAGAAGGCAAGCAAGGGGGGAGACATGTGTGAGTGAGAAGACACACACACACACACACACACACACCCACTGCATAGAGGAGTACACATTGATTTTTTTTTATAGCTCTCATTCTCTAATTCCATCTCTCCCCCACCCATTCCTCCACAGTTCACTGGCAGAAGTCCTCGCCGTGTCTCCTTGCGTTTCTCCTTTATGCTCAATCAGTTCTCGATTTATTGGTTTATTTTCTATGTAAACTGGGCTCGGTATACTGGGTGGTCTGGTTGTATCGAGCATGTTAATGGGGATACTAAAAAAATGCAGGTAAACAGGGCAGGTAGTGACTTAGCACAGCTGCACGCTATACTAATTCAAACCGAGCCTCTACTGCGTCAGCTCCACACTCTTCATTACGATTGCATTCACGTGTGCTTCCTCTGTCAGCGGGGGTAGTTTGTTTTTATTCAAATGAAGGATTTGAAAAATGTGGCCCTTATTTATTAGCTCCTTCTGAATACCCTTCACGAGAGTCCTTGTGCATGGCATGCCCGTAGAATGCTATAAATAACCATCCCCTCCTTTCTGGCTTGGCCATTGGTGAGGGGCAGGGCTGTCTGGGGATCTCTTTCTTTCTCTGTCTTTCAGCGTCTCTCTCTCTCTCTCTCTCTCTCTCTCTCTCTCTCGCTCGCTCTCTTACTCTGATTAGTCTGGTGTCTACTATTGTAGCTCTCCATACTTACCATACATTTTTTACATTTTTCTAATTGTGGTGGTGTTTATTTAGCAAATGATGCAATTACTGTAATATCTGTAATATCTGTAATATCAAAACCTCACTTTTTTCCAATTTTGTTTTACACTATTTCAAAACCAACACCCACTTCTATTTACATTTCAGAATGGATGGACCAATAAAAATGATCCAAAATCACCTGGAATAAAATAAAATATAGTAAGGTGCATTGGGCCTCATTCTCCAATATCTTCATATAAATTGTCTTATATGTGTTCTTGAGAAAAGGCTACGTCGGATTATTATAGGGATTTAAACTGTAGAATTGTCTGCAGTTCTGCTCTTATAATGATAAATTATCCCATAAAATGAAAACAATCCCAAATGAGGAACACTGGTGAACTGTGTTTGTGGGTTTTAAGAAGAAATTATCTTCTGTTTAAGTAAAAAAAATAATAATAATAATTCACACGATTGATCACCAGATGTTGTTGGTCGGCCAAGATAGCGTTTGATATCTGATGTGTGCTTCTTTTGTTTATAGTGGGAGATGCTAGGCTAACGTTGCTTACACACACTGGACCTCAGTAAATACTCAGTACAGATTTTAGTGTATTTTCAGAAATCAGTTAAGTAACATGTGATGACGTTTAAACATTTAAGAGACATTTGGATACAGTTTTCCAGCTTTTCAGCTCTGTGGAGATTTATGTGGAGGTTTATTTTTGTTCATGCCGTGTTCTAAACCACATCAATTTGTCTGTGCAAAACAAATGAAGATATGGATGTGTTTTAAATGGGTTGATAGATGTTTTAGGGATGTATTTACATCAGATTAGATGTAAATCGTCCAGTATCTGTTAGCAACATTAGCCTAGCATCCCCCTTTCTAACCTGAAAAAGCACATGTCAAATAGCAAACCTGTCTGCATCTGGGATGCGTGATGAATCCTATAATTTTTTGACTTTTTGACAGACTACTTATTTTACCATTTTAAGGATCTAACTTCAACCCTGGTCCTGAGATCTGCCTTCCATCTAGGGTATCAGGTTAGAGGCTGGTTGGAACTAAACCAACCTCTCTAGGAAAGCAGATCTATAAGAGAGGGGGGTTGGTGATTACAGTTCTAGGACATTGGTCCAAAGAGCTGTTATTAAGACAGGACAGAACTAATGAACTAATTAATGAATGGACTTCTTTTGTTCCTCTGCATTCACAGACACACCGTCCTGGTCCTGGCTCCCTCAGTTCTGTAACCTGCGGGACCTCCGTAGACGTGCACAGTTACGACAACTGGAGGACTCCAGTGGAAACATGGTGCACATCAAGCAGAAGCTCTACCATAACGGCCACCCCAGCCCCCGTCACCTTTGACTCTCAACAGCAGTACCCCCTTCCCAACTTTCCCATCACCAAATGCTGCCTCAGAGACCCTCTTCAACAGTCCCACTACTGTCAGAACCACCTTCTAGACTTTCTATGGCCACTCGACACAGTCCAGTATTTGCGGAAAAAAAAGAAAACTAAAACTCAAGAGGAAAGAAACGTAACTGTTGTCCACGCACCATGTTCGTGGGGGAGGTTGGGGAGGGGGTGGAGGTAAGATGTTTGGGGGTCTTTTTTTCTGTACAGGCATTGTCATTTTTTAATTGTTAAATCTAGGCATGCACTTTTAAAATGGGGTGGGACCCACGTATACAGTGTTTAAATGGGGCAGTGAGCCTAGGGTGATTTTCATTTTCAGTCTCTTTTGCTTTTTTCATCGGAATGGATTTTGGGACACATGTGGGCGGGGCTGATGAGCGCAAGGGTGGGAAAGGGTGTCATGGTTTTTGTGATGGCGTAGTTAAAAGATGACTGCTTCTGTAAATAGTTATACATATTGTTTTATGGGACTTAAGTCAACACACAGGGTTGGGGGGAGGGGCATTAGAAACGAGCTATTATTCGTGTGCCAAGAAAACGGGCGAACGGAGAGTGAATAAAAAAAAAGTGTGAAAGCAGAAGTGAGACATGGATGAAAACGGATCTCTGTAAAATAATGACTGATCAGCTTTGTTACCTAGTGAAATCAATGAATGTATGTAATTTTATCTGTAAATAAAGGAGACGGAGGGAGAGGCCAGTTGCTGGGTCAGGGCTCTTTGTGTTGGACTGAACGTATCTGAGTTACAGCCAGAGAGAGAGCCTTCAGCACTTGCCTTGTCTTCCCTTCACTGTGTCCAGTAACCCGTCCAGGTCTCCTTTTAAATAACTCCCGAGTCAAACAAGAGCAAACCAGCTTGCCAGCACAGAGAGCCCTGACCCACTTTCCCCTTCCTCTCCATGTCCAGACATTGCTGTTGTGAAGATGAAATGTCTGTTTTATTAAAAGTGCCATTGAAGCACAACAGTGACCCCTATTGTGGAGACGCGTTATTTCCAGACACTCTCACCATCCAGCTGTGGGCACAAACTCTCCGTTTCCAGCGTCCGGTTTTGACATTATCTCACAAACTGACAGGAAAACACAACAAAATTAGCTGAAGCTAACTCCAAACACTTTTTTCCAGCTTTCCAGCTAATTCCCGATTCAAGCAAAAAGAATGAAGAATCATAGCTTTTTTCCTCCCCTGCAGAATTGATGCTGTGGGAATGGAAGGCTTTCTCATGCATTGCATAATACATAGGACTCAACTGTGTCACAGGAATGTGAAACAGGCCTAGATAATAACATCATCCTCTTTAAAATCATGATCGTCATCATCAGCACACACAAATACGTGATTTTGGTGCTTGTGGCCTGTTTTTTCAGAATTGTCTGAAGGTAAAGGTAAATTAACGTTTAGTAAATCTTTTGTGAAAATATAATTAAGTGATCACTGTAAAAATTATTTGTCCGTTAAGCCTTAAAAATTAGCTCAAATAAATACTTTGACTGTACCATTATTTCATTTATAGTATTTAGCTGACTTGAATAAACCTAGGGCAACTGCTTGTAACTACCTGCAGTAATTTCTTTTTTATTTTATTATGTTAAAGTGATGGTTAGAGTGCATCAGTGTTTCTATTCCCAGTTTTTACTTTTTTAAATGTATTTTACACTACATCTTTTGTCTAGATCTGCTCTGTCCAACCGAATCTCTATATATCAGTCATCCCTCTCACCTCTCCCACAACACGCAGGATTCTTCTACATCCTGATTTCTCTCCCTAACGCCTGCAATTTACATACAATATCCCAGAAATCAGAGTTATGTATATCAGGCTCCCTCATACACTTTTTGGTAGCAAGCGAGTGAGACAGAGTGAGTAAGAGATAGACGTAGCGAGAGAGCACAACGAAACAAAGAGAGCATCCTGACTGGTCTCTCTTTTTGCTCAGCAGACCTTTCACTGTCACCGTTCACTGTGGGCTGGATGTAAAGTCAGCCGCTCTCATTCTTTGTGCATCAGTTCAGTTTAGTGTTCAGAACAGATAATGAACTACCCCTGCCTAAAGGGTCCGAATATCGACAATGATACTGCCCTGTTTACAACAGTGATTTTTCTATTGCCCATGGGGGGGTTAAATCACCCTAAAAAGACAGGCCGAGGTGAGTTAACAGCTGTCATTCTTTCATTATCATAGCTAATGTTATATACTAATGCTGCCTTTCATTTGAACTGGGATGTTGGATTTTCCAAGTTCCAAGAAGGAAATTTGAACTGGAACGCCTCCATAAGTCTGATTTTCTACTCGTAATGTCAGGAGAGCTTCACCTACACGCCTACACGTACAGTTTATTAGCACTTCATCATGTCATACACTCAGTACTGCCCGACTTCTATCTGTGGACGTGTTTCCATTATGTTTAGATGCACCAAATACTGTATAATGCATCGTTATAAACTGGTCTCGCTAACAATGCTAACCTAACATAAAAACTCCAGTTGTTGCTTGTTGCTACATCAGTGAAATGTGTTTTTGCAGGGTGGGGTGTCTGATAGCTATTTGAAATGCAATTATATTCCTGAGTCTTACCGGATAGTGTGTCGGTGTCTGCTTAACACAGTAGAGAGAAGAGATAGTGAAAGGCAGTCAGCTGGGTTTTGCTTCTAGCCTAGCACCATGCTTACTCACTTCAATGTCTTTCACTTTTTATGGTACACGACAAAGGAAAAAACACACTTTGCAAGTAGACAACTCAAAAACTCTTAGAAGTTTTTGAGTTTGATTTTTTTTAACCAGCTAGCTAGCTAATATTTAACAGCAGTTGATATCAGTTCTAGCCACCCAACATTGAGGCCACACAACCAATCCTTATGCCAAACAGCAATGTACCCCCGAGATATCTGGAAGGAATGACTACACACTGACGGTGAGTGAAGGGGGTGGGAATATGCAAATAATGATGCCAGGAGCCAATAGAAAAGGAGTTTACCTCAAAATGTAGCTCATTCAAACCCACTGTATTTAATTATTGAAACAGCACAGCTGACACCGTTCATGTACTTGTTAAGAAACATCACCTTGTGAGTCTTTTACTGTCATGGTTTATTACAGTGCATTTTAATTATTATTTTATTTATTTTTTATTTTTTATTGCATTTATTTATTATTATTATTATGTATTAATTTATTTAGTATTTATTTATACAAGTGTAGTCTAAAGGTGATGTGCTGCTCTCTAGTATCAACAACTCTGTGTGGGCTAGTGGGCTGGGTATATGTATACAATTTTGAGGGTGTAAAAAATAACTCAAGTCTAGACTGTTACATCACAGTTTGGGAGTTTTGAAATCGGCCAGTTTTGAGAATGCTGTATTTTCTTTTAAATAAAGAGACGTGAACAACTTAATGAACAATCAAACAATGGCCAAGAAAAAAAACGTTTTTCTATTCTAGGACACTTTAATTGTTATTTTTTTGGAAAGCAGCAACAACTACAAGTTTGTGATGTGAATTATTTGTTTTATAAAGCGTTTGTAGAAAACTGTTGAACATCTTTTTAGTGCAAAGGCTGCACCTGTTCCCCTGGGGGGTATGTGAATGCAGAGGAACAAAAAGGGGGGGGGGGGTCTCCAGTGGTCTCCAGTGGTGTTCTACACAACCAAATGAAGCTGAATCGGTCACCTCTTACTTTACTGTAGGAGCTATTCTGATTACATTACTGATACATCTTCTATAAATGAAAAATTTGATTTTTCATGGCTAACAATTAAAAGTACCCAGCTTTCTTCATAAGTGGAAAGGCAGCAGTTTCAGCTGATTACTCTGACAACTTCATCTCCATTACAGCTGGGACTCCGGCTACAGTCTCTGGAACAGCAGGTGTTGTCTCTGCCACGTTTAATGTCTGCATTCCCTCCATCACTCCGCCTCAATGAGAGCTGTCATTTATGACGATGATGAAGTTGAAGCTGCTGTTAAACCAGTTTTAGTACCCACGTCTGTTTAGTTAACCCTTTGTTTATCTTTCCATTAACAACTTTCTTTTCTATGCTTATGCCACTATAGTGCTTAAATGCAAACATTGTGTCAGTCAAGATAAATAGATTGAGCATGTGGGGTCACTTTCCTGGTTTGTGTCCAGAGTGCTGGGTAGTTTTTTAATATGTGAGTGTTTCACAGTAACCTAGCCAACAGTCTGTGCACTCTCCCCTCATCACTGTTAAGCAATGTAAAAAAAGAGGTTGTGGCTGGTCACTTTTAGTATCAAAAGCATTGCCAGTGCATTTAACCAGAATGAACTTGTTGAGACTAGACCTTAAATCACTACTCGTCTCTTAGTGTTTAGTATATTACAGTGGATAAAGTGTAAGTATTGGTAACAACATGCTAGAATATCCATGGTTAACCAAGTATACTACATTTTATTATACTACAGTTGCACTAAAGTGTACTTGCAGGCAGACTTATGATCAATGCACTTAAAAAGTGCCAGAATTGAAAACTATTTCTGGACTTATTATGCTTTAATTGTTAAAAAAGAGCCCTTTGTGTACTTAGGTGGTCTTTAAACACACTACTACATCCCTGCAATAAAATGAAAACATTCGAAAAATTTTGGAAAAGTATATGTATGAGCAGTAAGCAAGTAATGTATAGGCAGTGTGCTGTGTTGCTTTCTAATATGGAGTAATATGTAATATGGAGTCATGCTGTCAGTGTTTGTGGTGATTATTAATAATATCTGTGATTTTAGATTAGATTTGAAGGACAAACACAAGTGAAACTAATGTGGGTTGACACACACACACACACATTCTTTTAGAAACAATAACATCTGTCTTTGTAAATGCTGAGAGCATAATACCATAGTAGTGCATTAAATCCACTGCAGAATTCTGCCACATAGCAACCAACTCCCCCAATCTCCAATACATAAGCTGTACTACCTCAGTAACCCACAGGTTACAAGTGCACACATAGGGGATGGTAGGTTGGAGGGAAGGACTTCACTCTGATGGTGAGTAAAGGGGTGGAACAACACGCCCAGTATGCAAATAGGTGGTGTCAGGAGCCAATGGAAAAGTTGTGAGTTTTACTCCAATAGGTTGTATTCCATACAAACCCACTGTACATTACTGACCCAACACAACGGACTCAGTTACTGGACTTGTTGAGAAACATCAACATAAGAGAGATGATTAAATCCAACACCAGTGCAGTTTATTTTTTGTCCATTTGCAGGGGCAACCCAATAAACTAAACTAGTGTAAGTTGACTAAACTCAAATATCTGTAAAATGATCACAGGAGATACATTTAGCTAGTTTGTATTGGCTAGGATCCAAAAGATTCCTTACATTATGTTTAGATCAGTGTTTCTTTACCCTTGTCCTTGACCCTAGGTGTGATTCTAAATACCAGGAACCCTACATTAATTGAGTATTTTGGCAGAATTTTTAGAGAAAATCCCCAAATCCCAGACAGAGCCTCTGGTTTGGGGATTGAGGGTGCATTTCCAGACTCATGTTTGGGCAGTGCATTTGCACCTTTACCATAGGTTCCTGACATTATCTGTTTTCATACTAGGTGTCTTTTTACCCTCACTCACCATCAGTATGTAATCCTGTCCAGTTGTTCCTCACAGGCTACAACATAACCACTAGATATGTGATTATAAAGTACACTATTATTGTCTGCCTAGTACCTCTTAGTGTTGAAGGCTGTATAGGCAGTGTGCTGTGTTGCTTTCTAATAGTAATATGGAGTCATGCTGTCAGTGTTTGTGGTGATAATAATTATTAATAATATCTGTGATTTTAGATTCAATTTGATGGACAAACACAAATGAAACTAATGTGGGTTGATACACACATACACACAAACAGTTTTGTGTAGCTCCAAAAAGATATTTTCATGTTGAACAAAACACAATTCAGTTGTGCAAAGCTAAATGGTTTTAGCATAGGTCATTGCCTTGATCCCACTCTAATCAAAAATAGATGTTTTTAAATAGGCTAATGGTAGAGTACAGCTTAAAATTAATTTCATTATGGACAGTGGCTTCAGACAACTGGATCACCTACACCTTTAGATTAACCTATTATACATAAGTCGTGTATGGGCTTTACAGCATTCAGCCAGCACAAAGCCACAGCCAGTGAGTAAAATAGCCTTCACCACTGAAAACCATTGCACAGCATAGCAAGCTCTCCCTAAAGGCAAGTACCCTGGGGGATGACTACACATTGAAGTGAGTGAAGGGGAGACACGCCCAGTATGCAAATACAGTGTGACAGGAGCCAATGGGAAAGGTACAAGCTTTACTTATCAAGCTTGCCCTGCCCAAACATAAGGTACATGAATTCTCCACCAAGCCCTAAAACTGCTCTCTTGAGCCCCAAATCATCAGTGGCCAATGAGATTAGTTATTTACATTTACATTTAAGGCATTTAGCGGACGCTCTTATCCAGAGCGACTTACAAGGTGACTCGTATTACAGAGGTGGGCCAATGTAGTGTTAGGAGTCTTGCCCAGGGACTCTTATTGGTGTAGCACAGGATAGTCATCCAGACTGGGAATCGAACCCTGGTCTCCCACATGGTGTAATAGCTCATTAGCTGCCAGTGGTTTTATCTGTTGTGCCACACCAACCACTATCTGTTGTGCCACGCCCATAACCACAGTTATGGGCGTGACCATGCCTGAAGTTTGAAAGGAAACAAGTTGCTTTGGCCCTGTTGCAGTACTCGCACTTACACCCTCTCACCCCTCGTTTGCAAATGCCCTCTAGGTGTACAAAGCTGTAGGGCAGGGGTTGGCAATTTTAGATTCTGCACATTTTCCTGCTTTTCCTGCTCGAGCACACTTGATTCAACTCACCTGTTTATTGCAAGAATTAGCAGGCCTGTTAAAGCAGTAAAATCAGGAAACCGCTGGATTCCAGACCCCGTTGCCAAACCCCTGCCTTAGGGTGTCCCATTTCTTTGCATTTCGCCAACAATGGTGCTCACAAGCTCACTGTATGAGCATGTGATGCACATCTCTTGTAAATCCACATTAACCCACAGTACCATGAAGGCAATTACCCATGTTCCACTGCGATCCCATTACTTTCCTCAACTAGACCAACCGAAAAAATGGAGAAAAAATTCTCTCATCCTTTTAATGAATCTCTCCTACTGACCGCTTCTCCAGTTTAGCAGCAGCTCAGTGAAAATAGCAGTGACCGGTAAATCCAACGTTGTAGCAACTGCAGTAATTAGGGTTTCACTCCAGTGTGGTATATAGGTGAAAGGTCATGATTGGGACGTCCCAATTTTGAACTAAACTCTCAGACACCCCCTTTAAACACCATTGGACAACTAGCTGGAGCTATATTATAGTAAGTGTTTAGGGAGATTCATGCATTCATGTTCAGATACAAAAACGTAACAGATGAGTGTCCGACCAGCATACTAGCTATTTTCTTTAAGTAAAACCAACAGCTACTCAATAATCTAATTCAAGCACATTTTATTAAATCAGTAATTAGTAAAAGACAAAACAAAAAAAATCAATAACATAAAAAAGACAAAAATCTTAGACACCTACTGAGCAAGCCAGCAGCGACAGTGGCAAGGAAAAACTCCCCCAGAGCTGGAGGAAGAAACCTTGGGAGGAACCAAGACTCACAAGGGGGACCCATCATCCTGAACTATTAATAAATTATTGAAAAACGTACAAATATAATTTAATATAATAATCATGGTGTAGTATAACTTACGTTAATAGAGGTAATATTAATAGTGGTGGATAGTTAAGAGTCCATTTAGGTTTGAACATGGTCATTAGGCAGGTAGCCTTTTGTTTTGAGTGTACGCTGGTTGAATAATGAGGCTCGTCAGGTTTTAGACGAGTTGGGCATGTAAGGCTAACAGCCTAAAAAACAAAGGCCCTCAATGATTTTTGGTAAGGTAGCTATAGAGCAAAAGGAAAACCTTTAAGGGGTGTTAAACATACACATAAGGTGGCGGCTCTTTCAGCTTCCTTCACATAGCTACATATATAGCACATATAAGTAGTCATACTTAGTGGTATCAATCAATTAAAAAGTTAATCACAACAATATACTGCAATTAATTTAAAATGCTAGCCAGCTAGCATGTCGTTGAATTTTTGGGCTGGAGGGCCAGTACAGTTTTATTTATCATTATTATTTTTTAATAATATCTCTTTATCTTTAGCCTCGAACACAATGAAGCTCGGACAGAAACTTTGATAGGAAAACTGCTTCAACAATTTTTTAGGAGATAAGTGGTTAATCAGTCATTGGGCTGGATTAAGCTAAGAGCTAGGAGAGCGATAGAGGTAGGGGGAGGGGAGAGAGAATGAGAGTTAGTTATAAAATTTAATCCATATTTCATCATAAATAAAGTGCAATCTACCCTCTGAGCTCAACGGTAGTGACTCTGTGTTTTATGTTTCGCCAAATAACACCGCTAATATATTACTAGGCCCTGTAAAGACAGAGATGTACGGGAGGCAGTTGAGGCCACACTTGGTAAGAAGATTAATTTGCGTTAAAGAAAAGATTAACTCGTTAAAGTCTGCAGATTAATCATGTTAGCATTAACAGCACTAGTAATACAGAATAACAGCCAACCAAGAGTTAATGACTTTAAACTGAGACAGATTTAGAGTTAGTGTTGTCTCAATACTGGACTTTCCATCTTGGACACAATATGGCAGTACAAAAGCAATATCCTGTCCACACTGTTCCCAGGCCAGCTGCGTCGTGACAGTATAAAGAGAGAGAAGGCGGCCCCAGAAGAAGAGGAGCTCTAGGTAAGGTAATAAATGATTCTTTTTGAAGTGTAATGCTCAAGTCAGAAATACTGTATGTGATACCAGTGCTGCAGTGCGTCTCTACTGGAAATATTAATAATAGTACATGTATAATTTAACTTACACTAAGCACAACCCTCACCAAAGCACCCCAACAGAATGCAGAAATAGAAATCCAGCTATTTATTTTATTACATGGCTTTAGTTCAAACAGCTATTGTAATCATGCGTATCATCAGCCTGGCTTTGGGTGGCATTTATTAAGAATTAAAAATAATATGTAACATTTGTGTGCTGTATTTATTGCCTTGATTGTACACAGATCAGCCATAACATTAAAACCTCTGCCTAATATTGTGTAGGTCCCTTTTTATGCAGTTAAAACAGGTCTAAACTTTCAAAGCATGCATGGAGACCACAAGACGTCTGAGGGTGTCCCGTGGTCTCTGGCACCTAGAGGTTAGCAGCAGATCCTGTAAATACCTGTAAATTGTGAGGTGAGGTTTTTAAAGATCTTATCAGTAAACAGGGGCGCTGCCAGGGATTTTGGGCCCCATGAAAACTCAAATAATTCAGCCAAAATACTCAGTTAATACATTTTTAGGACCCCTGTCAGTCACAGGCGTCTAGAATCGTCTTATCTGACACCCCCCATACAGCAGACTTGTAGGTAAACCTTGGGCGTCTGTTAGGCGACTGGCTGTCCTCTTTTGGGCCACTTCTGGCATGTACTAAACACTGCATACTGAGAATACCCCAGAGGACCTGGTGTTTTGGAGATGTTCTGACCTAGTGGTCCAGCCATCATAATTTGGTCCTTGTCAAAGTCACTCAGATCTTTATGCTGGCCCTTTTTTTCATCAGGTGCAAGGATGAACTGTTCACTTGCTGCCTAATGTGTTTAACACACCCATTGATAGAGGATCAGTGTTATTCACTTTATCTGCCAGTGGTTTTAATGTTCTGGCTGATCAGTGTTTATAGCTTTTGCAATATAACCACACACACAGACACACACACACACACACACACACATATATAGGGTATGTCTGGAGAGGGTCTTACCAGTGTCTCAGTACTGATGTGGTTCTCATGATGGACAGCAGGTGGCGCTACTCGTCTGGACTTTAGACTGGAAGCACGTAGAGGAAGAAGAGCAGAATTCAGCAGCGGTTTCACACTCTCAGCTCGGAGTGTGGGAGTGTGTGTGTGTGTGTGTGTGTGTGAGTGTGTGAGTCTGTCCAGTCTGGAGCGCAGTGGAGGCACCATGGATCAGGGTTAATCACTGCTGGTAGGAATGGACCCCCCTGGTAAGTTCACTTTCTCCGGTAGGCTCGTGTCTGGACCGCGCCTCGCGCTCGGCTCTGTTGGCTCCATTCATACATACAGTAATAGTTCACTGGTGGACTGAGGGTCATCAGACCAGCGATAGTCGTGCAGTCGTTGTTATGTTATGGTGCTGTGAATCATGGAGGATGACTCCAACACTGAACCCAGTGGAGGAGCAGAGCAGATCTTCAGAGAGCTGTAGGTGTAGAAATGTGAGAGGCAGTCGCGTGAGATCAGGGTTCAGCTGTAGCTCGTCTTTTCAGGGCAGTCTTCTGCTGGGATGTCGGCACATGACTTCGAGGAGCTTGACTTCCCTGGGCTTGACTTTCCTGAGCCTGACTTTCCTGGGCTTGACTCTCCTGAGCAAGTCTTTTAGGAGCTTGACTTTCCTGGGCTTGACTTTCCTGAGCCTGACTTTCCTGGGCTTGACTTTCCTGGGCTTGACTTTCCTGGGCTTGACTTTCCTGAGCCTGACTTTCCTGAGCCTGACTTTCCTGAGCCTGACTTTCCTGAGCAAGTCTTTTAGGAGCTTGACTTTCCTGAGCTTGACTTTCCTGAGCTTGACTTTCCTGGGCTTGACTTTCCTGAGCCTGACTTTCCTGGGCTTGACTTTCCTGAGCCTGACTTTCCTGAGCCTGACTTTCCTGAGCCTGACTTTCCTGAGCAAGTCTTTTAGGAGCCTGACTTTCCTGAGCCTGACTTTCCTGAGCCTGACTTTCCTGAGCCTGACTTTCCTGAGCAAGTCTTTTAGGAGCTTGACTTTGCTGGGCTTGACTTTGCTGGGCTTGACTTTGCTGGGCTTGACTTTGCTGGGCTTGACTTTCCTGGGCTTGACTTTCCTGAGCAAGTCTTTTAGGAGCCAGACTTTCCTGGGCTTGACTTTCCTGAGCCAGACTTTCCTGAGCTAGACTTTCCTGAGCTAGACTTTCCTGAGCAAGTCTTTTAGGAGCCAGACTTTCCTGAGCTAGACTTTCCTGAGCTAGACTTTCCTGAGCTAGACTTTCCTGAGCAAGTCTTTTAGGAGCCAGACTTTCCTGAGCCAGACTTTCCTGAGCCAGACTTTCCTGAGCCAGACTTTCCTGAGCCAGACTTTCCTGAGCTAGACTTTCCTGAGCAAGTCTTTTAGGAGCCAGACTTTCCTGAGCCAGACTTTCCTGAGCCAGACTAGCTTGACTTTACTGAACAAGGCTTTAGGAAGCTTGACTTTAAGATGCATGACTTCAGGCTTTTGGGAACCTGGCTTGTATAAGTAAGAATTTAGGAAGCTTGACTTTCTAAAGCATGACATTAGATTTTGGGAACCTGGCTTTAATAAGTAAGACTGCTATATGCTTGACTTTCCTGAGCTTGACCTTAAGGTCTTTAGACGCTGATTTGGCAATAAATGGTCTGTTTCTTTTCCTTGGCTTTTCCAAGACCACCCTGGCTATTAGAGTCTGTTTCACCTCATGCCTGTACACATTAGTCCTGCCTCTAGCCTTTAAAAACACTGAGTATGTGGAGAAAGGCGGAGTTGGAGCCTGCTAGTCCCGCCTTCGCAGATAAAGTAAATTCCGGCAGGTGTGCTGTGTCCCTCACACGGATCTCTGGTCTCATAAAGCCACAGCAAATACACTGAGTATTGAATATCTGGATGTAATTCACTGTCAGTAATAATGTCATCTGACTTTACTGAAGAAGTTTACTGAAGGCGGCAAGACAGTTCTAGGGAAGGACAGAAAGGGACCGGTAAGAAAATTAATGCACATTTTATACCTTAATGAATCTTGTGCCTCCTGATCAGCACAGTAACAGTGCAGGGTAGCGTGTTGTTGATTCGATCTTTTGCCCACAAGTCACATCCTGTTAGGGCTGATTGTACACTGTGCTGGATTGTTGGTCCTTACTCTCTGACTTGGGTTTACAGCATTGGAATAAACCTGTTGATTAAAACAGGCTATAAAGGTATATGACGCTTTGTGATGTGCTGGTTTTGCTCAGTTCTTAGCTTTACTTTGCCCCCAGCTGTCTAAAAACTCCTCTGAGAGGAAGAGAAACCGTATCGGTTGGTGAGTGTTTAAATAAGTAGGCCTAAACTTTCACTTTGTCTTGTGATCCCCCCACCTCTCAAGCTGTTCTACACAACGAAAGACTCAGCTGTTTCTGTGCTGGTATGGGAAACGACACCAAACAGGCATGTGATGTGAAAAAGAGGAAATTAATGTACTGTGCAGATTCCACTCCACCCTTGTTTGTAAAAATAGTGCAAAAAAACAGAAGAATGAATGGCAAAAGAATATAGTTTTCTTTATTATTCCTATAAATAACTCATGTCTCATATGGTTGATACAGTAACTATGTAGAGTGGTAGGTTTACTGTTGATTTGATACAGAAGTCCTGTTAGGATTCACTGTAAATTGTGACTCTGTGTGTCCAGAGTCCTTCATCCAAAGTCACAGCTTTTTCATTTCAGATTTCTTTATAGATACTTAATCAAAGCAGTGGAGAGATGCCCTGATCCGATTCAGTGGACAACAGTGAGCCAACCACCGTATTTATTAATATATACCGTACATATTTTAAGCCTGATCCAGTTCATATCCTTTGTTTTTACTGCTGTGTTCTAGCCAAGTGCCCTCTGATATCTTCTACACATTAGCCCCTTAGACCCTGTAGTTAAGCCCACACTTCACCACTCTCACAACTACATTACTATCATAATTAGCATCAATTTTATAGACCCTAACATAGAACCCTTTGAGACTCCACAAGATCTGCTAAACCAAACACCTACCAAGTCATTCACGGTAGTTTCTGCATTAGGATTAATATCTAAATGATTAACATATAGTGTTTCTGGAGGGGTTAGCAAATGTTATCACAGCCAGCAGAAGTGAGGAGCATTTTCTTAACGTAACAGAACAGCTCAGATTGTGCAGTGTGGAACTGCTTTACGGGGGAACGTGACTCCTTTAGCGACAGGCTGCTTCACCCCAAGTGTGTGAAGGAGCGGTATCGCAGGTCCTTCCTTCCTGCTGCCGTCAGACTACACAACCAGCACTGCTCCCAGCGGACCACATACACACACACTTAACCACATACACACACACTTAACTACACACACATGTTCATGTTCAGGGAATACTATGTGCAATATCCCACCCCCATGTGCAATTAAGAGTCTTTTACTGTAAATAATATTGTTTATTGCTTTTTTAATTCTTATCTATATTGTGTGTATATAGTGTAAATTATTTATTTATCTAAATTTTTGTAACTGAGTGTCCTGCTATCCCTTTCTGCTGTTACACTGTGAATTTCCCCACTGCGGGACTAATAAAGGACTATCTTATCTTATCTTATCTTATCTTAACATTATCTGTAGTTTTAGTTTTATTGATTTCACATTTATTGCATATTTTGCTTTTCCTTTAGATGTTTGTCGATTTTCTGTCCTTTTTTCCCATGGTGCCAAAAAATATGTGGGAGAATACGTTCGCACAATGTCCTAAAGAGAATTATGACTGGTTAGAAAGGACAAATTGATGTAAACGCTCAGTTTTAACAGCGGGAGTGACTCGAACCTTTGTTGAGTTTAAACCATTACTGAAAAGCAAATAGTTCATTAAAATAGTTCATTCACATCAGTAGTAGTGAGTCAGTTAAGAGTTTGTACATGCTTCACACACACATTAGACCAAGTGATTTCAATGCAGTGTTTTAAAGGAACTGGGAGCTGAAGGGTCAGGGAGGTCAGTCAGACTGTATTACAGGATATTAAACACACTATAAAACAGTCATTTAAATAATAGTTACCAAACCAAATAAGCAAGTCCAAAATGTCTCAATATGAAAGCTGTTACTAAATAAAATGATATTTCAGTATTTTATTAGCGGCACAGCCTAAATTGTGTGTGTGGAAACACAAAAATCAGATACTCAGCATTAAGGTATTGGTTCACGTTGGTTCTTTCTCTTTATGTGGTCATAAGTGTGGTGTTCTGGTAGCAGTGGGAAGTCATATGATCTAGTCCTGTGAATGACCAGCTGCAGTCCTGCACTGCAGATCCTGATTGCTCTGCTTATGTTTACTGAAGGAGTGTGTTTGTCGTGTTCCAGCACTAAACTGATCTTGCTGTTTTGACTACTGGTATTGAACTGGCTTAAAGGTTACAGATTTCCCTCTTTCCCTACAGGGAGCGACACTCAGGGGATGGGTGGGCTGACCCCCGCAGACCCCGAGTCTGCCTTAATGGATTCTGGGCCTGCAGACACCCCCTCTGTCTCCCACATGGTACGAAACATATGAAAGTTTCTTATGACTTTCAGCATTCACATACTGTACTGATTTTTTCTTTCCTGATGTTTTCGCTTAATAAAGTTGAATTGAAACCGAAAATGTAATCATTAACATATTGATGTGAGACACAATTACACTTTCACTTATTTTTGCTAGGAACCCAATGATACCCAATTGTAGTTCACATGTATTTACCAATTATTTATTTGTTACTTCTTCCTGACAGATATTTAATTTTGTATAAATTGGTGTAAATGAATAATTATGTGAACCTAGGAGAGAGTATTAAAATAAAGGGTTAATTGAAGCCTTTCAATCATGAGGATTGCAACCAGGTGTGAGTAGCAGGCCCTCCCATGTTTTCAGAACATAAACTTAAGTCTTCAATATCAAAGTCTGATCTTCGCCACACAGGTTTATGGAACCTGTGTGCCATGCCTCAAACAAAAGCTGTTCTTTGAGAGCTTCAGGAAGTGTTATCTGATCTATCTGGTTCTGAAAAACATTCCATAAAGTTTGGCCTCCACTATCCACTATGAGACAGATGATATACAAATGGGGGATATTCAACACCACTGTTACTCATGTAAAGAATGGTTGTCCAGCAAAAAGCACTGCAAGGCAACAGCTAGTAGTAAAACAGGAATTCACCTAAGAAGTTCAGGTAACATCTAAGGACCTACAGGCCTCATTTGCACAGAGGAATGTCGATGTTCATGAGTCCACAATCAGGCAAACACAGAACAACAGTGTGTGTGGGAAGAAACCACTATTTTAGAAAAAGGAAAACCCATCTGGAGACTTGCAAAACCATGTAAGTGAACTGAAGCTTTGCTGTGAGCGGGTTATGCAGCAAGACAATGACACAGCACACAAGTAATTCAGCAATTTGATTATAAAACTCAAAATTTAAATTCAATTGAAATGTTGTGGAAGAACCTTAAAAGCGCCCTCCAACATCACCAAGCTGAAGCAGTTTTGTAAGGAGGGATGGGCCAAAACTCTTCTAACCCTTCTGACCACCAGTTACTATAAACGTTAGTTGGTTGAAGTTATGGCTGCTCAGTCACACCAATTACTAAAAGCAAGGGTTTGCATATTTTTTCAGACAAACTGCAACTTAATGATGAGAACTTTAGAATATGCATAACCATTATTACTAAGCACTGCCAGTTTTTGAGAAACTCTACCAATTATTTTAACTATTGAGTGAAGAGCTTTTTTAAATGTTCAACAATTACAAATAAAACTATAAATAAATCATAAAAGGTTTAATTAAAAAATGCAATTAATGAATTGTGATTAATCCCTAATCTGTAAGGGCCTGGGAGGTCAAGCTCTTGTATTGTTACAATTTTGAGTTGTAGCATTAGGTCTCGCACCCTCTTTTTATCCACTGTACCTTTTACCCCCTCAGGTATACAGGAAGCGGTGTGCATTGGTGTAAAATGGTGTTTTATGATTTTTCTGCCAGGATGTCCAGGGGTACAGAAGAGTATGCTGGAGGGTGTGGCTTTGCCACCTTGGAGCAGTTTGTTCTTTAGGCATGCTGCTGGTATTATTTAACTGGCGCCCTCGACTAGCAGTTCTGGCTCGATGCACCTCTTGCCCCCTTCCCATGGCAGATACTTTACTATTAAGGGTACGCTTTGCTCTTGCCTCTCAAAGATTGACTGTTGCAGCATTTTTGATTCCTAAGTCAGTCATCAAATGATTCATTATGACTTGGTTTTCTTATGTTATAGGATGTTTATGGGCAGCAGTATGTCATAGATGTATGTACGGAGGAGATTGAGGAGGGAAGGTAAGAGCCTTGGATGTTTTGTTTGAATAGTACTGTAGAAATACTTATATTTAGATCTGTTATTTGTATTATATACAATTGTGTGTAAAAGTCTCCTGAAAAAAGTGATGTTTAAGGTTGTTAATCTGGACAGTAAATGTTATTAATAAAAAGAACAGTTCACACTTAACACCTGGTTTATCTAATCAGTACTTTATTAATGTAATAAAGAAATATAATTTCATTGTCTCTGGAGTGAGGAGCCAAACCTGTATTCTCCCTACATTTATGCATAGTTAGCCATATTCACCCACAGTTATATTAACAGTAGTGTCTGCATAGATTTGTCCCATGAGAGTCCACGGGTTCTGGGTTTGATAGAGCGCACTGTGAAACTTTCTGACCTCATTTCAAGCTTTTTAAATGAATGGTAAAATGCAAATCCAAAGCAGTTTAGTGGCTGTGGAACAGATTATCAGTTTATTCTTATCCTTTCTAGTATTACATAACTTTTCACCATTACTTTGGAATTAACAGCTTCATGTCTTTCTCTGTTTCTCAAGGTTCAGCCTAGTGTTTGATTTATTGACAGTAATAATTTAACAGGTTCTGAGGCTGTATATATTTAGCTGCAAATGTGGATTGTCTTTTGAGAGATTTTGAATTCTTATTAGGCTAATAAGAATCATTTTATAATTTTAATAATAATTTTCTTTTTTGATCAATGCAACCAAGATATAGCTTGTTGACTGAACATCCAAATGAATAAAACACCAACCAAACACTCATTGAGAACCATGCTGCACAGTTGAATTGTGTCAGCAAGGAAATGGAAATCTTGCTTGGAAGAGAATATAAGAAACTACTGCAGGAATGCTTTATTTTTCGTCTACTGGAAAGCTGAAGCCAAAACAGTGGTTCAATAATACAATGTCCTTGATTGACTCAGCCAAAGCCCTGACCTTGGCCTGAGTGGGGATCTGTACAGCACAGTTTGGAAAAGCAGTTGAAATACACTGCCAGACATCAGCCAGAAGAAGTGGGCCCTCAACAAGGCCCTTCATCCTCTTTGCTTCAGGACTATGTTGCCCAGAAGCCTTTTAGCACAAAGATAATTGTTAAATGGTAGAGCGAGAATCACATTAAACTCTCTCTCTACCAGTTTAGATGATCTCAATACTAAAAAGCTTTTGGGAAACTGAGGCCAGATCAGTATGAACACGAGTTTCCATTTGAAAATGATCAAATACATTTTTTTTTTTACTAATTTCTACTCTAAGTTAGACACTGAACAGACACTTGTGCCTGTCAGTAAGTCATGCAAACAATGCTGCTGAACGACTTTCCTGCCCCTCCCTATCAGTTGCATGCTTGGAGCCCTGGGGCTGCAGCTCCAACAAGCCCAGTTAATGCAGCCCTATGCAGACTGGTTGATGTGGTTTGGAGTACACATTAAGACAGTGAGCTAGAAAAATAAACCATGAATGAAAAAATAACTAAAACGAACTTTTTATTATTTTTTTAAATAGTTCAGAATACGTCATAATGTGTCCTAAACCACATCAACATTAAGACGTTTGTTGTGACCATAAAGAAGAGCTGGATGTAGGTTAAGCAGTTTGAGAAAAGAATGAGGGCCTGCATTTACAGAAAACCTTTGAGCAGTGCCATAGAAGAACCACTTGTGGTTCCATAAAGAGCCATTTTTGAGAGTGTGAAAAACTTTTAAACTGGCAAAACCTTCTTTAAACATATAAAAGGTTCTGCTCTACTATACAGAATGGTTCCTAATGGAACCGGGGGTTCTTCTAAAGGAAATGATTATTCTATGGCATTGATCAAAGAACATTTTGTAGATCCTTCCTTTTTAAGAGTGAATGAGCTGCTGCACTAATCACAAGCAGCCAGATTTTGACACATCACTTCTTTGCTGAACATCTACATTTAAAATAATGCTTCTCTGAAAAATGCAACGTGTCCAAATGTGGAAAAATAGGTTGGGAAATGGTCATGATATTTAGTACACAAACCCAAAATAACATCTCAAGTGGTCCTCAGGGGAAGAAGACCAAGAGGATATGGACTCTAGAGAAAACCCACTACTCAACATATCATGGCAAAACATGTTCGCATTTGGGACTTGGCAAACTTATTGCTTCTAATTAGATGTATCCCATCTTTTCCAGGAACAGTGTATGATTTTATTTATTTTGTAAACATTGGCAGTGAAGTGCGAATCTGGAAACATGGCAAGAATGTAACTCCTATCTTAACTTCTGCAGTTTTGAGCATGCAGGAGGAGAGGTGGATGAGAACGAATGGAGAGACAATGTTCAGCTACACAAAGAACAGGTAAAATGTATATAACATGGAAAACACACCCAGCATTGTTTCTAATAACGCACTTTTTGTTCATTCTTAACTGTTTATATTCCCTAGAAAACCGTACTGCGATACTATGTGTTTGAAGGCATGCGATATGTGTGGATGCCCAGAAAAGGGGCTTTCTGCAGAGTTAGGTATGATTGGAAAGAAGCTATATGATTCTTTTTCTTTTTCTGGCCTTGCATGATTGAAAATGTAACACTTTGTGTTTTTTCAGTATCCTCAATGAGGGTTGGACTTGTGCTGACTTGCATCGTCTTCAGCAGGGCCTGAGTCCAGCGGACCAAAGCTCAAGGTCTAACGCACAGCACTGCTCATTAGGGCTGCACGATATTGCTATTTGTTCTGCAATATATAAGGCAGGGATTCTCACCAAATTTTACCAGAGGTCTCCAGAAGTCAGTGGTTCAGCATATCATGATATGAATATTAATGCACTCTGTGTATCCAGAATTTGAGTAAAATAAATGATATTGGGCAGAAATAAAATCTACCTTTGGCAGATACACTATATGGACAAAAGTATTGGCACACCATTTATTTGCGAAATTAAGAGCAATCAACGGTGGAGCACCATCAATACAGAGAACATAGTTTCACTGCTCCGCAGCTCAATGCTGGGAGGCTTCATATTCCTCTAGCCCACACCTGGCAGTAGGCTCGGTGCTAATAGGTTCATGATTATCTGCTTTGGGGAATCCTATTCTATTGGCTGTACTTCTCTACAGAGACTACACAATCTGTGTCCGTGTAAATGGATGCAACTCAAAGTACACATAAAATGTATTTGCTTTTTGTATCAAAGCGGCAAAAAAAGTTATTATCAGAGCCATGTTACTTACGTTTCATACTTCTGTCTCCTTCCCCAGGCGACAGATCTTCGGGGACAATATCATAGACGTGCCGGTGAAATCTTATCCACAGTTACTGTTTGAAGAGGTACCTTTTTTGCCCACGTACTGAAATAAAACTGTATTCAAATTCATATTAAAGCTCTTAGTGAAGTCATAGTTTCATTAGACCTTGTTTTGGAAAGATCGGGAATAGGGCTGGGCGATATAGTAAAAATATTCTATTACAATATTTAAAGACATTTTCATGATGCACAATATTTAACTTGATTTTTGACTCAGTTCACCAGTAGTAGCAGATTTTTAAATGCTGTTATCCAAACAGTATGTCATGCTTAATGCAGTGATTTTTACTTCTGCACATATTGTGTATAACAAAGTTTATCACATTATGATGAATTATTATCATATTGCCATCTCAGTCAAAAAGCTCTTTCCATAAGGAAGCCAAGTAGATTAGTTCACAGTTGCAGTCACATCTATTCAACCCCCAATTGCAGATTGGGTTTATTAGCAAAATTTGCAAACATTCAGCTGAAACAAGAATAATTTATATAGCTCAACACAACTAATATAACCAGAGCTTCCTCCCAAATTCACCACTTCTTTCATTTATTCAGCTCCTTCATGACAAACGTCTGTAGTATTTAGTAGAGCACCCTTTTGCTGTTATGACCTACTGCCAACATGATGCATAGCCAAACACCAACGTCTGGCAGCATTCCTGAAAAATCTTAACCCATTCCTCATGGGCAATGACCTCCAGTTCACTAATATTCCTGTGTTTGCTGCTGCAACCGCCTTCTTCAAATCCCACCAAAGATTTTCGATTGGGGTTTAAATCAGGTGACTGTGATGGCCACGCCAGAATGTTTCAGGACTTCTTCTGAAATCAAGCCTTGGTGGACTTTGAGGTATTCTTGGGATCATTGTCCTGTTGGAAGGTCCAGTGACGCCCAAACTCACAGAAGACATGATGTTTTCTCCTAGGATTTCCTAAAACTTGATTAAATCAATCTTGCCCTGCATACGCTGCAGCTTTCCAGTGCCAGACAGCAGCTCTAGAGCATCACAAGCCACAACCATGCTTCACAGGGTGTTCTTTTTAGCGCATGCTTCATTCTTCCCCCTCTAGATATAACGCTGGGCCATAGGCCTGAAAAGTTCCAGTTGTTTCATACAGAACAGAAAACCTTGTGAATTTAAGTAATACACTTATTTTGCAGTGTAGGTTGAATAACTTTTGACTGTAACTGTTAGAAGTTGATCTGTGCACAGCTATCTTTCACTGAACTTTGTACTTTAAGATTTTGTTAATTCTCCCCATTGTTGATTTTCTCCAGGTTCTCAACCCATTCTACGTGTTTCAAGTGTTTAGTATCATCCTGTGGATGTCGGATAAATACTACTATTATGCTGTTTGCATCTTCATCATATCGTTCATATCCATAGCTGTGTCCCTTTATGAAATCAAGAAGGTATGTGAATGTTTTGTAGTCATTCTGCACCTTTTATCACAATAAATACTTTGTTTCTAAAGTTTTCTAAAGTATTAATTTAATATAATTTAATACATTTAATCTATATAAATATATAATTTATAAGTTTATATATATAAAATATATAAGTTTATATAAATATATTATTTTTATTTATTGCTTTTATTGTTTTATTATACAAGACATTGAATAAACAAACACATTGGTGCACCACAATGAGACTGAGGGGGAAAAAAAGGAAAAGAATAACAAACAAATAAAATAAATAGTTAAATTTCTTTAAATTAAAGTATCTTTAATTGAGGCTGCAATTTCTTTAAATCGAAATTGATTTATTAAATTGATGGAATGGGAATGATTTATTATTTTGAGGGAACAATCGAGGGGACATTGTAAGTCCTAATTTTTTTTTTTTTACCTTGATACTTTAGGGGCTCTGTATAGAAAAATTGGCTTGCCACAGTTATCTTCTGTTACATTTGTCATCAGTTTATCATCACTGTAATATGACCCCCACTTCCTTTTCCCCAAAAATTGTGACATTGTGTATGCACTGTATAATAAATTGACCAGCAGAAATGGCACAGAATTAATAGGAACAAAATCTTGTTACCTGATTGTTGTTGTTTTTAAAGTGTAAGTATTTTCTTACAACAATAACAGTATTCATGAAGAAACCTTTGCCTTGTGTGAATCTGCAGCAAAGTACCACTCTCCGCCAGATGGCCCAGCTGATTGTGAATGTGACTGTACGCAGAGCCTCTGGAGGTAAGGTTTGTTATGTAATGCTAAAGCTGTGAGCAGGCCAAACGAGGCTACTATTGAAGTGTGACGTCACACAAGCTTTTAAAAAAACACCACGTTATTTAGTTGATTTTAAATGAAAAGGTAGCAAGATTTCAGAATAGCAAACGACACATTCTTCAGTAGTTGGAGGTCAATTTGTCAGAGGTCTATGTTTAGTGGGGCTGGGTTCTGCCAAGAGCTGGGCAATATGACGATATTTTATTGTATCATGATACATTTTGTTAGGATGATAACAATATATGCTTTTTTAAGCATATCGAGGATACTGTTAGTGCTTAATAAACACTGATCAGCTGCAGGTTTCATTACTAACAGTGTAATTAGACTGGTTTAATTAGATGAAGTGCAGCAGATGTTGAATATAAGTTACTGTAGTCAGTACAGGAGAGTAGTTTTTAAGGATCTGTCGCTACTGATGTTTTTAGTCTGTGATTACGTGTATCGTGATAAATATTATGTATAGCAAAAAAAAATCAGGATCTAGTATTTTTACCAAATGGGCTGCCATAGCATGGCTTAACCTGTGCTCTGACCCAGGCTTATGCAAAGGGAAGGATTCCATTGTTCCAAGTAGTAGTATTTGTTTTTTTGATTTTATATATATTTTTTGATTGTGTACTTGACTGAGGAACATAATTCTCTGGTTTATTACAACTATTTCATTTAAAAGCCATATCTGATTTAGCTAGAGCATGACGTTACTTCTCTTATTTTGTTTATACATAACATTTGAATAGTAGTACATACCAAATAATTCATGAATTGAGCATTTTAGGTTGTACTTTAATGTATAAATAGTGAGGATATGACTTTGATTATTTGTGTAATGTTGAAAAGAAAATGTAATTTGTCAAGCCTGTTTACAATCCAGTTATTTTGCCTCAGAATGATTCACATATTATATAATATAACATGAATCAAATATTAGAGTTTTAACACTGTAACAAAAACACAAATTATTCCAAGTCTTACTGGAAAGCGTCACTATCCTCTAGTTGTGTCCTCTCAGTGTGATGTGAGCTTATAGCTTTTCCCTGACTTACTTCCCCGGGTTTGGCTTTCTTGACTGTTAATGGTTTGGTTTAATACATGTCAAGTTTGAGCTCTCCTCCGGGTACTGGCATTTGAAAAGCCATGATTAGGAGGCCTATTAGCAACCAGTATTCCTGTATAACTGGTCTGGAGGTGGTGAGCTGCTCTCCAGTATTAATTAGTGGTATGTAAATGTTGTGTTGAGCCAGCATTTGAATTTTCTCATTGCGTGTATGATTCTATCTAGAGGAAGAGTGCGTGAGTTCAGTGGAGTTGGTGCCGGGAGACTGCATAGTGATCCCAACTGAGGGTCTGCTGCTGCCATGTGACGCTGCCCTGCTGGCCGGGGAATGCATGGTCAATGAAAGCATGCTGACTGGTGAGAAAATACAAGTACTCTTATTGTACGCAGGTTGTTACTGTTATTGTTTCCGCTGGGTTTAATTTTTTTTCAGTAAAAATCATATTTGGCAGCACAGGGCAATAAAGAAGCATCACACATAAGACAAGTGGCCTGTGTAAGTTTAGCAAAATGAACTCTTTGTAGTGAACGCACTTTCTCTTTCCACTTCACCACTCACTGTCAGGTGAGAGTGTACCTGTGATGAAGACCCCATTGTCCGTCTCTGAGGAAGCATACAGCCCTGAACCTCAGCGCAGACACACACTGTTCTGTGGTACACAGATCATCCAGGCCAGGGGGGGTTGTCCTGGAGGGAAGGGGGCAGTAGCTGTTGTCACCCGCACAGGTAATTCATAAAGTAAATACTGATGTCTCCAGGAAACATGCAACTGAAAGTGAGCCTGTTTCTCAGATATCCATGCTGATGAGTAGGTTCTACTTGCAAACGCATGGTGATTTACAACCATTTCTCTTTCTCAGGGTTTTTCACTGCTAAAGGTGACCTGGTCAGCTCCATCCTTTACCCACAACCACTTAATTTCCGTTTCTATCAGGATGCCATAAAGTTCCTGCTATTCTTAGGAGGCCTGGGTAAAATGATATATTCACTGTTTTATATATTATATATATTCACACCCCATGAAAACATTGAACAATATTGGGAGTTTAAGGTAATATAACTAAACCAATAAAACTGAAGAAATATCTTTTTAAATAAAAATTGTGAAATTAGATTAGTGAGTGTTATTACTATGTTGAGATCCAAAAACAATAAACTCTGAGGCCTCCAGAAAGAAGGTTGTAGATGCATATGCTCTCAGAACCGTCAGCTGTTCCACTGTCCACTAAATCATTTACAAGCAAAATAACTGCCAGCATGGCCAGGTCAGGCTGTCCTAGCACGGTCAGCCCAAGAGCAGACTGCAAGATGTGTAAAGACGTCTCACAGGATGTCAAAGTACTTGCGTCCACCATTAGAAAGAGACTTCTACAGAGAGCTCATATATGATTTTAAATTTAGCCATTTTAAACAGTAATTAATGTGGGGGTGTCAACTTTTCTCCACACAATAGAATTGCATTTCATTTAATTATATTTTACAAATATTATAAAGCCATTTCTTTGGCTGGGTTGTATATGCTTAGTTATATTACCTCCATCTCTCAATATTGTTGAAATGAAGATCAAATGTCCATAGGTTTTTATGAAGAGGGGTGGTTTTGTGATGACATATGGTCTTAAGAGACTAACCACATGAATGTCCTTGTATTGCAGCTTTGATTGGCACAATATACAGCGCAGTAATGCTTTATAGGAGCAATGTAAGTAAGACTACCACTAATCGATAAATACTACTGTTTGATATAAATGGTGAAATCCAGATGCTGAACTGTAGCCGTGACCATTATTCTCTTTTCACTGCTTAGTTCTTGTTAATATGTCGATGCTGTATCTGATATTACAAATAATTTGTTCCCAGTACAACCAATGATAACCAGCTTTTTTTTTCTTTTTTTTTTTTTTTTTAACCATCAGACCACTTGGGCAGAGCTTGTTATCCGATCCCTGGATATCGTGACCATTGTGGTGCCACCTGCTCTCCCTGCTGCCATAACCACAGGCACTATCTATGCTCAGCACCGCCTCAAAAAACAAGGAGTGTTCTGCATAAGCCCCCCTCGGATCAACATCTGCGGAAAGATCTCTCTCTTCTGCTTTGACAAGGTGAGGGAAGAGCGTGGTAGGATGGGGACCTCCCCTGATGCCTGTTCTGCTACTGGATGCACGTTAGGCCCTTTTGTTTGTTAATATATCTCTAAATGCTGGGTCTACGTCTTCTGTGTCTAAAGAACCAACAGACCTCCTTCATCAAACTCTGGCTTGACATATACACTAGGTGGAGTCGTGACCTGACACTTCACACTTGTTTCCCATTAAACTGGCTATTCCAATTCCTGGTCAGGTGACCAGGTAATAATGCTCCCTCAAGGGCTTTTGGACAGAGTCTGCAAGAATCTGTTCACCTTGTTTACCAGGACAAAGATAAAAAAATGGAACTCTTTTCTGGTTTGTGTGTGAATAACCT
This sequence comes from Salminus brasiliensis, assembly GCF_030463535.1. Taxonomy (NCBI): domain Eukaryota; kingdom Metazoa; phylum Chordata; class Actinopteri; order Characiformes; family Bryconidae; genus Salminus; species Salminus brasiliensis. Next base: position 10,069,681 of record NC_132891.1, read on the forward strand.
AGACATAAACAGCTTGTTTTGTGTTTCCAAGCAAGGTGTTAAGAGTGTTTCTCAGGTGCTTTGAGATCCCAGTAATTAAGCCCTGCAAGCTGCAACTTGACATTTTCTAAAGATGACTAGTAGGAATTCTCCAGTATGGGGTATTTTTTTTTACATACAGTGCTTTGCCAAAGTATTCAACCAGTTTATACATAATCAGATTTGTCTGGATTTCAAATGGAGCTTTGATAGTTTGTGCTGTTTCATATTTTGAAGTTTATTTTTTCTTTAGTGTTTTAAACCTTTGACACAGTGTAAGTAAGATTCACGTTTGCAAGTCAGATATGGTTAAAAAAAAACTTTGGGAAAGCATAAAAATGATCTTCACAATGGGCAGTAATTTGTTGACAGTTTTCTAAATAATAATGTTTTGTAGTCTTTAGTCTCTAGTTTTTATACACACCGTACCCTTTTTATCCACCTGCTCCGTTCATGTGACAGACAGCTACTAAGGGGACTATTACTCTAAACTGTAACAGCAGCAGTAAGAGTGCTTCTTTAGTTTGTGTTACAGTGTACAATGTTTTTCTTTCCTCAGACAGGTACTCTTACTGAGGAGGGTCTGGATGTGTGGGGAGTGAAGGTCAGGAACAAGTCAGGGTTTGATGAGCTTGTCCCAGACCCTCGTCTTCTCCCCCCTGGCACCATGCTGTCAGCTTTGGCCTCCTGCCACTCTGTAGCCTTGCTTGGGGCTCAACCTATTGGAGACCCTCTGGAGCTCAAAATGATTGAGTCCACAGGCTGGGTAAGGATCCTTGTCTACAGCATTTACTCAATTATAACATTATGAAATTAGTTAAATGATTACATTATGTAATAAATTACGTGGCAGATGGTTACATTTTTCACTAATGTTGTGGCTAAGCTTTGTCCTCCATTATAGTGTTATACAATTGCTAAAAGGCATAATTGAAGCAAAGAATACACAGATAGATGTGATAATGGATATATGATGATGATGATTATGATAATGTGTTTATTTGGAATCACAAAACTAGCTTATGACTGAATTGGTCTGTGTTTAGAGTCTGCAGGAACCCGCTAATGAAACAGGAGTGGGCCCTGAGTTTGGAAGCCACAGGATACTAGCAGTGATGAGGCCGCCTGCTGCTCAGCTTCAGCCTGAGAGCATAGTGAGTACACTACAGGATGGACCTGCCATGACTCAGATACAGGAAGGAAATCACATGAAAATTAAATGCCAGTCTACAGGCCACTTGGTCACTGTTTTACTTCTGCCAGCAGCAGTAGATGAGAATACCACAAAATATACCATCTCTCTGCACAGAGCTGCACAGTACAGGCAACATTCAAACAAGGCCTCATGTGACAAAGTTGGGGGTGACGTGCATGGTTTTCTTTTTTGTAGTTTAGTTAGTAGTTTGTTAGTTAGGTGTTCTTAGGACACAATATTTTACAATTTTAGGATTTGCTTGTGGTACCCTTTGCATGTTCTGATATAATGGCAGCAGAATCATATATTATGCCCCTAAATGCCCCCTAATGTGTCCTCACTGGTCTGGCCCCTAATTAACCTGAGTTTGTTCTTTTTCTGTTTCCCTTGTCAGTTCCTCAGTCAGCCGGTGGCAATAGTGCGGCGGTTCCCTTTCTCCTCTGCCCTTCAGAGGATGAGTGTGGTTACGGTGGGCCCTGGGGGAGGCTCACCTTGCTGTTTCCTCAAAGGGTCACCTGAGATGGTGGCCAGCTATTGTTTAAAAGAAAGCGGTAAGGCCAGCCGTTCCAGACTTCCACTTCCAACAGTGTTCCAGTAGGTTTCTGTGAAGTATTTGGCTGTGGTGTAAAAGAGACAATAAGGTTCACTTTCTTGTTTTCTTCTGTGATTGGTCTATTTTTCTCCTCCCTTTGTGCCTGGCAGTGCCTTCTCAGTTTACGAACACACTGCGGGAGTTTGTGAGCGAGGGCTTCAGGGTCCTAGCGCTCGCTTACAGGGAGCTTGATGCAGAAACTGATCTGAGCAGTATTGAAAGGTCAGTGCTTCTCCTTTCTCTAATAAAAAGTTATGTTAGTGAACTGTATGTGCAGTCTACACTATTTGGACAAAAGTATTGGGACACCTATATCCTCTCCGAGCCAGCTTTGCCCAGTTTGCAGTTTTAACAAGCATTAAATGCCTGCGGGCAACTATACACTATATGGACAAAAGTGTTGGGACACCTGCTCGTTCGTTGTTTCTTCTAAACCATTGGTGGGAGGGGGTTGTCTACTATTCAAGGAAGGCTTTCTACTATATTTTGAAGCATTGCTGTGAGGATCTGATTGCATTCAGCAACAAGAGCGTTACTATGGTCAGGATGATAGACATTTCCAACTCATTCCAAAATTATTATGAGCAATCAGCAGTGGTGCACCATCATTTCAGATAACACAGTTCCACTGCTACACAGCTCAATGCTGGGGGGGCTTTATACCCCTCTAACCCATGCCTGGCATTAGGCATGGTGCCAATAAGTTCATGTTTATCTGCTTCAGAGATTCCTATTCTATTGGCAGTACTTCTCTACAGGGACTAGACGAGCTGTGTGTGTGTGTGTGCATTCGCACACCTATGTGAGCAATGGCCGCAACTTTAAGTGGCTGAATGCTTTTGTTAGAAGGGGCGTCCACAAACATTTGGACATATAGTCAATGACTGCTGTCATATTAAGTGTGCACACAGTATAAAGAGCAGCTGGTGTTTTTAAGTGATTTGATATGTGGATATCCTTGACTGTTAGTAATGTTAAATATTACACCATATGATAGGGTAGACTTGGAAAAAGAGATGGAGTTTCTGGGCCTGCTGGTGATGAAGAACCAAGTAAAGCCAGAAAGTGCGGGAGTCATCAGTACTCTGAGACACGCTCAGATTAGGCCCGTCATGGTCACTGGTATAGTAACTACATAGTAGTTCTAATTTTACATGCATTCCTGTCTTTAAAGCAGCATTATGGGACAATTAGGATTTGTTGCTCCTGGGCTCCCCCTACAGTTCAGGAGTTTAATTCACTTTTACGCCACTGTCATTAATACAAATCGGCTTTGAGGTCCCCCTTATGGAAAACTGTACACGTGCAGTCGGTGACAAGCTGAGATATGCAGAAATGGCATGTGGACTGAAGCAGTAATAGTAATATTTCAGAATTTTATACTTTACATGTATCTTCTGAAAGGCTTGCTGCACCAAAGTTACACGGTGCAGTAGCAGTGTTCCTGGCCCAAAATGACAATGACAGAGACGACATTCTCAGTGTACCATCAACATGACGTGATTGCTACATAATGCTGCTTTAAATATCAATCTCAATTATATATATATATATATATATATATATATATATATATATATATATATATATATATATATATATATATATATATCTTGTATTGTATTGTCTTGTATTTTAGCTCTCCTTTTTAGTTTGTGGATTGTATTCATCATTGCACTGCCAGATTCTTAAAGCATTTTTCACACATACCAAAGCAAAAAACAGACGTGTCATGTGTCCCTCTGTCTAAGAGAGCTCTTTTCTGTTTTTTCACTTCCCTTTCTGTCAGGTGATAACATCCTCACTGCTCTGAATGTAGCACGGGCATGTAGAATGGTGTCATCACATGAACAAGTTATTTTTGTTCAGGCGTCGCCCCCTACTGCCAACTCGATGGCGTCACTGCAGTTTCACCAAGGTGAAAGTGGCGCAGCCGCAGTCAGCACGCAGGAGACCATGGATTTTCTGGACCAGGTTTTTAGACAGGCTTAAGTTACTTTGGCTAATTAGTATGAAAGGCAACACCATTGACCTTTACATGGGGTCATTTGTTTGTTTTGTTTAGGATTTGTTGTGATAGTGTATTCATTTTGCAATAACATACTAAAGGTTTCATCTCTGCTCCCTAGGGCCTCTACCAGAACAGTCTTAAGTATCACTTGGCTATAAACGGAAAGTCCTTCGCAACACTGTGTGATCATTTCCCAGAGTACCTGCCCAAGGTGAATTACTAGATGGCACATTCTTCAAATATTGATGGATTCATTCTCTGTCTTGTCTGGTAAAGGTGCCCTAGAATGGATTGAACTGGAAAGAATTGTATTTACTTTAGCATAGTTGGTTATTAATGAGAGCTCAGTACATGAAAGTGACATACCTTGAACCTCGAACACTGCTGTGTCCTTTTTCAAAAGGAAATCCAGCAGTAACTAAATGAAGCTGTATAATAAGCCAAAACTGTTGCAGTCCTAACTGATTATTTTTACACCCCCCAAATTTCTGGACTCAGCCCACTACCAACACCTATGGCTACACATCAGCCTCTTTGGGAGAATAGGGTGTTTTTGAGACAAGCAGCACACCCCATCTGTTAGTTAAGGGAAAGTGGGATGTTACTCAAACCAGGTGCCATATCTTGTGCCGGTGTCCGCAGAGGGCTAACTCAAACTTGGCAAGCAAGGAAGCTAAAGCCAAGGACGTAGGCGTGTTTTCGTGCTAGGCTAAAATTGAACCTAGCCGACTGGCTTTTGCCATCTCTTCTCTCCAGTGTCTGCTCCCTAAAAACAAACAGGACTACCTAAAATTACAGCAAACTCACTGTCAGAAAGGGAACTTAACTTAAAAAGGAAGGCATAGCCAGGTAAGCTAGCAGGTATCTGTGCTAAGCTACAAGCTAATACTAGCTGACCGGCTACAATCTCTTCATATAACCACACATAATGCTAAGAGAACACTTGCTCTTGTTACAGTGCTTAAAAGCAAAGCTATGCTATGCTACATGGCACCTGTGAGCCATCACGGAGCTCGTAAGTTATTTTCATAAGTCCACCATTAAAGAAAACAAGCATGTTTTATTCTTGAAGAAAGTCGCATACGTACTAATTACACATCAAAAACATCCTAAAATACAACGTCTGTGCATTCTGTGGCACCTTAACTGAATATAGCTTGGTTTTCCAAATGAGGTCCAAACTCATGGTGGTGTACATCTCTGCTGCAGGTCCTGATGCGAGGCACTGTGTATGCACGGATGTCTCCAGACCAGAAGACTCAGCTTGTCAGAGCTCTACAGAAACTGAAGTAAGAACAAGAGATGGTCACAGACCAAGAAACCTCAATAAGTTCATTTTCATAATAACTCACTATCACACTGTTAGCTTTTTGTAAGATCCTGCTTTCTTACTTTTTGTAGTGTCATTTACATTCACTTTTTTTTTTTATTCAAATATTTTCATGCAAAACACAAAACGGCCATGAGAGCCTGTATGTTACCACAGTTAAAAGCTATTGTTTGTGAGTGTGGCATGTCGTCTGAACTAGCTTAGTGCAATTAGAAAATAGCAACAAGAAGTGTTGGAACTGTAAGCAATGTAATTAACACTCAGTATTATGAACGAATAAATTAATAAACAATTTACTCAACAGACAGTGCAGTTTAACATTAGGCCATGGTTGGCGAACAACAGCAGCTTTTCTTTTTAAGTAGAATTAGTACATGAAAGTAAGTCATTAGTACTTGAATAAAATAGGCTCCAAGAAAATGTAATAGCAGGTTGGGAGCCTCGTGAAATTAAGAAATGTGCCCTTTAGATTATTAACAACTCAGTGTAAGAGTTCAAAAGCAGATTGAGATCTCGTAAGTGCTAAAGATGACCTTGCAGAACTTCCTTACAGTTCAGTTTACCTACGATAAACACAAAAAGCACTGAGGTCAGATATTGCTGCTTCCCTTTTAGGTTCGCTTTTGCAGAACTGATCTTGGTTCATTTAAAAAGTACTCTGGCTAGATCTAGATGGCTAGATGTTGGGCCATAACATTGTCATTTCTTTCGTCTCCACTTCAGCATAGTTACTCAACTGGAGATTTAATATATAAGATAAGATAATCCTTTATTAGTCCCACAGTGGGGAAATTCTCAGTGTCACAGCAGCAAAGGGATAGCAAGACACTCAGATGCAAAACGTAGATAAATTACCCCTATATACACAATATAAATAATAGAAGTAAAAAACCCTTAGAAAAAAAACAATAACAATATTATTTACAGATTATTTATATGTGTACTATAAACTGTGCAGTACTACTGCTTGTATTACTGTTGAAGTGTGATGCGGCCATCTTGGATCTTATGATGTTGCTCGCGACTTTCCGAGTAAGAAAACTGGCTCGTCCTACTTGGAAGTTAAACATTTTAGCATCCCACTTCTAATGCAGCACACAATTTATTACTACTTAAAATGCCTGAAATTAGAATCAGGTGCAGCACATCAGCTGCCGATGATTAGAACATGGTTAGAGAGGAATCTGGAGGAGCCCTTCTTATTTGAATCCAGACATTTACTCTGATTTGCTCTGGATTGTTGAAGTGAGTGGTATCACCATAGCCAGATCCCCCCAAAAATTCTCTGAAGCCTTCAGAAAGAAGGTTGTAGATGGATATGAGTCTGGGAAGGCATTTAAAAAAAATCTCAGAGCAATCAGAAATCAGCCGTTTTACTGTTCGAAAGATCATTAAAGTTAAACAACTACCAACATGGCCAGATCAGGCCGTCCTAACATGTTCAGCCCAAGAGCAGACCACAGGAAGAAGTCTCTAACAATCCTAAAATGTCATCACAGAATCCACAGGTAGCTCTTACAGTTACAGTTGATGATAAAGTCGATGCATCTACCATCAGAAAGAGACCAAATATATGATTTTCATGGGAGATATGCAAGGAGGAAAGCCTTGCTGTAAGAAAAGGTGTACAAAGCAGTTTTGCATTTCTTTTGTTAGTCAGAAGATCAAGTCAACTGAATGTTAATCACACAGCTGTCCACGAGACTGGTCACGACAGTGGAATGCTGTGAAAAGGGAATTGTCTCAGGCCGCAGATTGCACGCCATCAGCATGTGTGGGATTACGTTTACAGATGTTCATTCTTTCAGTTCTCTCCTCTTAGCATGTTGTTATTGGTGTGTTTTTTTTTTTCTCTAGTTACCGTGTGGGCATGTGTGGCGATGGAGCCAATGACTGCGGAGCACTGAGGGCCGCTGATGTCGGTGTTTCTCTGTCTGAGGCTGAGGCTTCTGTAGCCTCTCCATTTACCTCCAAATCTGACAACATCAGCTGCGTGCCTTTGCTTATCAGGTTGAACAGAAGAGTGTTTTTCACTGCTTTTATCAGTGCTTTTATTTAGCAGTAATATATTTATAAAAATCTCTTCACTATTTTCTCCTCTCACAGGGAAGGAAGATGTTCGTTGGTGACGTCTTTCAGTCTATTCAAGTATATGGCTTTGTACAGTCTGATCCAGTTTTCCTCTGTTCTCATACTATACACTGTAAGTGCTTTTATGCTGTTACGTTTGGTGATTTCAGTCTATAATAAGCAAGTCTTCTGCCAGGCAATGTACACTCAATGAGGTGTCCTAAATGGTTCTTTGCTTGGATGTCTGACCCCCTTTTAAACTGTTCTTATAAAATTATTCTTTCATTTTTGTCGAGGAACCATGTTAAAGGTTTTTTTTAAGTGAGCCAGTCATGGTCTTCTGCAGACCCGAAGAACCTTTTGGTATTTTTCACATGCATGGCTTATCTAATTCATTTTACCCTGCCCCTGAATACTGTACCCTTAAAGGAAAAATTGAAGGGGAAAATAACACAGATATTTAAGTGTCCACATACTTCTGCAGTTGGGGTGTGAACAAAGTCATTCAGAGAGTTTTAATATGAAATAGTTAACTGTAGAGTTAAAGTGGTATTCATTGAACAATGATTGGCAGGCGTCCCAATACTTTTGTCAATATAGTCAATTGCAATGTTTATCATGTTGTAGTGTTTAACTTTTTATAAATGGATATGTAATTCATTACTTATTATGCAATTTTGTGTCATTGATGAGTAGGATATTGACACATGAAAAAGTCAGTGGCATCCCCCATCTGAAAAAATATTCCTGCCTCTACTCTTTAGCCTTTCACTTTTAAGACAGTTTATGCGTTTCATCTTCCGTCACAGGTGAAAACCAACCTGGGTGACCTACAGTTTCTCTTCTGCGACTTGGTCCTCGTAACACTGCTCGCTATAGTGATGGGGAGGGGCGGCCCCAGTGATGACCTTCACCCCCAAAGACCCCCTGCCAGCCTTCTGACTCTTCCCCTCATTTGCACTTTGCTATTAAACACCGTGTTCCTGATTCTCACTCAAGTGTCTGCTCTGTTCATCACCACCTCACAGGAGTGGTGAGTTTCAGACATGGCCTTTTGTTAAAGATCGATTTGTTGTTTAGTGATTAATGTTGCACCTCTGTTGACCTTTCTCAGGTACATCCCTCTCAATTCCACAAAAGCCGGAGCACAAAATCTGCCAAACATGGAGGACACGGGTGTTTTTGCTGTTTCTGGGTTTCAGTACATCTTCATGGCTATAATAGTGACTAAAGGCTACCCTTACAAGAAACCACTATATTACAATGGTGAGATATTGAAGGAACATTTTTGTATTTTTTGGGATTTATGACGTATCCATATATATGCACATGACCACCTACCTATTAATGGTAATCATCCGTGGCTCAGATGACACTAGCTTGGCATGGACTGTATTAGTTGACGGAAGGTGTTCACTATATAGGTGAACTGGTCCACTGTGGCGCATTGGGCGTTGTTCCCCTGGCATCAGTGGCCCGTCGGGAACCACTGTTATGCAGTTGGAAAGCACTCAGTGTGCGAGATGTCAATTCCCAGTACACCTTCACTACAACAGCTCTAGAACATCACACAATGTCACTGTCATGCCAGCCCCCCTTTGGCTTAGAACGTCACAGATGCCACGTGACCGGGTTTGCAACACAATAACAAAGCAAGCACCCCAGTCAGTTGTAGCAGGGTGCAAAACGACGGCCATGAGCAAAGGGCGCGTTTTGACTGATGTCCAAAAGTATGGAATCCGCTAACTTCATGGGATGTTCTAGAGCTGATGCATTGAGTGCCTCCCAATGGCATTACAGTGGTACCCCACGGGCCACTGATGCCTGAGGAAAAACGACAACTGTCATGAATAAATGAATAGTATGTGTGAAAAAATGAGAAAATAATATGTAAGAAAAATCTAGGATATGAGCCTGTTTGTGTGTTCGCTTTCTCTGTCCCTTGTAGTTGTGTTCCTCATCGTGCTGGTGGTCTTGTTTGCGCTGATGACCTGGCTGGTGGTGTGGCCCAAAAGCTTTGTGCATACACTGCTGCAGCTTTATCAGATCAACGACATGAGTTACAGCATGTTGCTAGTTGCCCTAGCTGCTCTCAACTTCATCATATGCTACTTGTTAGAGGTAAAAAGACTGTACACAAACAGCCTGTTTGAGGGAATGGGTCACAGAAACACATTTGTACAATCATCGTATTACCCCAAATGACAGGGTTTTTGACATTTGAGGGAGTTCCAGGTCAACCTTCATAAACTTTTTCTCACTGAAATAACAGAACGGTATGTGGTATGTTAAAGGGTATCTTCCTCCCTCACTCTATACAGTCTATATATTGAAACTTATCTGCAAAAATCACTACATGTACCTGCCTGTTCAGCACAGTTTAGCTCTTCCCACTCATGCTGAAGTAAATAAGCAGTATTTCAGATCAGCTCAATTTTTTAACAAGCCACATGCACAGGGGGACCAGTCAGAACAGGGCTCATTTACATAAACCAGTGTTCAGTAGGAACAGTAACAAAAACAGCCTGTTTAATTCTCAGGGAAAAATGAGAGGGTGGGAAATGGCCATGTAAACATTAGTTATGACCTTTTTGTACATAGAATCACAAATATTAAAGGAACATCATGGGGTTCTTAAATTACTTTATACAGGCAATACATAACCATCCTGATGCTTGTCAAACCAGTCAGCCATCAATTTCCTTTAGTTGTGGACTGGAGCTACAGGGCTAATAAATATGACACCTCTATGACACCAAAAAAAAAAAAAAAAAAGAATTTGGGCAGTAGGCTACCATTACTTGTCGGCTAAATTAACCATGTAGCTCCAGTCCAAAATTAAAGGAGCAAGCTTAAGTTGACCAAAACCCATCCCATTGCTTATTAACTAGGTTTGGTGCTAAAGGAAGATCAAGCATATTAGATTGTTGAACCATTCCTGTAACACAAACACTATCATCATACTTTTTTACGTCACAGTACTGTAATTTGGTATTTATGTTCTATAGGACCTTATGGACAGATGTGCCCCAACCTGCCTCCGTGCTCTTCGTGGGAAGCGGGAGTCAAAAAAGCAATACAAGCGCTTGGACGCCCTCCTGACCGGAACTCCTTCATGGCCACCCTTGGACCAGCCCCTCTATCCCCCACAGTGTTCGGTCATTGGAATAAGCTAGCATCCACTCCCTTCAACACCATTACTTTACCCACATCCACCAGTGCCGCTGATCTGTTACCGCCTCCTAATGCTTCACACAGTGGTTTCCAGTCCCACGTTGGGGGGTTGGGGGCACATGCTCTGCATGTTTTCCCTGCTCTGACACATTCGACCCAGCTCCTGAAGGGTTTTATAATTAGCTGAGGAGTTGAACCCCCCCCCCCCCGCCAGGAGTATGACTGGGAACCACTGGCTTAGTGAGAGGATTGTGTTGTAGATCAAACAATCAACTGCCTATTATATATGGCATGTAATTTTTTTGGGGGAAAAAAAAAGGTGTACGCTTGTGATTTGAGGTAAAAAATGTAATTAAAGGACTTTATTTACTCATATCTTTGTGATCATATCTTTATTTGTATTTGCAAAGGTGAATAAATAGCAGCTACAACTTCTAAATGTATAAAACTATAAAGCATTCAAGTTTATTACTTTAAAAAGTCTTTATTAAATGGGCATTTTGAAAAGTATTTACAGGCAGATTTTCATGTTTACGTCGGTCATGACAAATCTTTCCGGGTGGTTTCATACAGTATGAGAGGTGGACATTTGCCAAGATTAAAGGGTATATTCCCTAAAAAAACAGGGAATTTTCAGACATCATTCAAGGTCCACCTTGTAAGGAGGCATTAGGTACAGGAATAAAGATTCATTAAATGAAAAGGCAGGGAGATGTATGGTAGTTTGGCTCTCTGTGGAACTGTATTGCAAGAGCCAGAGACTGAGTTAATTATTCAGCTTAAGTCTGTGATGCTGTACAACGTCTTCAGTTTAAAAAAAAAAAACAGGTTAAATCTCTTATAGGATATGCAGTACTCCAGTTTTAGAGGTGCCTTCTTGCAGATGGTCTTAATCTACAAGTAAAGAAAACTCAACTGCACCACCACTAGATTTTAAAACTAAAACTGATTTTATTCAGTCTCTTGCAATTTTCAACAACCTGAGTTCCTACTTCAATAAAGAGAACGAAAAAACAAAAATAACTGACAGCAGTTACAAAAAGACAGGGAAGCAAGAGGAGCCGGCGAAATTCATTTCCCCTTGCGCATCTCCCTTTGGTTCTTTCCAGCACCACAAACATGTACATAAATTTTCCTTTGATGTGTGTGGGTTTTTTTTTTTTAAGTGATATGCAGGTTGCTAAAAACAAAACTACCTTCAGAAATCATAAAAAGGCAGAAAAACACTTAAATATGTCACTTAATTTCTCTACTATTTGCTTTAATGTTTTTTTTCTTTTCTTCTTTATGTAGAAATCAGGACACTCAGCAGAAGACCCAATATTTAAAATAAAAAAATAATAATAACCGTAAACAACAAAACTTAAGAGACTTGTTGAGTTTCCATAGAACCCTCACCGTTCCCTTCCCAATTAAAATTGTATGGCATTTGAAAGACTAGGCCATAAATAGCCAAAAATAAAAACAAAAAGAGACCAAAAATGACTAATACAAAAGCTTGGGGAGAACAGCATGGAAAGGGACGACTGAAAAATTATAGAGAGAAATATCCTTAACATTATTGCTGAGAGCTGGTGCCCTTTGCCATTCTCCAAGTCATTTCCATGACAACCTCTCTCTCCTAGTCTCATCACACTGTTTATCAACCGTCTTTTCAAAGAAGGCTTCATGGCTGATCTCCATGTTGCTTAGTAGCCAAAAGCTGTCCATTGGCAGGCAGGTCACCAGTCACAGTTGAGTTAGGCATTATTGAGGGGGTGAAACCGATTTGCAGTTTGGTGGGTGGTGGGTTGGTTTAGGTAGGTTGGGGGGATGGGGTTAGGGGATCACAGTGAGCATTGTCCAGAAGTCCTCATCACAGTGTAAAATGGAGGCAAGATCTCTCCCCCCACCAATTTGCTCTTCCGTGTTATTTCCTCCCCTTTTACATTCCGCGCTGGCTCAGTAGCCATGATGGGTGGGAGGGGTTTTCTTCTTTCTTATTTCATACACATCACATATCCTTAATCTTGATAAAAATAAGAATCTTAACTTCATGCTGGGAGATGGATCAACAGCTCTCCTCTCTTCCCAGACCTTTATTCCTATCTGCGCTGGCGAAAGCCTTGTGTACCATCTGGGCCTGCTGGCTGTCGAACCACATGGTTGTTGGATCGCACATCCTCTGAAGGTGTATGGCTGCCCACACGTGGTGATCTAGTTATGGAGAGATGTGGTTTTAGCAGGATTACTACAAGCTACATGACACCTTTTAAAATTAACTCAATTGATAATTTGTCCTCAATTTATTACAAGGTAATTGCACCGAAAGCATTTAAAGGTTCTGTCTAGTTAAACTGTGAAGATGTAAGCAAAGTCATTCAGAGTGGTTTGGTATTAAAGGGTTCATTGTACAGAACCTACTAGATACAGAACTGTTTGGTGGACAAAGTATCCAGATGTCTGAAGGGTTAATTCCTCTAAAAGCTTATTTGCAGAAATTAATATGCTACCTGATATAATAAATAACAACAATGTAACAGCGGCCACACCAAAGTGCCTCAAAATCATCTCCCATCATGACAAGCACTCCAAGAAGAACTGCGTTATAAAGGAAAATAAAGAGGGACTTTTGATTACCTGTCCGAACCAGGTCTCTCCTGAGGTGTGTCATCGGCACTGCCAAGGATTCTTTTCCTGGCTTCAGCATACTCTGCCTCCCTCTGAGCTAAGGACTTCACTTGTGGTGAGGGTCGGTTCTGGGTTGCAGAAGACCCTAATGATCCGTTGCTGGTGGGTCGTTTTAAAATGCGGATCTGTGGAGGAGGTGCAGCTGGAAGGGAGTCATCTTGGATCATGATGGCTGTCCTTATCGGAGAGCGACCTGAACCCCCACTTGAAAGTCTGGAGGGAACGCGGGAGTTGATTAGGGTACAAATATAGAACACAAAACACCCCTGAAATTAGGCCGGAAGCATCAGACATCTAACATACCTCTCTTTCTGGCTAATCTGCAGCTTTTCCTCTAGTCTTCTCTCCATTTCCTGAAAAAAGAATGTCAAATTACCACAAGGCATTTTACTGAAACAAGCATCAGGGCTGTCTAAACATAAAGGGTTAGCATTGGCTTGCAGAAGGAGCCTCTGTGTAGCAGAGCCAAGTGTCTCAGTTTCACTGGAGTTATTTATACATACTTAGCGCAGCAGCTAAATTCATAGCAGGCGATGAATTACAGCTCTGAGGTTTAGCTGCTAAACAGCAAGCTCATGATCCAGCAGGTCTACAGAATAGTCTGAAGGCATGTAAGAGACACCTACCAGGTATGTATCACATTAGGTTATGCCTAAATCATGACAGACTGATCACTCTACTAATCCACTAACAGGCTTATATGGCAGTGATTTGCACCACTTCTCGGGTCTCTCTTGGTATCCCCCAACACATCTACTAAAACATCAGGACATCATATCATAGATTACTACAATATGCTTTATATGGCAGTGATGTGTATCAGTTTCAGCCTCAGGTCTCTTTCTGTACCTCCCAATTAAGATAGCACTCCTTCCTAAATCTTTCTTTTTATGAACTTCAGGTCTTTTAAAAGCCTGAAAGATGCAAATGACAATATAATAACACTTTATTTACAAATCATATCATATTTACAACAGCAGATCTGCTTGTGAACAGTGGGTAAGGGAGTTAGCTAGCTAGCACTAGCTACAGGGCAACGGAACAATACCGTTAAATTACAGGACTCGCACTGCTAACAGTAAATACACAACCAATAAACATGCAGATAAAGGCCAAACTAGATAGCAGTCTACTAGCCAATGCCCAAAAACACTTCAGCTAGTTAGGTCGTGTCGTATTTTAATCCAGAAAACTGTCGCTAAGGCTGGAATTAGCTAAATAAGTTAGCTAGCTAGCCTAGCGAGCTAGCAGGCAGGAGTCATGGCCACACACTGCCACTCAGCAGTTTTCGGAACTGACCGGTGATCTAAAATAAAACTGAAAGCAGTAAATACGGCTTATTAATTCATCAAAACAAGGGTCTACTTTTATGTTCACGACTCTTAATCAATAATGGGGCTTCTTTCACCCCCACCATCATCTAAAACAGCCAGGGTTTGGTTCCTCAAGTTACCTGGCTAGACGGATAGCGTTCAGCTAGCGTACAGCTAACGTTAGCTAGCTATAGCTAACTTCTCTACTACCTGAGCTCGGCAGCACTGTTAAAGCCACTGCGGCAGCTGACACCGACAATAACAACATACTACTTCTACTGACTAATACAAACACTGTTTGCAGCCTATTTGTAATTTCTGCACCGGTCTCAGGCATGAAATATCCCCCCCGAGCCATTTCCACTACGGCCTACTGCTCATTCCGTAAACCGCTGCCAACAGGCCGCTAATCGCGCCCTTCTCACGGCCGGGCAAAGCCACCTTTCGACGGAGAAGTCTACCGGCCACCCCCGGCTACAAACACCGCACATTTACCCCACTATCGGCGGCCTCTTCCCAGCTTTCGGCGACCTCCTCCTCTTCCATATTTCTACACTTCGCTAGCTTTAGCTCGGCGGGGCTCCCTCCGCTGCCTGCATGCACACAGGCACATTTTATTCTTCTACAGGCAGGAGAAGCTTTACTGCTACATGTGCTGACGGGCATCCTGCGCTTTACCGGCACCTACCGCCCGGGAGCGCCTCAGCCTCGATCTGTAGGCCTGCGGATCAGAGCCGATAGCGGGTCAAACAAAGGACAGAATACCGAGACTGTTAGTCTTCCTGTGCTCATAAGAAATAAAAAAATCATGTAAAAATAATTTTTCTGCACATTTTAGATACAATTCCTATGTATTAGTATAAATGTATAAATAATAAAATACAAAATAATACATAAGATATTTAATGTGACTATTTTTTTTGCTAAATTTCCTTCGGGATCTATCTCTACTTTTTTTTGTTTTGTTTTTTTTGCACACACCACATTTAATGTTTTTAATAAAATATAATTGAACAAATAAACAGTAATTATGCTTAATTTGGATGTGAAATGCCCTGTTGTAGAGAAACCCTGTCGATCCCAGTGCTGATAACAGACATACGAAACCCTTAAACTGCATCACAGAAAGCTGTAACAGAAAATGGATATAAATATCTGTAAATAGTCCCCAAATATGTGTCATTGTAATTTACCACTGTTTTACTTTTTTATTTTTATTTTTTTTATAATTATTATTTAAATAATATTTAAAATGATTATTTTTACTTAGTGTTTTAAGAACACTAAGATAACAAGAAACACATATCTGATCACAGGTACCATATTTACATAATAAAAGTCACACACTGGGGAAAAACAACAAAGCTATTCTCTTCTGGACAGTCTGCCGTGCTGTAAGGGACGCCCTACAAAAACGACGTACTTTAGACTGCAGGGCGCTTACAGCAGCAAACCTGTCCTGGGAGTTTGAGCTGGTTACCTAACACGAGAACAGGTAAACCACTTGTGATTGTTATTAAAGTCGTTTTAACTGCGGCAGTGTTGAACTTTCCTTATTTCCATTTACTGGAATTGCTCTCTCTGTCTCTCAGTGCTGTTTATTTATCAGCAGATGGAACAGAAAGCCACACGTAACCCTGTGGTTGATGTAAGAGGGATCCCCTTACCGTTGCCCATAGCCAGACATTTTGCCAGAGTTGATGCATTCCAGTCGTTCAAAGGGGATTTGCTTATTGCCACTTACCCTAAAGCAGGTAAGTCAGATCCTTGTTCACTGATATGAAAAACAGCAATATTTTTTTAAACAGGAATCATACAGTAAATTGGGAGTACACATACTTATCACTTGGGTACTATTAGTACTTTTAGCTAGGTAATGTAATTGTACCATATTTGGTGGGTAATTTCCCTTGACAAGTTGCCTTGAATCCAGACTCCCTGAATCTATGGCATATGGATTTTCTTAACTGACAGGACATTTTAGTGTACGTTGAAAACCCATCTCAGGTATGCAGGTTAAATTTAAGAGCATTGCTACTTCTTTAAGGGAGCTTTTACGTTGTTTGTATCTTGGGAGAGTTCCTATGCAGGGTCTTATTTATCCTGACAATGTATAAGATAACACTACAGAACTATTATTGAGATCAAACAGCAATCTAGACATGCAATTATGTCTTATGGTATCACTACAGATCTGATTTTCATTCAGTTATCTTCTCTTCCCAAGGCACTACGTGGACACAGGAAATAGTGGATCTGATACTGAATAAGGGAA
Organism: Salminus brasiliensis; assembly: GCF_030463535.1. Taxonomy (NCBI): domain Eukaryota; kingdom Metazoa; phylum Chordata; class Actinopteri; order Characiformes; family Bryconidae; genus Salminus; species Salminus brasiliensis. The sequence goes on from NC_132891.1 coordinate 10,086,329, forward strand.
ATGAGGAAAAATGCAGGCGAGCTCCCACCAGTGTCCGCATGCCTTTCCTTGAGATGACCTCTCTAGATCCTTCCAATTCTGGTGATAGCTCGTTCTGCTGAGAGATTGTTAAAGCTGTTAAAATGGGCTGTGGGCAAAACGCTGCATGAGATCAATATTTGCATTGTTTGGCACCTCAGGTATAACAAAACTGGAGAGTATGGAGCCTCCTAGGGTGATTAAAACTCATCTACCCATCCAGCTCGTACCTCGTTCGTTCTGGGAGGCAGGCTGCAAGGTTAGAGCCACAGACGTTGGTTTTCAACCTTGTGACAACATTGATCGTTTACAGTCGAACATGTGCTTCACAGGTCATTTATGTGGCTCGCAATCCCAAAGACAGTGTGGTGTCATACTTTCATTTTGATCGCATGAACCTTACCCAGTCAGAGCCAGGACCCTGGCCAGAGTATCTGGAAAAGTTCATGAAAGGACAACGTGAGTAGTAATTACCTTCACCATCACAGTTCACTGATAACTACTGTGAAAGGGGAAATCCACAGATTTTTACTAATTTCAGCACAAGTGGTTAGGATGTAAAAGAAAGTCATTCAAAGTGGTTTGGTGTGAAATGCACCGCCATAGTTGTGACATATGAGGGATTTTAGGTACATTACAAGAAGCTGTCCCATGAAATGGTTATGAATGTACTATCTATGAATCTAACACTTGAGGCACTGTTTTCACATAGTTTGGAGAAGACTTCGGTCTGAAGGACATTTTTTAAAGACATGCAGAGTGTTGTCAAAGGAAATTGTCCCCAACAAACTCAGACTTACCACTATTTTAACATTATAAACATAAAAAAGTGTGATTGTGAAAACCTCTTAAATTGGCAAACCTCTCATTAAGTGAAGGTTCTCTAGCACTCTTTAACAGAGTGGTTCTTCTATAGTATGGCTTGAAGAACCATTCTATAGAACCATACTCGAAGCATCTGTATTTTTTGTAACATGGTAACATGGGGGACTGTATTGGGGCAAAGTACTCACCATTTCATTTCATTTCTGGCATTTGGCTAACGCTCCACTCTAGAGTGATTTTTTTTTTATCATGTTACACAGGTAGGAAAAGCCGATGTTAGGAGTCTTGCCCAAGAACTTGTATGGGTGTAGTGTGCTGTGCTTGCCCAGCTAAAGGACCTTTTCAGTGTTTCATATAAAGCTCAGAGGACAGTCAGAATGTTTCAGTACAATGAACCATTTCACACCAAACCACCCTGTTAAAAATCTGTGGAATTCCTCTGTATGTAACTAGTGTCATTTGCCCTTCTCTAAAGTGCACAGCCTTGTTTAATATGGTCCAACAAATTGACTTTGCAGTAGCTTGGGGCTCCTGGTATGACCATGTCAAAGGATACTGGAGAGAAAAACAAAAAAACAAGAACATCCTTTACCTCTTTTTTGAAGATATGAAAGAGGTATGATGGTAAACCCTACCCTCTGCTGCAGGTTGTGCTTTCTGAGTTGTCTTTGTGTCTGCAGCATTTATTTTAACATCTGTTACATTCTTCAGGATGTAAAATTTAGTGTGCTCTCTTCTTCTTTGAGCGATACCATAGAAGAACCACTTTTGGTTTAATAAAGAACCGTTTTTGTCATATAGATCTGAGAGTGTGAAGTTCTCCACACTCGTACATCTCTATCATGGTTCTTTACAACTCAACATCAGTGAAGGTTCTTTAGACTCTCAACATCACGTGAAGGTTCTTTAGACTCTCAACATCAAGTGCAGGTTCTGCAGACTCTCAACATCAAGTGAAGGTTCTGCAGACTTTCGACATCAAGTGAAGGTTCTGTAGACTCGCAACATCACATGAAGGTTCTTTAGACGCTCAACATCAAGTGAAGGTTCTTTTAAACCTTCAAAAGATTTTTACACTCCTGCATCTTTATTACAAGCATGGTTCTTCATGGAACCAGAAGTGGTTCTTTTGTGGCATCGCTCAAAGAACCTTTTGAAGCCTTTATTTTTAAGGGTGTATGTGGCTGAACTGTTTGTTAATGACACCAGGACCCTGCTCAGGAGGTGCTGCGCATTGCTGAGTTCTTAGGACAGGATGTATCAAGGAGCGTGGTTGATAATATTGTGCAGTTGACCACATTTGCTACCATGCGGGACAACCCTATGGCCAACTACTCAACAGTGCCTGATAATGTATTTGATCGAAAAGCATCAGAATTCATGAGAAAAGGTGAGTTATTTTTTCTTTTCTGTAAGACCTGAATGAGTTGATATCCACGGTTATTTGACATGTGTGTGCTGTATTTCCATGTTTGTTTATAGGAGAGATTGGTGACTGGCAGAATCACTTCAGTCCACAAGAAGATGCTGTATTTGAAGAGCACTACCACAGAATGATGGCTGATACTCCTATTCCCTTTAGATTTTCTTTACATGCAACAAAGACCAAGTGCTCACTCTAGAAGGCATTACTTTTTGGATAGTTCTTTGAATTTGACAGAATTCAGAGGCTGAGTTATAGACAGTAATTGAAAAATGCAGGGAAGACAGAAATTAAGAACAGCATCTGTATAAGTGTATGTTTTATTCATTTATTTTATGCGATCAATCATTTACAGCTTTCGTACCTGATGACATACTACTGTCACACATAAATGACTTCACCTGATTGGAAGGGCTGGACAGTTTGTTTCGTAAGCTGTGGTGAAAAGAGAAATGACCTTTGAAACACTGCAAACGTACTGCTTGCATACAAACTGATTAAAGTGAAACACACGAGAGTGGTTCTCCAACAACACTGCAAAAGCTAGCAAAAAAGGTCAGTGAAAATGATTAAACACTAGTTTTTAAAAAGCTTAACTTATGAATACTCATTAAATTGTGTTTTTTTGTACAATCAGGGTACAGTGAGATGTTTTCCTTCATTTCCTGGTTCAAACCAAGTGTACCCACTTGGCTAATACCTGACACAAATCCACTAGACTGTGTTTTACAAGGTGAGGGGTTTTGAATTCAATTTCAGCTTTCTCTGATGGACTACGTAATAAATGTGTAAATAGTGTTTAATGTGTACACTGGGTTTTAACACTAACTGTGAATAGCAAAGATACAGTTGTTTATTTTCAGCACTACTTTCACATTATTCGCTTTATTTGTAAATGGACTTTTACCAATTCACTGAAAAAGTCAAAATGATGACTGTTTATCTTTGTAAGCACAAACTGTGTTCCTGATGTTATTAATAAGCAACTTCTTATTAAAGTAATGGCATATCCTTTTGTCTGATTTCAGAGATGATGTGAATGTTCTTTTTCATTTTTATTTAAACAAGGAAATTAATGGACAGATGTTTTTACTCACTGTGTTCACTGTCTTGAGTGACTTTAGTCATTGATGTTTAATGAGATTAATTAATTAATCTAAATTACTGTAGCTGATACATGACTAGTATAGTACACAGTTATTAACTAAATAGAAAAAAGTACAAAAAACATTAATTATTGTTGTAAATATTAATAATAATTGTAGTAATAATAATATAATTAGCATTATTGTTTAGAAGATATTTGATGAAATTCAAAATTTCTGAATTTAGTAACTTTTACAACAATTTTGATCAAGTAACATCACCACCTTCACTAACACAGTAGCAGAGGTGGGGAAAGGGATCTGCAACCTTTCCTCCATGCAGAATATTTTCATTTGGTCCTCACTTCTGGACTCTCCGCTTCTGTTTGTGGTCTGTGAATCTGACCTATTGACCATTAGCTTTAGCCTCCCAATTTTCTGTTATCTGTTTATGCAGTTTTTCCCTTAATGCACTTATGAATGATCTTGTAAATAAGACACACCAGAAGTACTGGTACTTTCTTTCAGTCAGTCAGACAGACAGGTAGTGATACCAGTGATGTTTTAAAACACACAGGACTACAGTCCTTGAGAGCTAGAGCGCTGCAGACTTCAGCACTCTGCCTCATTAAAACACCTGAGTCAGCTCATCAGCTAATCAGCATGCATTCATGAATTTAATTCAGAGCAATAGATGAGGACAGCACTAATCTATGCAGAACTGCTGCCCAGAAGGCATCCAGTTTGACATGCCTGTCCCTAAACGTTTTTGAGTCCATAATGTGTCTCTTAATACGTTTCCCTTTGGGAGCAAAACAGCCTGCCTGCCACCATCATGTATCCTCCATCCATCATTTTCTACAGATGCCACTGGCTGTTATTGGAGAACATACAGGAAAAGTAAAATACACATCAGATTACTCTATGTGTCTTGCTGACACTGGACATGTCTCCCATATGTCCAAAATAACATCACTCTGATAATCAACATTAGCATTTCTAATTTTTTGCCTCAGATACTCTAGGCATTACTTTATTAAAAAAACTAATAGAAATGGCCTTAATAGGATTTTTAAGTCAGCAAAAATATTGAATTGCATCATAAACTATACCAAATTAATTGCCTCAACTAAGTTTATTAAGTTTATTAAGGTGAAAGTTTACCTCACTATATGACCTGTGTTGGCAAAATATATTGAACCCTAGTTGAGGCCAGGCCAACTACTTTGCATATGCTCATTTTGACTCCCAAGTTGAACGTGGTGTGTAGAGTAATTCTGTCCACCTGCTGTAGGATTGATTACTGTATCTCACATCAGTGTTTCTCAACAAATACCAGCTGTGCTGTTTTAGCAATATACAGTGTGTTTGGGTGTGCAATACAACATATTTGAGTAACACTCACACCCCTTCCCATTGGCTCCTGGCACCATCTATTTGCATATTGGGGGTACTCTCTTCACGCAAGATCAGTGTGTGGTCATCCCCCCAGCCTACCTCTGTGTGACTCCAAGCTTGCTAAGTAAAATTGGTCACTCTTGCATTACCACAAGATTATAGTGTCAGTTTTTTTTGGCAGATGAAAGAATAAGATGTCCTTTAACAAAATGGGCAGTTATATTAATTATATTAATTCATTTAAGACAAGATATTTTTTTGGAATTAGATGAAATTGATTAATATTAAACATTTTATTGAAACAACTGAAATTTTTCAGTTGGGGCTAAATTCTAGGACTGTCAGCAGAACATACAATATGCATTTCACAGAACTTAAACTAGACCAACAAAATATTTAAAATATTAAGTGCCCTGGCTTATTACAGTTTTTTGGTGAGTTGGTGAGAACTTTATACCGTCTGTATCGTTGCTGTCCAATGAAAAACATGTGTGGCTTTACAGGAGAAGGTCAAAACTTTGAATGGAAAATAAAGTAAGAGCTTTTTAAGAGTAATTAAGAGGATTTCTATTGGTCTATTCATCCAGAATTATTCGCACAGTGTAGAGAGCAGCTACAGGGTTTAAACCATTGAGAGAAAACTAAAAACTAACAAAAATGGAGACAAATGTTTTTCATTGGACAGCAGCTACATGTAAGGATTTGAAGACAGTTGGCATAACTTTAGTTGTTTCTAAATTCTTTATACGTAAAAATTCATATTTAGGTTTTTATTCATGTGAAAGACAAATGATCTGAACAAAAGATTATTAGTTGGCACAAATGTCAGTGTTATTCTTTCAAATTCAGGAGTTGGCCTCAAAACTCAGATATCTAGTGCAGCGAGTTGCCTCAATATTTTGAGTTAAGTCAAAAGTCAATATATATATATATATATATATATTTTTTTTTACAGTGTATGAATTACTTGGTAAATAATAGTTGGAGGCTAATATGTAAGGTTCTTCAAAAGAAAGAGCAAATACATTTTTTAAAATCTTTTAAACACTTGAAGGTTCACGTTTCTCGTGTGTAATTGTGTGCTGTTTTGTTTCTGGTTGAATTATGGCAGGACTCGTAGGTGCGTGTGGGATCTCAGTTCTTTGTAATCTTTTAAGGGTTTATTTGTTCGTTGAAGCCCAGAGGTAAGAACATTTGCAGTACAATAACATCCTTTCTGAATTCAAATCAATATGTGAACTCCAGGGTTTTCACCCAGGAGTACAAACTACTATGCAGTCTAGCAGGAGGCATAGAAGCAACTGTCTATACCAAATATCTGTGCCTTCAGAGATCTTCTTTTTTTGTTTTGCAGCTATGCAGACAGCACAGATGACCCAAAAACCAAAAGCAGTCATAACCGTGGTCTAATACAAAGAATACAGTTCTGGATCCTAACGCTGATCCTTGGTTTTGTGGGTTCTCGAGTTGCATCACTGGTGGTCCTTGAGTTCTGCCTCAGAGCAGTCTCGTCACGACTCACGGCTGCATCAGTAAGACGGAATAATTGAACTATTTATTGACGAATGCTCTGTTGAAATAGACCTAATGGCTTCTCATCCTGCTTTCTTGTGTCTTTTGTTTAAGGACCCCCTGACTGATTCTGTGCTGCAGTTGTTAGTCCAGTGCCAGTTCTCCTTAGGGTGTGCATTCAACTGTAGCCTTCAATTCCTCCATGAGGGGGCACCACAGGCCTGGCTAAGTCTCCTGCTCGCCGCAGGACTGAGCTGGTTCTTGGCCAGCCAGTGTTCCAGATTACGGCGCCATGTAATGGCGATGTACCCAATGCACAGCACCCAGCGCTACTGTGGTGTGTGCATTGGGCTCCTAACTACTGGGACCTCCATATTAACCTTCCTTTGCAGTGCCTTGATCTTGACCTTTAGTGTTGCTAGCATTGCAGCTGTATCAAGCATCAACAGACACTTTCTGTCTACTTCTGAGGCCTTGAGGTTCTGGACACCTCTAACGATCTGCTACACCCTTCTTATAATCTATATGCAAGGTGAGATAAAGCAATATGGATTGGTTTCTGTAGACTAAGCCTATTGACAAATGACACAACTACAATTTCAATCCCATTTCAGATGAGCAGAATCGACAGCCTGGGGGACAGGCTCTTCTGAACACAGTGGTGGTGCGACTGGGCGGCCTACTAGTTTTAATGCTCACTGTAGGAAGGTGGGCAGATGTGCTCCACGTCCTAGTGTGCTTCACTGGGGAAGCTGCTTGTCTGTTACCAGCCCAAGACCTATTGGAAAGCACATCTAAGGTATACATGGTTTTCACGATACCGTACAAGCATTGTGCCATTGCTGATTCCTTGATATCCATTAATGTTTAGCATTTCAGCGTGATAACTGATTCATATTGCACATACACTCTATGTCCGGATGTTTGTGGATGCCCCTTTTAACAAATGCATTCAGCTACTTGAGGTTGCACCCATTGATGACACATACACACTGCTTGTCTAGTCCCTGTAGAGAAGCATTGCCAGTAGACTAGGACTCTCCACAGCAGATAAACATGAACCTATTGACACCGTGTCTAATGCCAGGCGTGGGCTAGAGGGGTATAAACCCTCCCAAGTATTGAGCTGTGGAGCTGTGTCATCTGGAATGATGGATGGTGGTGGTGGTCCATCCAATGCTTTTGGGATGAGGTGGGGTGGTGCTCATCCAACATCCTAGACTCACTAATGATCTTGTTGCTGTAGTAGAAAGCCTTCCCTGGACAGTAGAGATGGCTACTCCAACAAAATAAGATCATTTGATGCCCTTGAGAAGGAAGGAACAACGAATGAACAGGCGGCCCAATACCTTTGTCCCTATTAAGGTAAAGGTGCACATATTTGTCACTGTACAGTGTACAGCGAAATGTGTCCTCCATTTCGGGTAGTGAGTACACACACACCCAGAGCAGTGGGCAGTCAACGCCAGCGCCCGGGGAGCAGAGAGGGTAAAGGGCCTTGCTCAAGGGCCCAACAGTGGCAGCTTGCAGAGCCTGGGAATCGAACCCACAACCCTGTTATCGATACCCCGGCGCTCTAACCGCTGAACCACCACTGCCCATAGTGTATGTGCATGAAGCTGGGCAAGTATTTAATAAACCCTTTGTTTTCATGCAGGGTGCTGCAGATGTTTCCAGTCGTTCTGTGATGAAAGATGGAGACAAGAGGAGACTAAAGAAATTGGACAAACGTGACTGAGTCTTGATGAAGCTACCAAGTGAAATGGACTTGACGATAAAGGACGTTACAGTTTAGGGTCTCCTAAAATTGAGAGGAGAAGAAACATGCATGGGCCAAAGTTTTCCTATAGTCAACATGCAGATGTCCGCTGCCTTTGACAAGGGATGGATAAATAATGTATCTTATACTCCTGCTGTTAACGTTGGACTATTTTGACATTTTAGGAGACATTTTAGGGTCTCCTAAAATGTCATGTCCTTGTGTCTAGAGTCAAAATAGTCCAACGTTAACAGCAGGAGTATAAGATACATTATTTATCCATCCCTTGTCAAAGGCAGCGGACATCTGCATGTTGACTATAGGAAAACTTTGGCTCATAAATGTTTAATCTCCTCTCAATTTTTTTTTTTTACATTAGATATCCAGCAGATGTTGTTCACAGGAGAAAATATTAACGTATTAAACATAGCTAGCAGGACATGGGCTGTTTTAGAGAACTGAGGGATGTTCATGCCACAGCTGCTCTCATAGTCTTCTCACAGACATGCAGCTGCTCAGTCTTAAATTATAACCTAGCCATGAAGCTCAAACCTGCACAGTCAGCTCTCTATGGAGAATAATGAAAAATGAACCCCAACAGCCAATTATCCGAGCTGAACTGTAGGATAGCTAAGAGGGCTCAAACGTGTAGCCTGGTGCCTGGTCTGTTCATCAGACGTCAGACCCGAGCAAAACACAACACCTCGGCCGAGTTAGACACTACACCGCCTTTTCTGGGTTATGTGGGTCCCAGTAGACAAAAGCAGCCCGTTTGAGGACCACAACAAATCGCTCTGTAAACACAAAATGGCTGCTGCTGCTGTTCCGCAGCTAATCGTCCTCTTATCGTGAACGGTCGCCACGTGAGACCATGTTCAAAATGGCGTCACGTTTCAGACAACCACTGCTTTGCCTGCGGTGCTCGACCGAGCTAGATACCTGGACAATACGCCGTTTTAATAGCACAGAGCTGTATAGTGCAGCTGTTTGTATTAATGGACCCCGTCACCATCGCTAGCCAGCCCAACGACACGCCATTAAAAGCCGCGGCTGGGCTGCTGGGCTGCTCCACAGTCGAGTCCACGTTAGAACAGGATCTAGCTACAGACCTAGTGAGAGCTAGCTATCTATCTAATCTTGGGCTGGTCTTAAACTAACTTCTGATGTCTGAGACGTTTCCTAATCTTGCATTCATGAGGGAAAGACCTGATGCTGAGTTAGCAAGCCATTATCTGTCTGTCTTCAATGACAGGCTTCTCAGCCACATCCATGTAGATAGATAGCTGGGTTTGTTATTCCGGCTGCTGCTGCGTTTTGGGGGCGATCAAGACTGTTCTCAGTAGTCCAACAACCAACAAACAGTCCTGGTCAACTCTTTTAGCTAAAACTGTTGAATTAGTTGTCGTCTACCTCAGATCAGACCAAAAACACAACACAACACAACTTAAGGACGGCAGCGGACTACGTTTGTAGCTATTTCCAGAAGAACATGTGGATGTTATCCAGTCCCCACAGCACTGAGCTCAAAAGAAATGACTGCTTTATTAGTTTTCCTCCGCCAAGGGCTTTTGTAGATCCGAATAATCCTCAATATACAGTCCTGTGGTGGTTCTGTTTTGTATTCTGCGGAGTTTATGCTGTTCACGGCTTGCTCAACCCGCCTTTCCAGACTTTTCCTCCGCTCCGCAGAGCGCTAATCGCTCTTTGTCAAGTCCCGGCGTGGGCGTGCCGTGCGCATGCGCGCTCCAGCCACTGCGGTCTTGGGTTTTGCCGCATGTTGGCGCATGCGCGGTTCAGACCGTGCTCAAGTTCACTGCCGTGTTTAGGAGCCTGTGTGCGATTTCTTTCATGTTGTTCTTTGATTATTGGTAGCTAAATGTGTCCGCTAAAACACGCCGATCAGCAAAAAGCCTTTCAGGGTTCAGAGTATTACTGAGCACAGGTGTGTTTACATGTCCAAATAGCCATTTAATAGTTTTAATAGTATTTCATCATTTGTGAACTGCTAGGTTATCGCTGTCGTGTCGTTTGCAATTTTCAGCTTGGGCTCCCTTTGCTGTGATCAATGGGGTGATTAGATATAGAAACTGGAAATGCTGTATTAAAGCATATGCTGTATTTTATTTAACACTTGCATTTGAAATAGCTATACAGTAAAAACGTCGTTTTACTATATATTATACACAAAATGTTAACATCAAATGATGTTTTATAGAAATCTATTCTTGTTGGTTTACTATTTGTGATTTATCTTGTGCAAAGCATCTCTTAACTGCTTTTACAGGCAGCATGTATGCATTTTAAATACAATGGATATTAAAAGCAATTTTGTGCTCTACTGTGTTTTTTTTTTTTTTTTTGCAAAATACTCATGGCTGTTCAGCAGTCAGCTTTTCTAAAAAAAAAAAAAAAAAAAAAAGTCAAATTGTGATTAATCACATTCCAGCAAGCAAAGGCTGATACCTAATTTGTCTTAAGGTTGCATAATCAGTCAAATCGGTTGCATTCAAACCCATCCTGCAAATATATGAGAGTAGATAAGATAGATAAGATTCCCATTGGCTGCTCATTCTGCTTTTTTAAAGCCATTGCATGAGCTGATTTGCGTAGGGATGTGGTGTAATTCAGGTGCCACAAAGAAGATACCCGTTATATGGAGGCTTTGTATTATAATCCACTGTGTTAGCCAGTAACGACAATGTAGACCAATTAGTTGCTCCAGGACATGCTTCACATTCCCACTATTGATTTGCAAGAGCTGTCTAGATTTTATGAATCAAAAAGAAGTGCATTAAAAATGGTTATTTGTGTATTGATATTATTCACATATTTTAATATTATAAATCATAAATGGTTGCATGTGAAAATGGAGTATATAATTTCAAAACACATAACAGATAATTATTTTCCAGTGCACTATATTTCCATACATATTAAAAATACACTAAATGTTTCATTGTATATATATATACATAAAATTATGTAAAAGGTATGTTGCATCATTGTCCTGCAGGCACTGAGTGTCATGCTACCTTTTGAAGGGTTACAGTATGTCCTATTCCTATATATTTATATGCAGAGCTTTGAATACAGTGTTGGTTGCCACACACTGCTCTTTGTTAATACCGCCTACTTTTGCATCATAAGGTGGCTTTAAGGTGCAGAACATATAGTTAAACAGCAAAACCCGCAGGTTGGGCAACATCCCTACGCCTCAGAAGCGATATTATTATCAAATCTGTCCGGCAGGCGCCTGCAACCCCTTTTTCTCTCGTGGTTGCAAACAGTGCGCGTCCTCGTCCAAGAAAACCAGAGCGCGCTCCTCGACAGCAGTGCACAGGATCTCCCAGTTTCCGAGGGCGAGCTGCTCCAGTAGTGGTAGTGGTGGTAGTGGTGGTGGTGGTGGTGTTGAGTCGAGGAGGGAAGGCTCGGTGGTCAGCTTTCAACACATCTTCTTTAGCAACTCTCTCTCTCTCTCTCTCACACACACACACACACACACACTCAGTCGGATCGGATTTATCCTAATAAAATCATCTGTATGATCGGGAGACACATACGCGCAGTATGGTCCGGGAAACCAGACACTTATGGGTGGGGAATTTACCTGAAAATGTACGAGAAGAGAAAATTATCGAGCACTTCAAACGGTGAGTGGATTTTCTTTATTTTTTATAATTTTTTTTTTTATTTTAATTTCTGCACTGTAGCGTTACTATACGAGCTCCAGCCCAGCCGTAGGGTAATACTAAAAAATACAGCAGCTACCAGCTGCAAACCCGCTCAGTGCCTGCATTTTGTTATGCAACTCAAGCTACATACTACTAACATTAGGCTCCGCTTAGGAAGCTCGCAATATGAACTTTTGCTGTCTGTCTGTCTGTGGCAAGCTTTTAGGGGATCGTCTATCGGCTACAAGCTAATTAGCATGCTGAGCTCATGACTGAAATAAACACGTTTTCAGGCAGGCAGCGTTCATGTCAGCAGCGTTAGCAAAATCGCCATGTCTAATATGAGCAGCCAGCCAGGCTGCATAGAAACCAGCAACACGGGCTAAAAACACAGTCCGCTTAGCCGCCAAGCTAACCAGCCAGTCTGCCTCTGTTTCTCCAGCCTACATAAACGTGTAATAACAAGACCGTGGCCGCCGCTCTTCAGATTTAGCTGTTATTCGGCTGCCATATGTCAAATCTCATATGTCAAAGCAGGCAAGTTAGCAACGGCCGCCTAATGCAGCAGTAATAACAGGCATGATTAGCCAGCAGGCTAGCCTAGCTCTCATGCTTCAGCTGTGAGGCAGCATGGAGACAGTTTACGTGGGTTAGCCAGTTACAACGGGGTCACTGCGATGTGGCTGAAAGGTTTAATGTTTGGTAGCTAGTCCTTCAGTCATAACCTAGAAAATCTAGTCGATCTGTCTATCTAGCTAAATAAAGCACCCAGTGCTGCAAGTCTCTGGATAACTAGTCTAACGTTACTTGCAGCGCTTGAAGTGCTGTGGGGCTGTAAACTCTGTGGCTTGTGGATGTAAAGCCATCAAAATGCACACCGTTTCTTAAAGTGAGGTTAATTGCAGTGTTCAATCAAACACAAAGCCTATAGTGTATATATAATGTAGCTACCAAACATAGCAGGTGTATGACATAGCTAGCTATATGTGCATGTTAAAATAGTGGGATCCTTGACAGCTGTTAGGTTAGATTTCCAGTAATTTACCACACACCCCAGTTTTCTAGGTTTTCTGGTCATTTGCTGCTCTAATAGAAATGCAGTCGATATTTTGGATGGCGTTAGATATTTATATTTGCTATAATAGATTTTAACTCCACTGCAAAACCCCATAAGCGAACGTGCCTTGGACGAGCGATTGCATTGGGTGTAAGGGGTGAAAACTGTAAATGAGTGTAAATGTTTTTGGGTGAACTGATCCTTTAAGGAATCCTTTAAGGAATAGCTAGTAGTTTGCAGAAAGGCGGACGTGTCAAACGTAAGTAAAGATAAACATATCCACTATGCCGAAACTGACTAAGATGTCTCATTTCACAGAAATGAACAAAATACTGTGAGACGAGGATCCTACAAGACGCACAGAGCAACCCCGTTATCAACACAGCGTGATTTCTGATGATTTACCAACCAAAAAAGTTGCACAGATAAATTTGAACATTTGAAAAAAGTTAGGGATTGTAAGTATCCAGGCATCCCTTTATCCCAAATTCAGCTATTTTAAGGTACTTCTATTGCTGACACAGCACACACAACGTCTATAGTCTCCGTAATAAGCAGTACCAATGAATGTGGATGCTCTGGAACACACACACACACACACACACACACACACACACACACACACACACACATAACTGTAAGGTCACCATACCCAAGCCATACTCGCACACATTAAGCCCCCCAGCATTGGGCTGTGGGACAGTGGAACTGGTGTGCCCTGGTCTGGTGTGATGGAGCACGATCATGCACCATCAGTACCTGACCTCATCATGCTCTGGTGGCTGAATGCATTCAAATCCGGAAGCGAAAGGGATACCCTTATGCAAATTTTACAATCACAGTTTGAACGTCTGCTGGTTCCTCGATCTCACTCCGACACTTTCAGAGGTTTTGTGCTCATTACACCAGATCGGCTGTTTTCTATTTCCCCACTGGCTTTGGTTGCCAACCAGTGCTCCACAAAAATGTGTTCGTTCATAAATAATGAAAAGCAAGCAATGAATTAATCTCATGAACATGAGACAGCTGAAATAGCCATATCATCCAGTTTCCTGTTTTGTGGTTCTTCAATTGATGATCAGTGTGTAAGATCTACTGTTCTACATGTCTGGATGTCATTCCACTTTCAGTCATTGTGCCCCCTCTCCGAGACAGCTTTTCCCAGCTCGCCGTTTTAACAAGCTTTAAATGCTTGTAATTGTACACTATATGTGGACAAAAGTATTGAGACACCTGCACATTCATCGTTTCTTCTGAAATCAAACGTATTTAAAATGAGTTTATGTGTTTTTTGTTGAAGGAACTGTTTCCGATGTGCAGGAAAGGCTTTTTTCTTTGGAGCATTGTGGTGAGGATTTGATTGCGTTCAGCGACAAGAGTGTTAGTGAGGTCAGAATGTTGGATAATCACCAACCCACCTCATCCCCAACATTGGTTCTCCATACCTTTAGCAGACAATGGCAGACAAGAGCATGCAAAGTATTCAGCATATTTTCCATAGAACTTTTTTTTTATTTGAATAATTGATGTTGGAGCTGACTTGAATATTGCAGTCCTCTGTGCAGCACTGCAGAGACCAGCATTACAATAAGCATTAATAAACAATATTCAGTGCAGGCCTACTTTTCATTCAGTGGTTTATTCCTCTTTCACCCCGTATTGCCTTAGAAACTCAGCCCAGTACAGTACAACTTCACAGTCTCTCAGAGTTATTATTATTATTATTATTATTATGTTAAATATGAAAACAACCTTCTTCAGTATTTTATAATAAATGGTACTAAGATCTACGGAGTGTGTGTACAAAATTTTACATACTCACTTAGAGGTGCCAAACCGATACCCAGTACAGTAGCTGGATCTACCAGTTATTACAACACACAAACAGCTCTATATCTGTGAAACTGTTCCTCAACTAACCATGTGTCTGTCACTTTTGCATGGCAGGAAGAGACTCTAACAAGAAGTCCAAATGAGGAGGTTACCTAAACAATAAACGTACTGTGTGTTTGGGTTGACGTTAGGTCTCTCCACATGTTTTACATCTCATTCCATGAAAGCATCGGACAGTTTATCAGGACAGACATCCAGTGCGTTTCATAAAACACTGTTGCATGTAATGAAACTCTGTTGCAATTCAATAAAACTCAACAGTTTTGATGTTTTCCTCTAAAATATAAAATGCATGGGGCCAGGATTGTCTCTGACATTACTCATCCTTAGTCTCATTGGGGTTTATTTATTGATAAACCTTACCTATCTGGTATCACTTAGAAACATGGAGGAATTGATGGAGAATTTTTTTTCTGAATGGTTGGATTGTCTGAAAGGCCCTGATTTGTATACACTATACTGTTGTGAAATTGCAGTCCCTAGGGTGCCAAACAGGTTATTTTGCCCCCTCAATCTGATCCGAGTCTGAATATAAGTAGAATCTGATCCGATCTTGTGTTTGTATCAATAACACAGCCCCACAGTTTAGGTACGACCTGTTCATTAATACTGAAATAAAATCACTTTATTCTTTGTAACAGTTTCTATAATCTAAACAGGATTGGGATTAAAGTAGCCGATACCCGATCCATTAAAATATGCCTGGATCGGCCCCAGTCGGGACAGTCCTAGCAGTCACAGTTATGCAGTTGGTGAAACACAACCGATCGTGCCACGTTTAATGCGGTACCTAATCTGTGCTGAGGATGATGCCATTTCTCCTTCTCTTTGAACAGATATGGACGTGTGGAGAGTGTTAAGGTCCTTCCGAAGCGCGGATCAGAGGGTGGCGTCGCAGCCTTTGTGGACTTTGTGGACATTAAGAGTGCTCAGAAGGCTCACAATTCCATCAACAAGATGGGGGACAGGGACCTGCGTACCGATTACAATGAGCCAGGGACTATCCCGACGGCTGCTCGAGGCCTGGACGATAGCCTGTCCATAGCCACTCGCGCACGGGATGTTTCGGGGTTCACGAGGGGGGCAGGGGCCCCTGTGTATGGGACCCCTGCATCGCTCCACAGCAGAGAGGGACGCTATGAACGCAGACTAGACGGGTAAGTGGACATAGTTTCTCTGAAGGCTAGGGGACCATTTGTTTCTTGTAACTCATCTCTCCCTTCCGAGCATTATTTCCATTAATATTAATGACAAGGCAGGGCAAGGGAATAAAACTAGTAAATCCAGAGAGAACATGTACACACACACACACACATATATTTATATATGTATATATTCAGGATTCAGCTGAGGACAACTGTGGAGCTCTACCGCTCATAGATCGATGTAGGCAGCTTTTAGATTAAAGCATGTTAAACATGCTTCTCACTAACTCACACTAAGTATGTAGTGTTCAGTGTACCTCTGAAAAAGGATTCTCTCCAAATCATAAGCCTCTCAGTTGGATTTCACAGTGAAGAGAAGGTTTTGGATATCGTAATATCCTGGGATTTCTGGAAGCGAGGGGAGAGTCCACTCTGGGTTGCCTGGGATTGCCCTGATCTGGAGTACAGTACCGCCCATGGTGGATTAATGTCTTACTATATTTTTTTTTTACTATAACGCGATTATTGTGGTATTCAGTTATGTCATATTAATTGGTAATTGGATTAAAGAAAACAAACAGACAAACAAACAAAAAAAGAAAATGGGTGGTTCATGTGCGATTCCTTTTCTCTGGATTCTCTGGATGGTACTCACTGGATGGTTATTCGAATTGGATTAATGCTGACAAACGCAAGGATATTCTGTCGCTGCAGAGGTATTGTTTTTTTTTCCTTTCTCCTTTGGAATCGTGTGTGGTGTTAGGGTTCTGCCATTAATTACTTGGGAGACTTCTGCCATTGATCATCATGGCAGAAACTGACAGAAACAGTGAGCAAACCTCTTTATTTATTCATTATTTATTTTTAGACCATTTTCATTTGCTTTCTGCTTTGTTATTTTTGGCTGACATTCTCCAAAGAGTGTTGGAATTAAAGAGAGAATGGAGAGAATGGTCCAAACAGCAGAAGATGGAAAATAACACATTTTTGGATCACCAAGCCAAAGTGAAGGTGGAGGTATGGTTTTGCACTGGGGCTGAAGATAACTGTTTTCGCCATGGATTTCAGACATGACACTGGAATACTGTGGATCTCACTCTGGATCTAGAGAGCTACAAAAGACCATGGATACAGTACTCACAGGACCAGAAATCCAGCCAAATAGGATGCTTTCCTGTGTCGCCTAATGAACTGGTCCTACTGGCAGTGGATTATACTTACGCATATACGAAAGCTACAAGTGGGAAATTACCTTGGGATTAGTAAACCCCACTGACATCTTTTCAAGGAGGACTTGGATTACTGCACTTTTTTATGACACTGATTAGGTCTTCTTTCGTACATCAGCTCTCACAGGATTTGGGGAGAGTGGAACGCTGTTTCGCGCTGGCGGATGTACGTATGGGAGAGAAAGTCAGCACGAGAACTTTTGTGTTTTTTACAGTTACTATATTTTGGACTTGGACATCTTGAGTTAAAGACTTGCTCTGCTGGATTGCGGGAGTGAAAATAAAAAACAGAGACACTTGGTGAAAAAAACAGAGACTCTAGTTTTCGACGGTCAAAAGTGCTGAAGAAAAAATTTGCAAGCTAGTATTTTTTTCAGTGTCAAAGCAGACTCAAAGTGGATTTATGATTTTTGGGACTTTCTCTGGACTTAACCTGGACATAAAGTACCTCATACTCTTTTTTTGCCTCTGTGTCCTTTTTCTATTCCTGACTTCGTTGTTGGAGTATTTCTGGATTAGCTTTTAAACCAGCCCCAAGAAATGGATTACTCCTTCCGTTTTTTCCCTCCATTTTCAGAAACATTCTACATTTTTAACTTTTTTTTTTTGCTCACAAAGTTCTGTCTCCCTAAATTATATTTGGAATTGTAGGTCGGGTTTCAGCTGTCTGAAAAGGTTGGTATGTTCTGCCCTGTGTATATTAGCTGTTCTCTAACCCCCTAGTTTGATCCCCCTGTCTTTCTTTCCATCTCCCACTAACGATTGATTGTAGCTGTTAAAACAGGCTGTTTTGATAGCTATTGGCAACTCACTTTGCTGTCCCCTTTCCTTACTCTCACACTGTCACACTCCCTGGCTCTTTGCCTTTCTGCTCTCCCCTTCACAAAACTTCGGATACATGTAAGCTAAGAAAGGAAATATGAAAATGCAAAACTTGTTAAACAGTTATTACACAATAACCATATGCATATGAATGGAGAAGAGGGCAAACGAGCTGTGGAGTGTTAATTGATGCAATGCGTCACCGTTGTTTGTGGGTTTGTGTTTTTGTTTTTTGTTTTTTTTTTTTATTATAAGCGTGGACTTTGTGCCCCAAGGGCCGCTCACAGTCAAGTTACACAGTGAGGTCAAATGTCACATCCAAATCAATTAAATTGAGGCGTATTAAAACTTCAAAAAATGTACTAGCTTTAATTAAATAATTAAATAAATAACTCTGAACAGTTAAAACTAAAAAAGGCTACGAAGCTCAAACAGCAGTCACCAAGATTATGCAAAGCAGCTTTATACAAACTGCATGATAGATGAAACGTACTGTTGTGTTTCATTTGAAAAGATCATATCTGCACCTGTTTTTAACACTTCAACATAATTGAGAGCATGTCTTCAGCATGCATTCTTAGGCTTATTGCAACGTGTCCATAGTGTAGTTTTCCATTGCTTAATAGTATAACATAAGAGGGCTGTTAGTGTTTTTCATTTTAACTAAGTTGGGAGTAGGTTGTTAAACTTTAAATGAATCTAACTGAATTATCTTTGCATGCAAAAATTGTTTTCTCCTAAAAATAAGATTATTTAGGTCTAAATATCTTTTGCACAAATAACTTAAAAATAAAATGAATAATTTTAAATGCAGTTATTTTTTAAAATATGCAACAAGACTAGGTAAAGTTCTTACTAACAGGTGGAAACTTAAATAAATTGCAAAAAGGAATAGTTGGAGAAATGTAAATAGAAATAAATACATTGTCATTCAAAAGTCTGAATCACTTTTTATGTTAAGAACAATTTATTCAGTAATAACATAGACAGCATATCATTGATATACTATAAGCTAGACACCATGAAGTATTGATGTACTGTTTCCAGTCTACTTTAAGATTCATCATTCTGAATACTAAAAGTTCTTAATTTTTCCTACAAATCAGTCAAAATCTATAAAGTTATGAAGTAAAAGCATGATTTTAAAATCAAATGTTGGATACATACTTATTTCTAAAAGTGTAGTAGTGTCTAAAACTGTAGTTCTAAAACAGTTTACAGTAAACCAAATGAATTCCTTTTGGAGACGGAAAGGAAGGAAAAGAATATCTAATGTGTTGATTATGATATTACATTAACTTACCAGCTAAATTAAAAAGTTGCAGTGCTTTGTGTCTTTCTCTTTTTTAATTATCTTACATTATTAATTATCTTAATTATATTATCTTATTTAACTCCAAAAAACTGCATAGCACAGAACAAGGTAATTTTATCAAAGTTTCTGAACAACAGTTGAACTAGAAAACATTGTGTTGGATTTAAAACTGCATTAAATTTAATGAATAGGTGATATGTATCAAACAGTCTAAATAGTTTTTAGACATACACTAAAACACTGTTACAATGTGTCTATAACTGATTTTAGTTATAGAAAATAAGCACAAGCAGCAACAAATGTTCTTGTAGTCTGGGAAATATAGTTTATTATATTCCAGCAAAAAAGAATAATACTAATGAGTAAATGGATAAATGTGACAAACTAGTGAAAATATGGAATTAAGGTATTTTTACAATCCTTTGAAAAACAGAATTCCCACCATTTCCCACTAATTAATTCTGTCTGTTCAACAATTCTCAAACCCTCTAATAACTTCAGTAACTATGTGCAGCAAAATCTTACATTTAATGGGCCCGCCATGTGCTTGCCTGTGTTTTCATTATTTGTTTTCAGTGTTATATCTTGTAGTTACAATAGGACTAATTAACTAATTGATTTTGAACTTAATTTACTGTCTCGGTCACCTCATACTAATTACTGTAATACGTTTTAGAACTGTCAGTCCTAACAGGATTTCAATAGCACTGTACTATGGGCTGTTTTCTCAGGTATCCTCTTTGGTGGAAGATTATAAAAAAAACCTTCATCATAAGTTATCAGATCAAAGTAGTGTAACATAATATTAGCTATAATAAACATATTTGCAAACAAAGGTAAAATTACATGATTGATATTTACATGGACATAAACAGTGCATATATATATATATATATATATATATATATTACTTTAGAGTTCAATATATATGCAAACAAAGGTAAAATTACATGATTGATATTTACATGGACATAAACAGTGCATATATATTGAACTCTAAAGTAATATCCTTAGAAGGTTTGGTGTAACTTGGAATGTGACCCTCCACAGAATGCATGACCTTCGTTATGCATAGCTGATATCTCATTTTATTTTCATCAGTCGTATGAAAATTGGCTGCAGATTAAAAAAACTGTTTAGTTAGTTAAACCATCTTTGTAAGCCCAATTTTGTGTTATAGCTCCAATAAAAACGCTGTAATTTCTAATTTGCAGCCTGTGTTTTAAATTATTCACGTCTGTAACGCATGTCACCTGACTCTCATAGAGACCCACATAGCAAAATAACTCTCCTCTCATTCTCTCCATGTCCCCTTTCCATCCTCCATCCTTCTCCGTCTCTCCTAGGGCTTCGGAAAGTCGGGAACGTGCTTACGATCACAGTGCCTATGGACACCATGAGCGTGGCAGCAGCAGTAGTTTTGAACGGCAGCGTCACTATGACACGGACTATTATCGTGACCCGCGGGACCGGGCCCTCAGCGGAGGCGGTGGAAGCGCTAGCTCTTCTAGTGCCAGTGCTGGAGGCACTTCTTTAGTGGTCGCTGGAGGGGTTGGAGGGACAGGTACCAGCAGCAGTGCTGCTGGAGGAAGCAGTGGTAGCACTGCTGGAGTTGGAGGTGGAGGATCCGCATCAGGTGGAGTCAGCTTTTACGGATCCCGGAGTCGGAGTCCCAGTCGCTTTGAGACTACAGACACTCGATATGAGGCTCGCGCACGGGAAGCTTTTACACTGGCCAGCGTGGTGCACCGGGATCTGTACCGCGAGGAGAGAGGCAGACGAGGAGACAGGACTTACCGCCACAGTCGGAGCCGCTCTCCGCACTCCTCGCAGTCACACAACGTTTCCCCGCAGAGGTTGGCAAGCCAAGCTGCAAGACCCCCACATTCCCCCAGCGGCTCTGGCTCTCGGAGTCGCTCCTCCAGCTCAGACTCAGTCAGCAGCACCAGCAGCAGCAGTAGTGGCAGGTCAGTGGCTGGTCATTCAGAATATTTAATTGTCTGTCTGGTTAACTCTGGTTTGAGGTTTATGTATTAAGGCTGTCCTGATTGCTCAGTTCATATTTGATGAATCAGCAATAGGCATTTGGCAGTTTACAACGTTTTGAAAGTTAAATATTGCAATTTGGCAAACAATTAAAGTAACAGCTTCAAAATCATTTTGATGCTCCACTGATCGGTAAAGGGGAGAACAGCATCTTTGACATTGCTACTTTGGGCTCTGAGTACGCTACTAACTCCATTATATAATTTTGGTGAAGCGAGCAGGACAGCGCTCACGAGAACTTTGTAACACTGTGTTACTCGAGTCATATTTGTATAAAATCTTGTAATATGTTTCTTTCACTTTCAAGGACGGTTCAATATCTCTCAGCTTGTCCAGAAATGTATGTGAGTGTGTCTAACATGAGGGGTGTCTCAAAGCGCAGATTCCACTTCCTGATTGTTGAAGGACCTCAGGAGCTAGAAATACCAATTCAGAATAGATTTTTTTACCTTATTAGTTCATGTCCTTGATCATATTAAACCCAATTCATTGGGTCACGGCCTTCAAAATGCAAAATTCTTGTTTTTCTATAATCTTTCTATAACATTACCCTGCTAGTAAACATTTCTGATGTTTGGCTGATGTAGATGATTTTTCTATGTCTACACTAACCAGTAATATTAACCAGTAATATCACAGCATGTTTACTTCCCCCTCGTATCTCCCCCTTCGATCATCGAGTGAAAACACCAGTCGTTATGTCTGTCGCAGCTGCTCGCACAGGCTCAGATAAATACAGCCCAACGTCCTGGAACAAAAGCTCTCTTCTCCTCTGCCTCCTACTCCATCAGCATTTCATCCCCCTCGTCCAGCGCGGGTGCCGTTATGTTGTAGCAAGAGACTCTACAACAGACGTTCTGTTAATTTAGCAGTAAAAATATCAGTATTTCTCTGTGTCCAGCAAACAAATACTACAACAGTCCAGCAAACCAGAGAGACATTTTTTTTTAGGTAAGGCCAAACAATAGACGTACTCCAGGCTAAGACAGTTGCTAATGGTGATTCACCACTGACACTGCAATTTAAGGCTAGACTTAATCTATGTCCAGGAAACCTGCCCTTAATGATCAGACAAAGACATCAGGGTGTTTTTGATTTCTTGCCCTGGTACTGTTTACTAGGACACTGTGCACTGTGAAACTGAACTTCGTATCAGTACCAGAACTCCTGGTATTGTGACAATCCTACTCTCTTGTGATAAGAAACAGAGCCTCATTACACACTTGTTTTTTTGTACTATACAGTACTGTTTTATTTGTATACAATATTTGTTACATAGTGACATATTACTTTTGTTATTTTCAGTGTTTTTTTCTTAGTTTGATATTTTTTAAAAATGACTACTCTAATCTACTCTAATCTAAATAGGAGGCAGATTCCTGTATTACAAATATAATTATTACTGCCACCACAGCCCTAATATTTATTTGTTTCTGTTGATACAATTATGGTTGGTGTAGGGTGGAACTGAGTGTTTGGACTGCCTTGGATTTACTTAATTCCCAATATTTAATTTAAATTTTTTCCCAAACCAAATATGATTCAATATTTGTTTATTTCAATAGATTTGATATGGGAATAAACGTGAATGAAATATTGAGAATAATGGGAATTAAAAATAAAAAATATTTAAAAAAACAGCACAATACTACAGCTCCTAGAAAAACACAAAAGATAGTCCACAAGGAGCCAACATAGATTTGGATATTGTACATACACTATGTCCAAATGTTTGTGGACACCCCTTATAAAAAATGCATTCAGAATAAAATTCAGTATAAACCCCGCCAGCCCCCCCATGATCAGGAATTCTGTTGCTCCATCAGATACTTTTGGGATAAGTTAAGGAGTTGGGCATGAGGTGATCCTGACCTCACTAACACTGTCCATCAAATGCTCGCAGCAATGCTCCAAAATGTGGGAGAAGCCTTCCCTGGAGAGTTAGGAGAGAACGTTACTCCACTAAAAGCAGGGTAAACTCTTTTCAATACCCTTGACTTCAGAAGAAACAGTGAATGACCAGATGTCCCGATACTTTTGTCCACTTAAGACAGGTACACCAAGATGCACTTAAGACTGTGTAGATGACTGACAGTATGACATGAGGGAGATTAGCCTGCTGAAATAAATAGCTAAATGAATAGCGCAGTTGTCTAGGTGAAAGGATGTACTTTAGAAGATATGGCACTGATCCGATACCTGGTACAAAAAAAAATCTTAGATTGAATATTAGAGAAAATAATAATCGGATCTAATAATAAATATGGTCTGAAAAACAGCAAAGAACTGCATGCATCGATGCAAAATGCAAAAAATGTGAAGTAGGTCACATGATAACATCAATAACCACATGGTAATGTCACGTGAAGACAGTGGGTTTAGGGGCTATACACACAGGGCTGTACTGTAGGGTAGTTATGCTTGCATTTCGGATTGAAAAGTAGATTGGAGGAAAACCAACGTTGGCACGTACATGCATTGTTATCGCTGCTAAACCAGTGTGGGTTAGCGTCTAGTTGAAGCGTTGAAGCAACAGATTTAGCATCACACCTAGAATTGTAGGGTAGACCAGTTATATTCTGGGACCTTATGGTTCACTATGTAACTGCTGCCCCCAAATGAGTTGTTGGCTAAATTGAAGTAAAACTTCACATTAAAACTCAGTTTCAGATGCACTTGTATTGGTCACCCATCAGCCACAATTTTGACACGTTCGACTGTTTCTCTGCACACACTGTTAGCCTCCCTTCACCCTGTTATTCTATGGTCAGGACCCCAAAGGACCACCGCAGAGCAGGTGTATTATTTGGGTGGTGGGTCATTCTCATTACTGCAGTGACACTGATGTGGTGGTGGTTGTGTTAGTGTGAGCATGTGTGTTGTGATGCTACGAGTGGATCAGGCACAGCGGTGCTATTATAACCATGTCCAAATGTTTGTGGACACCCCTTTTAATGAATGCATTCAGCTGCTAATGAATGCTTTAAAGGTGCATCCATTGGTGACACAGATGTGCAAATGCACACACACACACACACACACACAGCTCGTCGAGTCCCTGAAGAGAAGTATTGCCAGTAGAATAGGACTCTCTGGAGCAGATAAACATGAACCTATTGACACCATGCCTAATGCCAGGTGTGGCTTAGAGGGGTATAAAGCCCCCCAGAATTGATCTGTGTAAATTGTTTCTAATATAATCTTCATGAAAATAGTATTTTTTACTTCTTTTCGTTTTATTTCTACACAAATAGCTTAATATGTTCATTATGCCTCTATCCTTATCTACCCTGTTAGAGGTAAAGTCTGAGGTAAACTGAGGTTCCACTGTTAGAGAAACTGGGCAGCTAAATTAAGCATTTGTTTATAGTAAGGCTGTTCCCTGTAAATGCATTTTTACTAAATTTGGCAGCCCATCATAACCATGATATTTAGCCTCCTGTTTTTCCCTCTGCACCTAGCCGGCTAATGGGGTTTAATATTGATTAATGTTTCCAATCAGTTCAATAAAATTCATTTGGTTTGTCAGTTGAGGTAGGAAGACTTTTAGTAGTCTGAGAATCATGTGTCCAAATGTAATTGATTATCTGATTGGAAACATTACAATTTTATAAATAAACTGTATCTTAAACACAATAAAGAGCGAATAACTGAAAATATCTGCACAGTTTAAAAGGTGAAATGGGGATGCTGATTTCAGATGAGTGGTAAAAATGTTGCAAGTTTTCAGTTACTTTCATTTGATTATAATTAACTATAATAAACAAAGGAATACTAAAACAGAAGTAATACAAATCATCTTAAACGACACGATACCCAAGTAAAAATACAGTAACAGACAGTAGGTGTTAATCACATGTTCAGTATATCAGAGCTCAGAACAGTATGTATTTTCACAGCACAAACATTGAACAATATTGTTCTCACATTGTCAGCACCCATAAAAAGAGTGCTCTCCAAACTACAGAATCCCAATTAAGATCCTTATACACTTTTTACCAGAATTTAATTACAAACTGTACAGATTATAAATTCTCATAGCATAAAAGTGGAAAACTAAATGTAATTATTTGTTACTTTTTAGTTTTTACTCTTTAAAACAAATGTTAACAGATATGTTGTATGATTTTGCAGATGAGGCCAGCAGCATAACCAACAGGGCATAAACCATTGCAATGTACAAACTTTGACAAACTTTTCATTCCACCTTAAATGGGGTAATGTACAAAAAATATTTAGAAAATGGGTGTATTTTTATTGAGGGTGTATTTTTATTGAGATACACAACCATTACACTGGGTGTAAATACCCAGTGTAATGGTTGTGTATCTCAATAAAAATACACCCATTTTCTAAATATTTTCTGTACATTGCAAATTTCAGTATTCATGGATGTTAAAAGAATTTAAACTTCTGCTTCTTCTGCTCATGTAGTTTGTTTTTCAACAAAGCAATAATCAAGACTGGGATTTGGTATCGGTTGTTGTTAGTAACAAGCTGAACTTCTTGCAAGTGAATGTTTAAGAGGTGCTTTGATGGTGGTTATAAGAAACAAAAAACGAAAACAGTTAGTAAAGTGTTGATACTAACAGTTAGATAGTTAGTTAGATAGCCTTGTACTGAACACTAAATGTGGGTTTGGCTACAGTCGTAGCATTTTGGCACAGGTAGACCATGATATCATTAGATTCTTCTAAGACACTGCTAAGAAACCAGGAGCTTCGAGCAGAAGAAGCACAAGCTGCTCCAAGTGGTAACAAATATCAGGTAGTTTCTGCCAGTTAATGTTTCCCATAGCTAAATGTAATTTGGTGAAATTAAAACCAATTCCTTTACCAGAAGCAGTGTACTTTTTTACCTTTTTACCGTCTGTTGTTTGTGGGCATTTTCAGGAAACCTTTAGCAGTGATTGATTGAACGGCTAAGATAGCAGCAGCGAAAACACCACTAAATCAATCTGTACATTTGTTTAGCTACTGATAACCTCTACACATCCTACCGGTTGCTGTTGGTTGTTTTACGCTGGCTCATTCCCTTACCTTTAGACCTTGGTCACATTCTTATATCATAGACCATCATGACCGATCATTTTAGGGACTTCAGGATGTTCCTTTAGACAGTAGAGTTACATAGTTGGATAAATGGACAAAAAAGTAGTCAAATAGATTGTGGTCATGTAGATTATTTGGATTCTGAATTGTTCTCTGAACAGTGACATGCAAAAGTTTGGGCACTCTATCTCTAACAGTAACATATCTGTTTCTGTAGACAGGTAAGTAAAAGATGACCTGATTTTTACAAGTTAAAAATACAGCATTTCTTTAATGTTTTGGAAAAGGGTCTGAAGCGGAGGTTTGGACACCCTGCATGGTCAGTATTTAGTAACTCTCCCTTTGGAACACCTCTGGTCCTGTAAGATTCTTGGTCTCTCTGGTTTGCACTACTCCTTTGAGGTCTATCCGCAGATTTTCAATGATTCTTAGGTTGAGGGACTGTGTTGGCTTTCTGCTTGCACCTCTAAAAGTAGTCCATTGTGGTTTTGAGGTGTGTGGAAGATCATTATCCCGCTGTAGAACCGTCAGCTTAATAAATGCTCAGGAGTAAATTTGACAATGATTTTGAACAAGCCATAGCCATAAGAAGCTAATTAGAGTCTGAGATCTTATCTGATAGTGCTCAGATCTTATGGGGTGCCCAAACTTTTGCATGGTGCCTCTTTCTTTTTTTACTCTAAAATGGTACAAAATAAAAATAATACACTAATCTTGCTTCAGGTGGTGAAAAGAATGTTTCACCTTTAACTTTAAGCCTTTTGGAGGTCAGATCGTCTTCTACATCTTCTTCTGACCAGGGTGGTTGCCCAAACTTTTGCATTACACTGTATAAGGCATTGATTGAATAATATCAAATCTGTTTTGATACACCAGTAAAGGTTTGACTGTAATCTAAGGATGCTACAATTCTTATACTGGAATATTAGTTAATTATTTAGTTACATTTCTTGGTCCAGCTTGGTGAAAGCCCAATGTTAGAAGACTGTTTTGAATGGTTGTCTGACCTTAATGGTCTTTGGAATATTTTTTAAAACAATGGACTTCGTTGTACTGTTGTCCAAATTGTCCATTGTAAATATATAAGTCCTAATTGCTGTTGTAACAGCACCTGTTACACATATCAGCATTAAACAAATATTAATATGTATATTGTGACAACTTCACTTGTACCACTGTATGTAGATTCTCCAGTGTCTAGATTTGTTAATGGCTTTGCCACAGACTGAAATCCTCAGCTAAATCGTATGTGACCATGTGCGCCTTAAGTGTTTTTAGCCTGAGCAAGTTACACATAGCCATTGTAACACCCCCCCCCCCCCTAGTTTCAGTTGTAGAAGTGGTGTATGGTTCGTTGTTATGGTTTTAAAGTCTTCTGGCAGGAAATCAGTCTCACACTTATCACATCACATCTCTCACACCCTTTCTAGACACTAACTGTGTGATATGTTGCACTTTTTTATTTTTTCGAATTTCTAATTTTTACCCTTTTTTTCTCCACTTTCGATGGCCAGTTGCCTAACCCATATTCTCCCCCATCACATGCAATTCTCCCGACACAGGGTGATAGGGTAAAGGCCGACACAAGCCTCCTTCATCACATACACAGCCAGCTAGTCAGCGTCTCTTTTTCTGAACTGCTGCTGATGCAACCGGGCAACCAACTCGCTAGGAGGAAAGAGCCGTGTACCCGGCTCTGACCCCAGTTATGAGGGGAGAAAGCGCCACACTATGAAAAGAACAAGGCCAATTGGGATTCAAAATAGTGATCCTCGGGTCATAGTGGCAGCGCCTTATTCTGCTGGACCTCTCGGGGACCATATTGCATTTTTTAGTGGCAGTCTTTTTTTTTAAATCAATTTTGATCTTATGATGGACTTTTATTTACGATTAAATATTAATCATAATAACATATTTTGATACCATATTGATATTAAAAAAATTGCAGTACACTGGTGTCGGGGGCATCTGTGAGATATGGAGATTATGTGGGGGTTAGGTAATTGGCAGTCCAATTTAGGGAGAAAATGGGTGAAAATCTGACAAAATATATGCTTTTTTTTGCAAATTTACATTCAAATTTACCAGTTAGTATATATGTTTTTTGTGTATCCGTCCTTTGAAATCCACACAGTCTACACAGCATTGATGAATAACACTAATGAGTCATTTAACGTTCATTTACTTAAGGTTTCAAAAATCACTAGAAAATATGGCTGTGCACATTTTACCTGTGAATACAGTCAAGTCAAAGCCAAGAGGTTTTTATTGTCATTTCAGCTTTGTTTAAGTACACAGTGGAATGAAATGACGTTTTTTCCAGAACAGGGGTGCAACATGGAACAAAACAAGAGCAAAACAATGAAGTACAAGACAGACTGCAGAGTGCAACGTGCAGATGTAGGTGACAACATTAACTAGAAAGACAATACAGTAAAAACCATAAATATGACTCATTTCTGAGTAGATAAAGTGTGTATATGGTGCATAGATATTTAACATGCTATGACATTATATGCAGGCAGCTTATAACACACATGAAACACAGCAGGTACTGAGGTAGAAGTGTAACATATATAAATATGATGCAGACAGTAGTGCTATGAGTAGTGGTGGTGGTGGGGGGGGGGGTCAGTTCAGTCTCTGTGAGTTTAAAAGTCTGACTGCTTGTGGGACAAAGCTATTGCAGAGCTGTGCAGTGACAGCACGGATGCTCCTGTACCTTCTGCCAGATGGCAGCAGTGAAAAAAAGTCCATGTGAGGGATGAGTGGGGTTCTTCACAATGCTGATGGCCTTACGGGTGCAGCGTGTGGTGTGAATGTCTGTGACAGAGAGTCCATGTCTGTGGGAGAGAGACCCCTATGATCATCTCAGCTGTCCTCACTATTTGCTGTAGGGTCTTGCGGTCTGAGGCATTGCAATTCCCAAACCAGGCGATGATGCAGCTGCTCAGGATGCTCCCCACAGTCCCCCCTGTAGAACATTGCAATTCTGCAAATTTCAATTCATGTTTGGAAACTTCATGGAACTGCATGAACGTCTCTTTTGGCATTGGAATCTGATGCTTTGGGCAGCGCCTGGTTAAGTTTTACTTTTTATTACTGTTTATTTGCATAATTAAAAAATAACACATCAAATTTGTGCCCTAAAACATGCATATGTTTTTTTCCTGTAATATTTTACTCTTTACAACAAATAATTTTAACACAATAATGTTGGAATATTCCTGTAATATTGCACTATATGACCAAAATCCCAAAATCAAAGGTATTTAAAAAGATTGTGTCCTGCTTCTGTTGGAGTAACTATCTCTACTGTGTCTGGAAGGTTTTCTGCTAGATTTTGGAGAAGCATTGCTGTGAGGATTTGATTACATTTAGCAACAAGAACGTCAGTGAGGTCAGGAGGTTGGATGATCACCACCCCACCTCATCCCAAAAGTATTAGACGTAGCATAATCATTCCAGAGAACACAAGTCCACTGCTCCACAGCTCAAAGCTGGGGGGCTTCATACCCCTCTATTCGACACCTGGCATTAGGCATGGAGCCAATATTATAAATTTTGTTCATTGGAATCTTACCCAAACATCTGTTCATTAAACACTGATGGTAAATGGTAACAATATTCACTAAATATTGATTCAGTGAGTGAATTAAATATAACAGTGTATGACCGTGTTGCTCAAAGGTTAGTTAGATAGGCTACATCCCATTTTAAAATCATTGTGGCTAAAGTCAAACCAATAGCGTTTGTAACAATTTTGGCTTTTTAAATATTACCAGTGAAGTACATGCTGGACTTACAGATAATAAAATAATAATAATACATTTCTGCAGTAAAATATTAAGTAGGCTTATCAGAAACACAGTGGGCTTATTCGGTACCAGGGAGCTATTTTCTTATTTATAAAATTTGCTCTATGTAGCACCACAAATTGAAAAATGCAACTGAAAAAAGGCTTTCCCCCTTCACATGTTGGTCATTGGTTTTTGTATACAGCTGGACTTTGGTAAAAAAAAAATCAGTTTATAGTTGTTGCAGTGTTCCCTCGGTGGAAATCTCATCATTTTCAGGTTCATGCGAA
Source organism: Salminus brasiliensis (assembly GCF_030463535.1). NCBI lineage: Eukaryota > Metazoa > Chordata > Actinopteri > Characiformes > Bryconidae > Salminus > Salminus brasiliensis. The sequence goes on from NC_132891.1 coordinate 10,116,665, forward strand.
CCCTGAGTTCCCCCCAATTATAAATAATGACATTAAATAATAATATAATATAATAAATATGTTCTGAAGAAGCTCATTCTGTCCAGACAACAGCAAAATGCTTTGGAAATGGAAGGGGTTTCTTTAGGGTCATATTTGTAAAATAAGACTATGATTAATTGCACAGAATAATGTGATTAATGGTGAGTGTTTATTATAGTCATTCATCATTTATTCATTTTAATTAGCTAAATCACTTTTAGTGGAATTCAGGTATAATGGCAGTTGTCCGTTCAGATTGAGATTGAGTGCATATGCAGCAGGATTTATCCGGCACTCCAGATGCTTATGATAGAAGATCTTTTGTGAACATGAGGCAAATTGCATGTTTATTTTTGTAGCAAAAGTCTTAAGCCGGTGTATTTTGGTCTGTATTTAATATTGAAGGCCATAATCTGGGATTTTAGAATAGTGTTTTTATTCCTGATACTAAAGGGAAGGAAGTAGAGTGCCCTCCTCGACGCAGAGCTCTAAGTCAAAAACCCTGTCAGGTGTAAGGGAACGGTAGGGTGCCACTAACTGGTCTATTTTCTTGCTGCCCACTTCTGCAATGTGGGTGTGAAGTCCCCCCACCCCCGTGAGATCCAGTTGGAACTGGAAATTTCTAGCCACTGCTGGCTCCCTGCCCACTCCCACAGCCCAGCCTCTGTCAGCAGCGTTTCCGGAAGTGAGAGAGAGAGAGAGAGAGAGAGAGAGAGTGAGAGTGAGATAGAGAGACAGAGAGAGAGAGATGAGGGGTGGAGACAGGGAGCTGGGGGGCAGCACAGATATGCGAAGTGACAAAAGGAAGCCATGTGGATAGCTGCATGTACAGGATAGACCGTTCACTGTTAATAATTCATGCTCAGGAGCAAGGTTTCATTTGGTACAGCGTCAAAGGGGAAACAACGATACTGTCGAAGACAGAAGTTGTGGCTTTGTGTTTTTAATTACAGGAAATTACTGAGGTTCAAAGTGACCCAAGAACCATTTGTCAGAACCATCTGTTATGATGCCAAAAGATTATGATATGAGGTGAATGGCCATTACATTACATAGGCTGCTCTACACCAGATGTTTGTCATACTCTTTTTTTTATTTTGATTTTGTAAGCCACAGGCTAGACGTTTCTCAGAGTTCACTGAGAAAAAAGATTCTCTTATTTAGACTAGCTGTGATTTGGTCATCGAGAGCCCCATACCCTGCGCAATTTTATGTTTTCTCTACTCCTGATACACCTGATCCAACAAATCATCGAATAATAGACCCTTGGAAGGCCGAAGTATGTGTCTTTGAGCTGGGAAATACCAAAATACTATAAACACACACAACATGTCAATGCACATAATATGATATAATATCAATGTATATAATAATGCACATAAGGCTTACTGAACAGCTTTTTTGAGTGACCTGAACTTCCAAATGCCCTCCAGTAGTCTGTTTTACTGTTTATACACTCATGTTTATACAACTCACAAATGGTTCTTTCAGCAATGCCACAAAAGAACCGTATTTGGTTCTGTAAAGACCTATGTTAGTCCAACATCCTGCCCTCACTAATGCTCTTGTCGCTGAATGTAATCCACTCACTCTAGTAAAATAGAATACCGTCCCTGGACAGTAGAGAGAGTTACTCCAATAAAAGCAGGACAAACTTTTTGTCCATATAGTGTATGTGTACACATATGTGACTGCACTGACTGCCCTCGCAAAAGAGTGTACAGGTCTGTGTATTTCAGATAAACATTAAATTGTAAATTGTAGTGTGTTTTGCCACATTTCCATTTTTACAGCCATGCTGTGCTGTGAAATTGTCAATTTCTAAATTACAAAACAAAACAAACCATGGCCACATTAGTAGTACAGCCCCGTCTGAATTTAGTAAAGTAGCTTAGAGCCTCTCTCAACAGACTGTTTTGTCATGCTCAGAGATTCAGAATTTACGAATGGAAGATTCATTTTAAAATCAATATCATATGGAGCAGATTTTAAACCATCATTATGATAATTCCCACCAAACATCTGGGGAACTACTCAGAGAGAAGTTTGTGTAAAGAAGAAATGAGCTTCCTGCAATCCTGCAGAAATTAGTTCTAAATTGAATGGGCATGCTAGACTGGCTTCTTTTGGTCCGTGTCATAAAACCATTTCATGGACCATTTGGAGCCGGAAAGAAACAACTTAAATAAATAGGTTTTTAATTAGAGCTGCACAAAAAGATTGCATCCATATCGGTTTTGGATGGATGTTCAGATTTTACCAGTATTACAAGCCGATATTTTACGGTAAATGTATTTTACACCTAAAGAGCAGAATATTTCGGTGGTGCTGGTCAACTGTGCTATCAATACACTATACGTCCAACTGTAGTCTACACTATATGGACTATATAAAAAGTATTGGGACACCGGCTCATTCATTGTTTCTTCTAAAATCAAGGGTATTAAGAAAGAGTTTATCCTGCTTTCTAGACTGTTTCTACTGTCCAGGGAAGAAGGACTTCTACTAGATTTTGGAGTGCTGCTGTGACAAGAGCATTAGTGAGGTCCGGATGTTGGATGATCACCACCGCACCTCATCCCCAGCTTCCCAACTCACTGATGGGGAGCTTTATACCCGGATAGCCGGCACCTGGCATTAGGCATAGTGCCAATAGGCTTTTGTCCTATTCTTTAGCCAGTACTTCTCTACAGGATCTAGATAAGCTTTTTGTGTGTGTGTGTGTGTGTGTGTGTGTGTGTGTGTTTGCACATCTGTGTCAGCAATGGGTGCAACTTAAAGTAGCTGAATGCATTCACTCGAAGGAGTGTCTATATGTAAACATATATAGTGTATAGATGTCACAGTTTCTACAATAATAAATGCTTATGTTTTGGTATCAGCATCAACAACTTTTCCATACTTAGGACAAAATATATACCAGAAATTGTGTGTATTTGTGACCGTAGCTAGTTCTTGGTTATGTAGCCTTTTAAAAAACAAAGCTGACAAATCAGCGACTGCCAGCAAAAAATAAATACTCCAGCTAACTTCTTATCTTTTTGGTGTGAGATCTGATTGGCTCCTCACGGCGCAAAGTACACAAAATTGTCAAACCTGAAGAGGTCCAAAGTCTGGCTGTGGTGGTCAAAAGTGGACGACCACAATGGCCGATGCCTTAAACGTATGACTTTTTGTAATTACTGTGATCTTGACAAACATGTAGGCTGAAGCAGTCACTACAGCTAGCTCACAAGAAAGCTTATGAATAGTTTCCGTCTTAATTTTTCCCCCCATGTCTAATTCTTACTGTCACAGGTAGTACATAGAGATACGGTATGTTTAGAACTAAGCTCTTAAAGTTCAACAGTGCGTTACATGTGTTATATGACATCCATTGCAACACTATGGTAGATTTTAGTATCTAATCCAAAAACCTTGATTATAATATTAAAAAGTACATGCCAACATTTTATATTTATTTGTGTATTTATTTATTTATACATTCATTACATATTGTTAAAACACATGAGTAATAAAAGTCTGATCAAATGTCATTTCTATGTATAGGGAGGAGGAGGAGAAGGAGGAGGAGGAATTAGGACGTAGTACATCTCCGAATATTAATTTGATTAAACTGATTTTGATATTTAGTCATTTAGTTTCTAACATCTGATCACTAATGGAACCTTGAAAGGCATTTTTTGGCTATTTCATATACCTTCTGACACTGTCCATAGAAGCTCTTATGACCCTTTGCGTCCCACAGTTTGCAAATACATAGATGGTTAAACCAATCATTTTTCTTCACAGAAATCTGTTCGGCATCAAAACCTACTTTAAACACTTTTTAAATCTTTTTTTTTTCTTGACTAAGCTATTTCTTGTGGTATAGTGTTGCAGATGCTTTCATTACATCAATTTCCCACATCTGTGTGAAGCAGTAGCAACCATATGTTATGTGTTTCTGAACAGTTTGCATATAAATCACATTATTGCTTTTTATAGTAGTTTATTTCCTTTGAAATATCCCGTCTTTCATTTCATTTCCTGTCACTACTATTTCTTCTACTTTATTTAGCTCATGAACTGCTTTACTGAAATCACTGACAGTCGTCATGGAGTAGTTTTTTTAAAAACTGGGGTGCAAAGACCTCATGTAGGGTCTTATTTTTCCCTGTTCAGTTTGGGGATCTTTTCTATGTAGCTTTGCTAATAGTGCCACCCAGAGGTGAAAAGGTGCATTACATTATTTAAGGCATGGATTTCTTCATTATTATCTATTAACTGGCAGATGAAGTTCGTCCTAGTTAAAGCTCAATTAATCATTTCTCGTTCTGATTGACACCTTTGCTATGATTTCACCTGGTCAACTGAGGCATAAAAAGTGCTTGATTTCGAGAGACAGGTGCACTTCATGCCTGAGCATCTCCTCTGCTTTATTATTATTGTTTCTAAAAGACATGCACGTGTTGGCAAGTTTGTTATTATGCGTACACATCTGGACTTGTTACATGTCTGAAGTGAGCTGTGTTTTGTGCTCTGTCACCAGTGATTCCAGTAGCAGCTCCAGTGACGAGTCGCCAGCTCGATCTGTTCAGTCGGCTGCTGTACCTGCTCCTTCATCTCAGCCCCTGCCTCTACTGGACAAGGATGAGCCTCGTAAAAGCTTTGGAATCAAGGTGCAAAACCTCCCAGTGCGCTCAACAGGTAATATAATGATGATAAGAAAACAAATTCTGTGCATTTTGTGCATTGCTTACTTACTGTCCTATCTTAAGCATGTACTTTGTACATCTTGTAGAAGTTCACACATGTTTTGTGGAGTTTTTTTTAATCCTCTTTATCTTGATTTGAATGAAATTCTTCCTAAAAAAATGGTCTTGAAATAATGTTTATTTATGAATCCAAATTGCAGATACAAGCCTGAAAGATGGTCTTTTCCACGAGTTTAAGAAGCACGGCAAAGTGACATCTGTCCAGATTCATGGTGCTTCTGAAGAACGATATGGACTTGTCTTCTTTCGTCAACAGGAGGACCAGGAGAAAGCTCTTACTGCATCAAAGGGGAAGCTTTTTTTTGGGATGCAAATTGATGTTACTGCTTGGACTGGCCCTGGTTAGTTAAAAAAAAACACAGGTGTTTGCTGCTTTTGTAGGCAACTGGTGTCAGGCAGGAGTGGGTGTTGATTAGCAATTTGCATGATATTAGATGCAATGCAATGAGCACATTTTGACATGTATGGACAAAAGTATTGGGACATCTACACATCACACTTACAGGAGCTTTTATGACACCCCATTCTAAGTTTATAGGCATTAATATGGAGTTGGTGCCCCTTTGCAGCAGGTCTGAACCTCTACAGTTATTGAGTCAGCAGAGCTTTCACCAATTGACTTGTTGCAACGGTGGCTTCTATTACAGAACCACGCTGGAGTTCAGAGAGCGCTTTAGAAACACCCATTCTTTAACTAATGTGCGTAAATGCAGACTGCATGGCTAGGTGCTTGTCCCATTGTCCCATTGCCAAAGGTGTCTTACACAATCAAAGATTAAGAGGCGTATCCTAATATTTTTATCCATATTGTGCATTATATACATATTATGTTATAATTGCAAATGTTACATTCTGCAATTATATCTTAATATTTTTAACATTTCACAAAATAAATGACACTTTTAAACTGAACACAGTATTGCTTTATCACTAGGTTTAATTAATATTGTAGTGGCCATACTGAAACTTAACTTATACATTCATTGGTTTGCAGAGACAGAGAGTGAGAACGAGTTTCGACCACTAGATGAACGGATAGATGAGTTCCATCCCAAAGCCACACGAACACTGTTCATTGGGAATTTGGAGAAGACTACAACCTACCACGACCTGCTTAACATTTTCCAGCGTTTTGGGGAGATTGTTGTGAGTTGAATTTGATTGGTTTCAGGGTGTATTGGGGAACAGCCGAAGGTTTCATTTAAAGGCCATTGATACCTAATATATTGTGTACTTCTGTCCTCTGTAGGATATTGATATAAAGAAGGTAAATGGTGCCCCACAGTATGCCTTTTTGCAGTACTGCGACATTGCTAGTGTCTGCAAAGCAATAAAGAAAATGGATGGCGAATATCTTGGGAACAATAGGTTAAAGGTGAGATTAAAATATGTACCTTATTGTTCAGTTTTGAAATGAACATGCGGGTCTATAATTAACCATAGCATAGAAATATGTATTTGTTTATTTATTAATTCATTCATTTATTTCTTTTTCTTTTTCAGTTGGGATTTGGTAAAAGTATGCCCACCACATGTGTATGGTTGGATGGCCTGGCATCAAACATTACGGAACAGTATCTCACACGACACTTTTGCCGTTATGGACATGTTGTTAAGGTATACAGTCATCCTGAGAATAGTTTAAGTTGAATTCCTGTTCTTATGTTTCTTCTGTCCTCCTCTTATTGTTGATTTCTCTCTTTGCTAGGTTGTGTTTGACAGATTGAAGGGAATGGCCCTTGTGTTGTATAACAATATAGAATGTGCACAGGCTGCAGTAAAAGAAACCAAGGGTTGGAAGATTGGTGGTAACAAAATTAAGGTGCGCAGACAAAATGCATTCTGTTTAATTTCTCTTTTTTTGTATTCTCGATTGTTCATGGATTACCAACATTACGTTTCAGGTTGACTTTGCTAACCATGAAAGTCAGATGGCTTTCTACCGTTCAATGCAGGCATCTGGACAGGACATCAGAGATTTTTATGACATCCTATCTGAACGACGGTTAGTGTTTTTTGGCATTAGTCATTGTGTGGGATTATCTATTAACCAAACATACACTTAACAATATGCTTTTTTCCCCCCACATTTTACAGAGATGACCGCAGGCCGCCATATCATGAGTTCTCCACTGAGCGGGCATATTATGAAAATGTGCGAACCCCGGGGACCTACACAGAGGATCCACGTCGCAAATATCCTGCCAGGAGTCGGGAGTTTTTCACAGAATGGGACCCCTATGCCACAGACTACTATGACCCAAGATATTATGACGAGCCCCGTGAATACAGGGATTACAGAGACCCTTATGAGCAAGACATTCGAAAATACAGCTACATGCAGCGAGAGCGTGATCGAGATCGAGAGCGCTTTGACACAGACCGAGAACGTGACCATGGCCGACGGACAATTGAACACAGCCAAAGTCCTTCTCACCCACGTCGCCCTGCTAGCCCTGTTGGTTCTCCCTCTCTCTCTGAACGGCTCCCTAGTGACACTGAGCATCATATTTATAGTCGGTCCTCTGAGCGAAGTGGCAGCTGCAGCTCAATTTCCCCGCCACGCTTTGAAAAACCAGACAGGATTCGTTTGGATCGGTACAATAAAAGTGATAAACTTGAAAAAGAAAGACCACTCTTTGAAGCAGAGCGTGGAAATGGGGGAGAAAAGGAAAGGCGTGCTGGACGCAAGGAGAAAGGAGACAAGGACAGAGCAGAGAAACAAAAGTTACGGAAATTAAAACTTGCATCTCCTAGTGTTCCATCGTCTGAGACGGAACCTGAACCTGATAGGGAGGCTAGCCCTGATATAGCTCAGCGCAATTCAAGCAAGTCAGTGCTCAAAGAAAAAGATTCTGGAAAAGGAAGACTGGATCTTCCACCGTGTGTTGTCCAGCTGACACGAGTCAAGGAAAAAGAAGGAAAGTTAATGGACCATGCAGTGATTGAGAAACAAAGAGGAAAGACTGGCAGTGATCCTGTCAAGTCTCCACCCCCACTTCACTCGGCTGACCACAAGAACATGTCCCTCCGAATAGAAACTCAAAATAGAGAGATCCTTAAACATGGTAAAGTTCTCAAAGATAAATGTTTGGCTAGCCAGGTTGAGATTGTGGACAAAGAAGGAAAAAGCAAAGGCAGACAATACCTTAAAGCAGATCTGGCCTTTGACAACTCTGCTGTGGACACTGATCGATTAGCTGCTCGAAAGAGGCGTTTTGAGGAAGCTACTGCAAAGGCTAATCGTTTAAGGAGGATAACCCAAGAAGAAGATGAAGGAGGGTTTGGTCTGAAGAAGCTGGGCGACTGTCATTTGTCCAAAGGGGTGGATGGCGACAGGAAGTTCTCTCAAAATGAGATCATCAAACGTGAGAGCAAAAATGCTAAGACAGAGAAACTCGTTACTGGAAATACCGTAGGTGAAGGTCCAGAAATAAGCAAAGGGCTCAGTCTAGACCTTCAGTCTCAACCTGTGGAACCAACCGTGGATGTGACGCATTCTTTAAACAGTCATGACCAGAGGATGCAGGAATTTGGAGGAAAGAGCCAGCCTTGTGTCAAGGCTGCAGTGTCTGATGGAAATATGGAAATGGAACACTTAAGGGGGCAACGCTTAAGACCAAGCAACCCTGAAGGGCTTTCTGTCTTACATGATAAAGATGCAGTGGACAGTGAAGACAGGTTGCTCTTTGACATTGACCACTCCCAGAGTTGTAGAAAGCAAATGGAGAAAAGCCGTCGCCTCCAACAACAGCTGCAAGAGTGCGACAAAACCGATAAGACCGAAAGTACACCCAGCACCGACGCTGAGGACTTTGATCGTCGAAGTCTTGTACATGAGGTAGGTAAACCCCCTCAGGATGTCACTGATGACTCACCCCCCCTCAAGAGAAAGAAGTCTGAAGCATTTGACTACGATTTCAGCATTAACAAGGAGCGCAAGTATCGGAGTTCCAGGCAATTAAATGATGAGCCTGAAAGGAGATTTACCACTGCTTTAGGAGATGAAGAGTCACCTGCAGACACGGTACATGTGGTCACAGACAAAGAGAAAAAAGAATCACCCAAAACAGAACACAAAATGACCTCCCATTTAGATGGATTGAAATACAATGATGATCATCCTGCCACAGATGCAGTGTTTTTTAAGGTTAAGAAATCCCTGTTTGGTGAAGAGGAGCTGTGTTGGGAGAGAAAAATGAGACATGATACACTGAAAGCAGAAATGAACTTTCCCAGCAGCATTGTGAAACGTGAGAGCATTAGAAAGCGCCTTGTACGTGAACTGGAGCCTGGAGAGGTTCAGTCAGACTCTGATGATGATGGAGGCGATATCAGACATCTCTCACCAAAGCTGGACACTGTCTTCAAAAGGGAACGCGAGGGACGACTTTTAGACCTGAAGCTCTCCGGATCTTTAGAAAAGAACAAGTTCTACGAATTTGCCCTGGATAAGACAATAACACCAGATACAAAAGCTTTGCTTGAGCGGGCTAAGTCTCTTTCTTCATCTAGAGATGATAACTGGTCTTTTCTTGGCTACGACTCAAGGTTCACAAGCTTTCGGACTAGCACCGACAAGGAGAAAGTCGAGCCCACACCAAGACCTATCCCCTCCTGGTATATGAAGAAGAAAAAAATTCGATCTGACTCTGAGGGAAAGCATGATGACAAAAAAGAAGATCCCAAACCAGAGGAGCAAGAGCATCAGGAGCTATTTGCCTCTCGTTTTCTGCACAGCTCCATCTTCGAGCAGGACTCAAGACGTCTTCGACATCTTGAGCGCAAAGAGGATAACCCTGAGGTTGGAGTGGATAAAGATAATGGAAGGTCGAGTGTCACTGTGGAAAAGGCTGGAGCAGGAGGAGCAGATATTTCACAGGAGCCTGTAGTACTTTTCCGTAATCGTTTTTTGGAGCTACAGCAAAAAAAAGACAAAGACCAAGAGCCACACACTTTTGAAAAAGGCAGTGTGTCTGAGACAGTTGAGAAAAACGTTGTGCCCGATCAAGAGCAAGTGCAGTCCCCTAACATGCCAGATATTGGGCACGGTTATAAATCAGTAAGCCCTGCTTCACTGACATCTCTTTCGCTTCCCACCCCCACAGATACGCCCGTACAGCAAGATACGCCAGCTTGGCCACCTACATCAACAGAGTTACCTGTGCCCCCACCTCTAGATGAGAAATTAGAAGATATTCAAAAAATCTCTCCTTACCATCAGAGTCCATCGAACAGCATTAAAACAGCTATTCCAGTAATCATGCCACCAGTGCTGAATAAAGACAGCATAGAAGCAGAGTCTAATGAAGAACCTTGTGAACCCAAAGGAACAACTGCTGCAAACATTTTGCAAGTTGAAGAGCAGAACGTTGATGTGAAACCTCCCACTCCTGGTGCCTCCCTTAGTAATTTAGAGGCGGAGTCTGCAGAGTCCCTGTCACCTAAGAATAAAGATGCTCAAGGTATTCCTAAGCCAGAGCTTTCTGAAGATAAAACGGAGCAGCTCGAGGGGGTTGTAAACCCAACTGTGGAGTCTTCTTCTGAGATGCAGCTGGCAACTGAACCTGAAGTTGAACAAACACAACCAACACGGAAGCAACCAAAGAGCAAAAAGAATAAAGCAAACCCATCAGCATTATTACCTGCAGTGCAAACTCCAGCTAACAGTGACAAACCAGCCATCCGGAAGAGTGAACGCATTGACAGAGAAAAGCTGAAAAGGGCATTATCCCCAAGAGGAGAGGCCATGAAAGTTCAGTCCGATTCCAAGAACACATCCAAATCTCCTGTTCATGCAACAGATATGGAACAGACGAATGATTCAGGTCTGCCACATGGCAGAACACGACAGCGGCGTAATGTCCGTTCTGTGTATGCTACACCGCCCGAAGAGGAGGCACATCCACCGCCAGGCAAAGATGTTGCAGAATCCTCTCGTTCCATGCGGAAACGTGCTGTCGACAAAGAGCCTGTGCAGCAAGAAGTATTGACCGTACCAGCTATCGCAAGAAGAGGTCGCCCACCCAAAACACGCAAAAGAGGGGATGATGTTTCTCCAATGAAGGGGGAGCAGACAAAGAATTCTGAGGAGGAAGACCCTGAGAGCAAAGAGTCAGGAGGTAGTGTGGAAATCACTAAAGTTGCAGAGGGATGGCGTTCTCCTCGCTCTCAAAAAGCCCAGTCAGTGGTCAGAACTGGACAGAGCAGAAGAGCAGCTAAAACAGACAAACAGTCAGACGGCACAGTATCCAGCCCAGTTGATGTCTCTGAAAGCGTGGAGTCTAGTGGCAAAGAAAAAGAGGAGACTTCCTCAGAGGTTCAGAATTCACTGCCAGACATAAAACAACAAATAGCGTCTAAAAGAGAGAAAGAAGTTAAACCCTTGGAGAAGAAATGTATTGTGGAAAAAGTGGATGAAAAGACAGAGACAGATACTATGGAAAAAATACAGACACCTGAGAAAAATGTGAAAGGGAAGGTGCAGAGACTAACCCGTAGCACCAAAGCAGCTCCTGATGATAAGGCTGTCAGTCTGAAAAACCTTGTCATTGATCTGAGTGGGGATGCAGTTAAAGATGCCCTGAACTCTGGAGATGAGAACGGTGAGCACTGTCAAAAGCCTATAAAGAAGACTGAAACAGACAATTCTGTTAAAGAAGAGTCCAAAATCTCAGATTACTTCAGAGAAGTGGATGATCTCAGCCCAGACGAGAGGGAAGATCCCCTGTCTGATTCGGAGCCTTCAGAGGCTGCTTTACTTGCCCGGCAGATGGAGCTGGAAAGGGCAGTAGAAAATATTTCTAAACTAGCAACGGAGCAACCACCAACACCATACAAAGAGCCAGCTTCTCAACCCTCTACTGTGTTACCACCTGTTGAAGCAGCAGAGCCTGAAGAAGAAGCTGAAGTGGAAAAGCCTGCCAACCCTGCTAGTGAAACTGAGCTTGCTGCTGCAATTGATTCAATCACTGCAGAGGATATTTCGGCTGATGCGGATGGATTCCAAGCTCCTCCCACATACACAGCACTCCTTCCCTCATCAGAGCCCTTAGCTTTGTCTACGGCAAATGAGGTTGTTGAACCTGAGACAGACTTGGCAATAACGAATATCATGGATTCTGAGCCATGTAGTACTTTGGCTTCAAATTCAAAGTCATCTGAACCAACAAATGTCATTGAATGTCCCTCATCAGAGATGCCTAAAAAGGGAGGAAGAGCACGACCTAAAACACCAAAGAAGTCCAAAGGTCGTAAGGTTGCTGCCAACAAAAGAACAGATGTGACAGTCGGTACGGTATTGGAAACTGAATCTACAGCGGTTAAACTACCAGAGTCTATTCCTGAAGACATTCAGACTGTCAACCCTAAAGCAGCAACATCATCAGCTGTAGCTACTGTAGTGACTGTTGCTGCCGCATGTAAACATGAAGTGGCATCAACAGTGACTTTGGACACTCCGAAGGAGGCAGAGCAGCCGGCTATTGACCAGCCTGAACCTCAAGAATCGGCCTTCCATTCTGGAAGTAACAGTCCTTCTTATTTAAGATCACCAGAACCATCCTCAGAGCCGGTAGCTCCTGCACTTACTCCACCTTCAACTCGACTGAGTGTGACACCAACTCGTTCAGCTAAGGTACCTCTCACAACTCCTGATTGGAGGATCAGGACAGAGGAGAAAGGAGCACTCCCTATAACCCAAGTTACAGTTGCTGCATCAGCACCAGCTGTAGGAGTAGGGGGCCCTTCAGCAAATCCTCCAGTTCCACCTGACACAAAAGCTTCTGACATCGATCCTAGCTCCAGCACCCTGCGTAAGATTCTAATGGAGCCAAAATATGTCTCTGCTTCAAACAGCAATGCTGTTTCAAGCACACTACTCACAACCACATTAGCAGACCCACGAATGTCTCAGAATGAAAATTCACCTGTTGTGAAGTCTTCACTACCTGAGGATAGACCCAGCCCTATCACACCAGTTACACCCCAAATGGTATCTCCGCAGCCACCTCCCCAGCAAACTGAGACACTGCACATCTTCAAGGAAAAAATGGGGAATTCAGTTATCTCTTCCACTGCTACCTCAGTTATTAGTCGGATTCCTATGCCTTTTGATTTTGATGACACTCCTCGAATTTCTTTGAGCAACCGCAGTTCTGGACTGTCTCAGTCCAAGCAGAAGTATCGTTTAGGTGTGAATGAGAACAGCAGATACCATGGACTCTCCGTGCCCGATGAGGGGCGACTTGCGTCTGATAACGCCTCTAGCAACACAGGCTCAGGGCCTGGCTTGAGGGTAAACACTTCAGAAGGTGTGATGGTACTGAGTTATTCAGGCCAAAAGACAGGGGGACCTCACCGTATTGTTGCCAAAATTAGCCAGATCCCACCACCCAGTGCAGTTGACATTGAATTTCAACAGTCTGTTTCAAAATCTCAGATGAAACAGGAGTCACTTCCAGCTCAGCCCTCTACTCCTAAAGGATCCCAGACACCCACAGGACATACAAGTGCTATATTAAGCAGTCAGGGGTTCAATGCCCAGCCTGTTATTTCGTCCATAAAACAGGACGTTCCTGGTTCTGACAAGTCTGAATCATCTTATCACACTGGTGCCCAAGGTGCTCCTGTGAAAACATTCCAGCAGTCAAACGCCTCTCAGATCCTGAGGTATAACCAGTCTATTTTGCAGCAACAGCACACCAAAAAAGCATCCGTTGGAGAGTCTGTTTCACTGAAAGCTGAGGTAAAACAACCCCAGGCATTTAGTCAAAGTTCGGTGTTAAGTCCACACCCCTCGTTGGCAGGGAATCACCTTTCAAGTCCAGCTACTCCTAACGACAGGCTGATCTGTCATTCAAAGCAGGAGCCACAGTCCTCTCCAAGAGCATCAGGCAATTCAGCCTCCTCTTTCTCTAAGGTTTGCCCCACTAGTACCTCTGTAGTCTTGGGTCCGAGTGGACCATTGCCTCAGTATGTGACAAACATACATCACCCTGAGCAGTCAGTCATCATGCCCCCTCATAATGTCACACAGTCCGTCTCCATTAGCCATTTGACTCAAGGAAATGTCAGAATGAATACTCCACCACTGTCTGGAATCAATTATGGAATGCGTGCAGATTCCCTCTCCTCCCCGCGATCTGGTTCTCAGCAACGACCCACTACACCCCAGCCAGCAGTGATCAGAGATATGCTGCTTAAATCGCATCCAGGTTCTAGCCAAGTGAGCGGGGCAGGTGATGATGAGGTGCGACTCTTTCATCAAGGAGCCCGTAGACCATCCATGCCCCAGTTACAATCGGATGTCATGGTAATCCAACCTGAGTACAAAGGGATACATCATAGTGGATTGCGTCTAGATCAGTACAATAGAGACGTGCGTATACTCATGCACCAGCAGTTAGCAGACCATCCAGGAGTTATCGAAGCCCACCAGGCTCAAACACCAGAGACTCCTTCAATTTCATCTTCTTCCCACATCTCCACAACTTCCTCCAAAACTCCCCCTGTTGTTAAGAATTCTCCACAGGCTTTGAGAGATGCATCAAAGGCATTGGAGGTGAAGATGCCACGCTCTCCTCATTCTGAGAGTAGAATAATTGGTCACTCGTCTGGCTCTGTGATCACTCCTCAAGGAGTGCAGCTGATCCATCCCGGCAGTGCAAGCTCCATACCTGAGTACTACAGAGAAATGCGTGGCTTCCATTCCCAATTACCTAGTCACTCAGTGATTGGGATTAATATGGCCAACCGCAGCATCACTCCATCTCAGGTGAGTAAACGTATCGATATTGTTATAACAATAACACTATGGCTTTAGGTGATTGTGTGTTTGAGGCCTGAGTCACGCTGCTTTGCCATCAGCAGCCGGAGCCTGAGAGAGCACATTTGACAATGCTCTCTCTGAATGGGTGGATGGCACTTTCTCCCATCAACATAGATCTGTTTGCTGATGTATCAGAGCTGGGGATCCGGCACTGTCCTCCGAGCGTGTTGGCTTCTTAGTGATGCTGCAGTTCGACAAGATGTTCTTACCCTCTTACTATCAGGAGCATTGCAATTGGCGTAGCTAAATTAGAGAGAAAATTGGGTAAATTGGGTATCATAACCATAATAAATGTTAATGTTTGGTCTGTGAGAAATCTGCAGAAGGTACAGATTTAAAATATGCATTTTTATTCCGAATTTAGGTCAGCCACTGTTTTTTATTCTTCATCCTTTATCTTTTATCAGGGGTCTCAAGAGGGAGATCACAGGCCCAAGGTTTCACATATTACATCTGCTGGGTCACTTGGTGAACCAAAACTGGACATCTCACATGTTAGGCATCCAGGCTCCATGGATTTGTCTCATGTTCCTCGAATCCAGAGTGAGACTGCCTCTCCCTCTTACACCTCTCCAACAGCCATCACGCCCAAATCGGAGTTATCGCCCTCTCTGCAGAAGGGATTTCAGAGCATTGTCTCAGGGCAGCTTTCACTACCCTTGTCAGCATCAGCTCAGATACGACCTGATATAAAACTTGACCATGCAGGACATCCATCAGTTGACATGGTGCAGCTGTTGAAGGTGAGTTAACACATTAACAAATGTTTATTACAAACTTCTATACCTTACGAATTCGAAGTCCACTTGTTTGAATTACAGTCACTAATTTGTGTCTGATTTTCTTTGTGGGGTTTTTTTTTTGTCTTTGTACAGAAATATCCAATAGTGTGGCAAGGCCACTTAGCGTTGAAGAACGATAGTGCAGCTGTCCAGTTGCACTTTGTTTCTGGTAATAATGTACTAGCTCATCGTTCACTGCCACCACCAGAGGGAGGTCCCCCTCTTCGTATTGCACAGAGAATGCGCCTAGAAGCTTCGCAGCTTGACGGAGTTGCAAGGAGGATGACTGTAAGCTTTTTTCTTTTTACTTTATATATTTGATATTCATAATAACTTTAATATTCATACATTTGAAAACTATGAGGAACATACAATTCCCATTAACCACAAAACAATGTTGCTTCCTTTTCTAGGTTGAAAGCGATTACTGCCTCCTGCTGGCGTTACCTTGTGGACTAGACCAAGAAGATGTTTTCAACCAGACTCATGCCCTCAAAACCGGCTTTATTACGTACCTGCAGGCAAAGCAAGCTGCTGGAATTATTAACGTTCCCAACCCAGGCTCCAATCAGGTGAGTGGATCTGAAGGGCAGGGTAGTGTGGATGCAGTTAAAGTATTACTTGTTCAGAAAAGTACTGGGATAGCAGTGATTGACCCTGTGTAATCACACACATACAGTAAGACCTGTTTATTTGGTTACCAGGGATTTTTCGCTTCCCATAACAGTCTTTGTGTCAGGGTTGGCTCAGCGGTTAAAGCACTTGGCTATTGAGGACAGGGTTGCCACTGTTGGGCCCTTAACCCTCTCTACTCCCTGGCTGCCCACTGCTCCAGGCACATGCGCTCACTGTCCACTGTGTGTGTTTCCTTAAAAGTGTGTGTTCACTTCACGGATGGGTTAAAGGTGTAGACCAAATTCCATCTGTGTCCGACACAAATGGTGAATATGGTTGTCTTTGTCTTTGTAGTACTGGATTAATGACACTGGTCCTGATTCTTCACTCAAACTAGTTTGCATCCTGATGGTTTCCAGAGCCCTAAGTTGAGAAAATCAGCTAATAATATTTTCTTTCTTTCTCTTCTCTAGCCTGCGTATGTTGTTCAGATTTTCCCTCCGTGTGAGTTTTCTGAAAGCCACTTGTCTCACCTTGCTCCGGACCTTCTCAACAGCATCTCCAGCATCTCCCCACATCTCATGATTGTTATTGCATCTGTCTAAGACTTTCCAGGGAGAGCCCATTTTCCTAAATAAGCAGAATGCCAACACCAGCTGAACAACATTCTGGAAAAATGCCTGAATGTTGACTGGGTTTACTCCTCTTTCGGACATGCATTTGTTTTCCTTTGGTTCATTTTTTTCACCAGATCCTTAATTCATTCTTTGATCTCTTATTCCATTGAACCATTTAACTCTCGTTTGAGAGCGCACAGTAGTAAATGGATCTAGATTTGCAATGATCAATTTTCTGATCATTCATTTTACTGTTTTCATTGCTGAAGTTTTGAAGGTTTGTATCTATGGTTTTTTAACACATTAAAGATCAAATCTTTTGCGGTTAAAAACACATGGGACTGAAAAACAGTTGTTTTTTTATTTCATTGAAATGATGATTGTGATTTATTATTTTTTAATTTTCTTAAAAAGATGGATCAGATCAGTCATTGCACTATGTTAGGGAAATCAAAAAAAGGAAATCTGTGGACTTTGTACAGATTTGAATATTGAAGTGATGCATATTACTTTGACATGCTTCTGTCACCAGCCACGTGTGTTAAAAATGGAAGAAAAAAACTAAGCTGGTGAAAAAGCATTTTGTGAAATTTCTTTGTGAACTGTTGGAAAACAGCGTATGATAAAAAAAAGAAAAACAATTGTTTATACTGCAACTACTGTTCTGTCACCAGTCAGCTATTTACTTCCATGTCAATTTTTGAAGCGACTCTCAATGTGCTCTCTGCGTTTGCCTAAAGGGATTGAGCAGAGTTATTGAGAGTTGTAGAGTTTACACTTGATGCCTCAATGGGGGATTGTATGTAAATGTTTTCTCTTTCTATTAAAGACTTAAGGTGACTTGGGTTAAGTGGGACTTTGTAAATATTATAAATATTTAAATACGTTCAAAGCAGTCAGGAGACCCTGTGAATTACCTATAATAATGGGACAAAACATTGCCATCAACCATGAAAGTACATTTCATCAGTATCACCTTGATTTTCTTGTCTGAATCAGTTCAGTGCCAAAATCTTTAAAAAAAAAAAAAAAAAAAGAAAGAAAGAAAGAAAAATAAACAATCAATTAAATCGATTTTATTTTAATACTTGACTTTGTACTTGTCACTGGATCTTTTACAGCTCTGCTTTCACTTTGCCTTGTTTTATATATTTATGGTCCCCTACCTCTGTTTCTGTTTTCTTTCTTTAGTTCTTTCTTTTTTTGTTTGTATTTTTTGTCAAATATTTGCTATGATGATTGTCCGAATTGTCATAAAAGTACCCTGAAAGTGTATTTTTGATTTTTACTTTCTGTTTTAACACTCATGTATCATTTGATGTATCAGATGTGCCTCTCAGTACTGAGATGGTGCCATGCAGGTGGTCAAAAATGATTAGTTAAAAATTGAAAATGTAAACAAATCTGTAATTTCACTCCCCTTTTCTTCTGGTGTCTGTCATCTTGAGCCAAGATGTAAATAGTCATTTATTCCATGTATAATTTTTTTTTTTTTTGGTTTCCTTTTTCAGCATCTTTATTTTGTTTTGTAAGACAAAACAAAGCAGCCTGAAGAAGCAGAACCAGAAGTAAAGTGATGCAGAAAAATCAGGTGTCAAACTCAGTCTTGCAGTTTGATTAAACTGACTGCAAATTCGTGAAGACATTGAAGGCACTTATAATTTTGATAAATTCAAAATGAACGTGAAAAACCAAAATGAAAAACAAACAGATCTTAGGAGTTCCTCTCTCTGTTTTATTTTATTTCATTGTTCTGAGTGTATTTTGCTGTTCCTCTATGAGGACATTTCGAAATGTAAAAAAAAGAAATTGTTGGGTAACACTTCTACAGATCATTAAATGGTCACTCATTATCTACCTTTATGTGTTTGCTTATTCTTATGAACAGCCTATTATTTTGAAACCCTTTTTTTGTCATTGAATTTTGAAAGGATGTCTGTAGATGGAAATTTAAGAGGGCTATTATGGAAGTTTGATTGGAAGTGATTTTGAGATCAAATTTAGAGAAAAATGTTAAGAAACAATAAAGATTTATTTTCATTTTTAGGAGTACCTTTTACTGAATATATGTCAATGTTACTTGACATCTATCTTAAAAGTTCAATTATGTCAAACATGATGAACTAAACATGGTGGTATTCCTGTCAACACAGATTGATGCTTTGACATTTTAGTCAAAAAGGCCCATTTCCACTCCCATTAGTAAATCAGAAACAAGCGCTTGGTGCTGTTCTCACTGATGCTTAGATAAGCTTATCTGAAAAAAAGAACTATCATGATCCAGTTTTCATAGATAACTAAAACATGCAAAGTGTCATAAGAAAGCTCTTCTGCAGAGCAGATTTGTACTGTTGATAGTTTACCACTAGATAAGCATCAGAAAGCGTTTCCTCTATCATAACGCATAAGTGTCACATCCGAAAAAGAGGCCTATATAGTTCTACATAGTGTTAACACCATTTGAGCCATTTCTGTGTTCTGGTTAAATGATCATTAATTCAATTTAATGGTTTTATTATAACCAAAATATCTCTATAATACGTATTAGGAGTCAGGTGGCCAACACATGGTGCGCACCGGGTTTTATGGCTTTAAAAGACGACTAGTGTGGAAAACCCAGTGACAGTGTTGGGGTAGAAGTAGGGTTTGCTGTTAAAATCAAGGCTCAGATGTAAGAGAACTGAACCACAAGCCCATGGGTTCCACCCTGCCTCAACTACCTAGTAGTACCCAGAGTAAGCATGGTTTGACTGTGGGGCACCACACGATTAGACCTGATTTCCTTTACATTATATTTTGTGATAGTTCTGATGAAAATGAAAAAGTGGGAACATTGGGGTTTGTGGTGTTTAAGGGAAATATGCATCTGTTGAAATGTGGTTGGTGTGGCGCAACAGATTACACTACCATCTGCTGAGTGAGCTATTTCAACATGTGGGTGACTGTTGTTCGATTGAACATGCTGCGTTACACCAATAAGTCCTTGAGCAAGATTCCTAACACTGCATTGGCCCACCTCTGTAATCACTCTGGATTGGCATTTGTTACAGCTAACCTATGGGCTGCCCTGAACAGATAGATGGATGGATGAATTGGTGGACTGACGAATGGACTGATTGGACAGATTGCAATTATGCAATTATGGCTGTTTGAGTCATCCAGGTGAAGTGTGATCATGTTAGGACCACAGGCCTCCGGTGGGTGGGGCGTATGACCCTGTAGGTTGCTCAGTGAGGCTGTGGAAGAGAAGCAGCTGGAGCAGAAGCAGAGAGGCAGCACGCAGCACTTAAAACACCACCAATAGGTAAACATGGAGCTTTGGATTAAGCAAATTTTATGTTTCATAGGTCTGTTGAGCTGCATATTTGCTTCTCCTCAAAATAAAGAAGGTAAGTGCTGTTTCTGGGAGCTGTTGCTCTTTAACATATGTATTTTCTTAGGGTAAAAAGTCTCTGCAGCCAAACAAGTTCATTTACATTTAAGGTATTTAGCAGACGTTTTTATCCAGAGCTTCACTGTTCACTTACTCTTAGCTAGTTGGAATAGACTAGGATCCAAATGATACTTCTAATCTTAGACATTACTAAACACAAAAGCCAGACTACAATACTCAACACTACACTTCGTCCAAGTACTCTTGGAGGAGCTTGGTCTTCTGTTCTTAGTAACCTATATGGTTTGATTGGCATTCCTGAAATGTACTTAATGTGTAATAATGAAGTATGAAGTACTGTATGCTGGTACAGTAATATGAATACTGTCTAATTTAATAAAAGATATATATACACACATGCATGGGTGTATATATTGTCAAAGCGGCTCATATTCTTCTTCTTCTTATATATATATATGGCTAGACGACTGGGTCAGAACATCTCAAAAACATCAGGCGGGTCTTGGGGGATTTTCTGGTATACCGTGGTCAGTACCTACTGCCAGGGTCTTCAGCACCTAAGCTTCATTAATGTGACCAATGGAGGCCCCATCTTACAACTTACAGGGTTTAAAAGATCTGCTGCAAAAATTGTCTTGGTGCCAAATACCAAAGGATGCCTTCAAAGGTCAGAAATGGTCAGGTCTGCTGTGTCAGCACAAGGGGGGGCTCACCCAATGTTAATGTTATGACTGTAAAATAAGTTATAAAGGTATAGTGAGCAAATCACATTTACACTGATCCTTCTCAGCATGTTGTTTCTGATATCAGAATTTCTGTGTATTCTTTGCAACAAAAACTTTCAGAACCATGTGCAGCATATTTTATAACTAGCTGATCATGTATCAAGGAGTTAACTTGGCATCTGAGGAAATTTTGTAAGACATTTATTTGATTTTGCCTGTTTTTAAACTGTAATGTGTCATGTAAGTCAGTAAATGTGAGTCGATGTGATTTTTCCTCCCCAACACAGAGGTGCTGTTGGACATGGCAGCGTCCGGAGAGAAACTGAGTTGGCTGACCTGGCCTGATTGGAACGGGGTGAGCTTGTGTGATGTATATCTTTTTCATTTTATTAGCTGATTGCACCATCATTCCAGAGAACACAGCTCCACTGCCCCACAGCTCAATGCTGGGGGGATTTATACCCCTTCAGCCATCGCCTGGCATTAGGCAGGGTTCCAATAGTTTCAAGTATATCTGCTCCAGATAGTCCTATTCTACTGGCGGTACCTCTCTATAGGGACTAGATAAGCTGTATGTGCATTTGCACATCTGTTTCAGCAGTGGGAGCAAATTAAAGTAGGTAGTCCATAAATATTTGGACATGTAGTGAAACTATAGGCATTACATTTAGCAGAAAACTACAAACCCATGCATGTGTGTGTGTGAATATGGAGAAGCTACTGGATAACAGCATACAGCAGTTAGCAATTACAGTAAAGGAAGAAAGACTTTCAGTAATGACCATTTTGGATTTTCATTCTTCTTGTCATAGTGGCAGATCACCCAGCAGGCTGTGAATGGCTCCTTGCTCTATAACTACTTCAGCTGCAATGTGGGAAAAGAGCAGGACAACTGGCTGCGCACGACCTTCATACTGCGCCCCCTGACTGTCACCCAGGTGTTTGTGGAGATGAAGTTTGTCGTACGCGACTGCAGCAGCTTCGGTGCTGATTCACTCAGCTGCAAGGAGACCTTTAACCTGTACACCTCTGAAGCTGACACAGACATTGGCACCAGCTTCCGCAAAGGCCAGTTCCACAAGGTGGCCACTATTGCTCCGGACGAGATCTCCGTAGTTGGAGACATGAGGATGAACACAGAGACTCTGATGGTGGACAGTCTGTCCAAGAAAGGCTTCTACCTGGCCTTCCAGAACACTGGATCCTGCATGGCTATCTACTCCATTAGAGTTTACTACACATCCTACCCAGCCATGGTGACGAGCTTGACAACATTACCTGAGACAGTGTCAGCAGGGGAGAATCAGGAGCTGCAGGAGGTGACTGGAGCTCCAAGTGCTGAGAGTAAGAACCACCTACACCTTTACTGCACTTTGGATGGAGAATGGGTGGTGTCAATAAATCAAAAACTGATGATTTGTATGCATTTCACCTTCTCTTGAGAATGCCATGTGATATTGTGGAATGACTTAAGAGACAAGATTATTTATTGATTGTTTGATTGATTTACCCACACAGAGGTACTGTTGGACATGGTAGCATCTGGAGGGGAGCTGGGATGGTTGAGCTGGCCTGATGAGGACGGGGTGAGTGTGTAGGCTGTGTGTCTTTAGTCTATTTCATGCACTG
The DNA here is from genome assembly GCF_030463535.1 of Salminus brasiliensis. NCBI lineage: Eukaryota > Metazoa > Chordata > Actinopteri > Characiformes > Bryconidae > Salminus > Salminus brasiliensis. Next base: position 10,139,034 of record NC_132891.1, read on the forward strand.
GCTTATTAATTAAGTGATCAAACACACACAGTGATAGTGAGCACACGTGTCCGGAGCGGTGGGCAGCCAATTTTTGCAGCGCTTGGGGAGCAGACAGGGTTTTTACACAATATTAATCCTAAATTAACTAATAATAATGCTTATATTTATTGGTCATCATTACTATTAGTAATAGTGTTGTTGTTATTGCAGGACTAAAAATTTAATTGGTAAGTGGAAATGATTGAACCCACATCTAAACTCATCTCTGGCAAAACGGCTAAAATGTGGAGTCCTTCTGGCTGCTAGAGCTGGCATGTAATGTTTGTGCTGGTAAGGAAGGAAAGTAGTTTACTCTAACTTAAATCATTTCTTCCCTCTTGTCATAGTGGCAGACCGCCCAGCAGGCTGTGAATGGCTCCTTGCTCTATAACTACTTCAGCTGCAATGTGGGAAAAGAGCAGGACAACTGGCTGCGCACGACCTTCATACTGCGCCCCCTGACCGTCACCCAGGTGTTTGTGGAGATGAAGTTTGTCGTACGCGACTGCAGCAGCTTCAGTGCTGATTCACTCAGCTGCAAGGAGACCTTTAACCTGTACACCTCTGAAGCTGACACAGACATTGGCACCAGCTTCCGCAAAGGCCAGTTCCACAAGGTGGCCACTATTGCTCCGGACGAGATCTCCGGAGTTGGAGACATGAGGATGAACACAGAGACTCTGATGGTGGACAGTCTGTCCAAGAAAGGCTTCTACCTGGCCTTCCAGAACACTGGATCCTGCATGGCTATCTACTCCATTAGAGTTTACTACACATCCTACCCAGCCATGGTGACGAGCTCGACAACATTACCTGAGACAGTGTCAGCAGGGGAGAATCAGGAGCTGCAGGAGGTGACCGGAGCTCCAAGTGCTGAGAGTAAGGACCACCTGCACCTTTACTGCACTTTGGATGGAGAATGGGTGGTGTCAATAAATCAAAAACTGATGATTTGTATGCATTTCACCTTCTCTTGAGAATGCCATGTGATATTGTGGAATGACTTAAGAGACAAGATTATTTATTGATTGATTGATTGATTTACTCACACAGAGGTACTGTTGGACATGGTAGCATCTGGAGGGGAGCTGGGATGGTTGAGCTGGCCTGATGAGGACGGGGTGAGTGTGTAGGCTGTGTGTCTTTAGCCTATTTCATGCACTGGCTTATTAATTAAGTGATCAAACACACAGTGATAGTGAGCACACGTGTCCGGAGCGGTGGGCAGCCATTTCTGCAGCGCCCGGGGAGCAGAGAGGGTTTTTACACAATATTAAGCCTACATTTACTAATAATAATGCTTATATTTATTGGTCATCATTACTATTAGTAATAGTGTTGTTGTTATTGCAGGATTAAAGATTTAATTGGTAAGTGGAAATGATTGAACCCGCATCTAAACTCATCTCTGGCAAAACGGCTAAAATGTGGAGTCCTTCTGGCTGCTAGAGCTGGCATGTAATGTTTGTGCTGGTAAGGAAGGAAAGTAGTTTACTCTAACTTAAATCATTTCTTCCCTCTTGTCATAGTGGCAGATCGCCCAGCAGGCTGTGAATGGCTCCTTGCTCTATAACTACTTCAGCTGCAATGTGGGAAAAGAGCAGGACAACTGGCTGCGCACGACCTTCATACTGCGCCCCCTGACCGTCACCCAGGTGTTTGTGGAGATGAAGTTTGTCGTACGCGACTGCAGCAGCTTCAGTGCTGATTCACTCAGCTGCAAGGAGACCTTTAACCTGTACACCTCTGAAGCTGACACAGACATTGGCACCAGCTTCCGCAAAGGCCAGTTCCGCAAGGTGGCCACTATTGCTCCGGACGAGATCTCCAGAGTTCGAGACATGAGGATGAACACGGAGACTCTGATGGTGGACAGTCTGTCCAAGAAAGGCTTCTACCTGGCCTTCCAGAACACTGGATCCTGCATGGGTATCTACTCCATTAGAGTTTACTACACATCCTACCCAGCCATGGTGACGAGCTCGACAACATTACCTGAGACAGTGTCAGCGGGGGAGAAACAGGAGCTGCAGGAGGTGACTGGAGCTCCAAGTGCTGAGAGTGAGGGTCAAGTACACACGTTCTGCATTGTGGATGGAGAATGGATAGCACCAGTAAATGAGAACTGATGAATTGCCATTTGTTGATCAGAATTTACCTGTTAAAGAAACCAGATGTTTCCTCATAAACATTTCACCTTGCCTCCAGTCATGCTTCTTATAATGATTTATTCATTAATAGCACTGTATAGAAACTACAGCAAATTTGACCATAACTTACTATTTAGAGTTTAAGCCTTTTTACTTCAGAATTGTTTTTATATCCCCTTTCAAGCATGTTCTAATAGATTGAATGTGAAAGTTCATTGCACACCCACATATTTTTTAACAAACCCCCCATGCTATTATTTGCATCCTGAAGTATGTTCACTTTCAGCATTTACCTAAGTGCTCAGGAACCCTTAAAGAGGCATTTATGACTTCCTGTTTCATTCAGCAACATGTGCAATATCAGAGAATGCACCAATGAATGAGACAAAAGTATGCTGACCTTCATAAATCATACAGTTATGATGAAAAAGTGCTATTGCCTGAACCTGAATGGAAGAATGTATTTTGCCTCATGCATAGTGAAGAGGATGGTTAGATCCACAAAGAGAGGCAGTAATCCAAGGCACCAGGGATCAGGGTTGGACATTTGCAGGAGATAATAGCCTTTTAGGAGTCTTTAGGTCTCCAAAACTACAATCAGACACCAACAAAGTAATTGAGTGACAGAAGAAAGCCTTTTCTGTCCTCTCACCAGACTAAGGCTTTGACCACAATCGGGTTCTATGATCAGATGAAACAAAAATAAATCTTTTTGCCAACAAATACTCAAAGATTAAAGAGTGGTTTTCATTTTTTCTCATTCAGAAAGCAGTCACTTTTTATAACTTCAACGTGAATGGGCAGGGCCATACTGCTATTGGCTGAATATGTATTAGGCTGGTATATATATATATATATATATATATATATATATATATATATATATATATATAACATCACAAAAACAATGAATTCAAAACAGACTCTTATGCATAATTATATTATGCATAATATATACAACTTTGAAACCTTGGAAAGCAGTGTTTCCAACCAGTAAAAAAAAATATCTGTGAAAATTTGTGTGCCCTGGGATTAGAATGACACATCCTACATTTCAGCTGTGATGTGATCTGGTGTTGCTGTCATGTCAAAGAAATGAATCTTGACTCTTAATAATGTTACTGGACTATGCCGTACCTTGAGGGCACAACAACATTGTGTACCTGATAGAACATTAATGTACCTGCACCTGTTTTTCAGATACATGCTTAGCATTTCCCAGTTTTCTTAGCCCATGATTTCCTAACCCCAGTCCTTAAGACCCCATATTTTCTCTACCCATATGAAGACCTTTTTCTAGCCTCAAAAATGACAGTAGAACTTAGATGAAACTTCAGCAGGACACAGTAAGTGTAAAGATGATGCTTCTTGTTTGTTTATTTGTTCGTTTTAAACCCAAAATGTAGGCCTAGACTACAAGTCCAATTCATCAAGTCCGTTCGAGTCCAGTACAGAGTTGTTAGGTGAACGAAAATGCCAACCTCTGCAGAGCTGTGGACTGTGTTGCCATGTCTTGCATGTCTTTCTTGTACTTCTACCAGCGGCCACATGATGGCAGTGAAACAACATAAAAACTGTATTCAGTAGCTCATTCAGTGGTTCAGCCAACACCAGTAATGAAAATGAGCCTTTTAACAAGTGATGGCAATAGATCACAGTATTAATGTAAACCACAGATGCACCGATCAGCCATAGCATTAAAACCACTGACAGATAAGGTGAATAACATTCATATCTGGTTCCAATGGCATATGTGGTCCACGTTTGGCCACATGGCTTATGGATGCTCAGGAAGGCCCCACCTCACATCTTACAGGACTTAGAGGATCTTATGCTATAACCTCTGACGGTGTTCAGATACCACAGGACTCCTGTGGAGGTCTTGTGGAGTCCATGGCGTGATTGGTCAGATCTGTTCAGGCGGCACAAAGAGGGACTATATATATGTATGTATATATGTATATATATATATATATATATATATATATATATATATATATGTATGTATATGTATGTATATATATATATATATATATATATATATATATATATATATATATATATGTATGTATATATGTATGTATGTATATATATATATATATATATATATATATATATATATATATATATATATATATATAAAGCAGTAATAAATAATTACTACTCATATATATTATGTATATTATGTATAGAGTAAAAGTACATAGTGTTAAAAGTTGCCTGCAAAGATGACATTTAGTTCATGGTCCAGTACTCCTGTGGCATAAGCGTTATCTGTATGTAGCAGCTGTTGATGAATATCCATATGCCATGTCTTACTGAATGGTATAGCTGGGAATTCAGCATGCAGCTGCGTTCACCAGAGCCATCATACTGCTGAAAGGGAGTGTGGCACAGGCCAGCTGTGCAGCCAGCAACTGCTTAAACAGTTGTATACTTCTCTGGAGGGAGTGACACACTGCTATTTGGTTTGTCATTTGTTTGAAATATGGGATTATGGCTGTTTAAAATGGAGCACTGAAGTGCTCCACAGCTGATTTCAGATGCAGCAGATGGATCTTGTGGGCAACTTGTAATACAGTGAGGAGCAATAAAATCAAATCAAGCATCAGGAACTGTTTTTTCCACACTAGAAAACAGAGGAAAATAGAGGCTTTATTGTACCAACCTCAATTAGCACCCCGTTTCGTGTCTATTTCAGGACGAAGTTTTCTCAGACACCGATATTTTCCCTCTTGTTACTTTCCGAAAAGAGAGGATATGCGTGTGTTTGTGCAGTTAGATATCTAACAGAGTGTGTATTTATGTGGGGTTGCTCATCACATCCTGGGCCATAAACATAGATGAATGATACCATTGGGGTTGCACTCTGCAGCTTATTTGCCTGCAGTGTGTGTGTTTAAGACGAGAAAAATGTGAAGTTCTGTATGCAAAGGAAATATATTTACATATATGTTTTATAATAATATAATATAAAATATTTATTAATATATAGAAATATATGAGTATGTATAGACATTTATTTCAGATATACAGTACATGTGTATATTAACAGATAACACTACTTATTACTTGTAATCTACACACGGTGAGCATATAATTTAACACATTATTATATATTATATATCTAAAATACAGTAGCAGCCAAACGTTTGGACACCTGATTGAATGTGTGCTGATCATTATCTTGAAAATATTTAGGATGTAAAATTGCTAGGGTGACCCTGATATATTTCTCTACAGTAGGTAGGATGTCGTGGCTGGGGGGTTTCCAGTAGGCCTGATTTGTAAATTGAAATGTAAGGAGATTTTTTGGTCATTTGGTGTTTATGTATTAATGTACATGAACATACTGCAGTTGCATGGTTTAATACATACACATTACTACAGCTTAGGCCTACTAAGTTGTAACCCACAGCCACAACTTCCTAACTATGGTGGATACTCGTGTGTCCCCAGTGTCCTCTTTTTTAAGCTACAGTGTTCAAACAATGGAGTAAACTGGAAACTTGAGATAAAAAGTGGAGATACATTTTTTTGTATATATATATATATATATATATATATATATATATATATATATATATATATATATATATATATAACCCCCCCCCAAAAAAATAAATTCCAAACAGTAAACAATAAACAACATAAACAAACTGAATTTATTTTTAAATTTAATTTGTTTTCTCTTCACAGTTTTAGTAAAAGTTTAGATTAACCTTTTTCACCAATTGCCACTCTTTAGAAAGGAAGTAAATAAATAACAAAAATCTACAGTGTACAGCCTATGTATATATATCGCACATTTAAGACACATCAACTGGATCTTTTACAGTTTCAAAATAATAAAAAAGGAAAAGTACCCCAATATAAAGTTTAGGTTCCCCTGCATGGATAGTAATGAATAACACCCCCTTTGGGCAAGTAGAGCTTGTAAATGCTTTTGTAGCAGCTAAGAGTCTTTCCAATATTGTATGGGTGATCTGCAAAGCTTCTGATTTTTGGTAAGATTCCTGTGCTGTCTTTCAAGCACTTCTCTTTTAAGGTCTGTCCACACATTTTTGATGCTGTTTCGGTCAGGGGACTGTGAGGGCCATGACAAAAACCTTCACCTAGCGCTTCTAGAGGTAGCTGTAGATATTGAGGTGTGTTTAGGATCATTATCCTGCTGTAGAAGCCTTTCTTCTGTTCATCCTCATCTTCTTCGTTTTTACAGATGGTGTGATATCTGCCTCCAGAATTTGCAGATATTTAACCGAATCCATTCTTCCTTGTGCCAGTGAAATGTTTTCTGTGCCACTGGCTGCAAAACAAGCCCAGTGCATGATCAGTCCACTCCTGTGCTTAACAGTTGGAAAGGTGGTCTTTTATGTCCTAATTTACCTTTACACATTGCATACGATTTTATTCACTTAACTTCATCAGCCCAAAGGACTTGCTTTCAAAATCAGTATCAGACTTATAATATTCCTTTAAAAAATGTTGTGGAATCAAGTCTGATTCTCCCACAGAGGCCATATTTGTGTGTAGAAAAGTGCACCAGCACTCCAAAATCTGCTATTTTGTCATAAAGGTGCAGTCAAACAGGAGTTTGGATTTGCCAGTCTGGCAACCCTATGAGCAATTCTCTTGGAAAGATTTCTTAGCCTTTAATTTAAACTCCACCATTCCTGTTAGTCGCCATTTCATAATTACATTAAGAACTGAGGAAACTGGTGCCTTGCTATCTTCTCATAGCCTTCTTCTGCTTTGTGTAAAGCACATATTTTAACATTCAATACTATACAAAAGGTTCTTTGAGCGATGCCATAGAAGAGACACTTTTGGTTCCATAAGGAATTAGGTTTGTAATAGAGATGTCCTTCAACTGATGAAAAACCTTTGCATTCAGAGAAAGTTTTTTTGGGGGGGTCTTTTAAAGGTTCTTCACACTCACACATCTCTATGATGAGCAAGGTTCTTTATGGAATCCGCTCAAAGAACCCGACTCCAATGCACCAGCCTGCAGACGCCAGTAACAACCAGCACAGCAGCGAAGCTGCACCATCTACTGACCCAGGAGAGAGCAATGCCAATTGTGCTGTCTCTGGGCCTCAGCTACTGATGGCTAGCAGCATGACTGGAATTCAAACCAGCGATCCTCTGATCATAGTAACAGTGCCTTAGTCTGCTGGACCACTCGAACCCCCAGCACCTTTGTTTTTAAGAGTGCAGGCTAGACAACTGCTTAGAGAACCCCATGGCTGCTGATTGTTGGGACAGGGTTTGGAAAGTTTTTAAGCTTAATCAGTGATGCAGACAATGATTCTGAACACCCCACAGCCCTAACAAGCCAATTAAGGTCTGAGACGAGAAAACAAACTCAAAACAATCTTGCTTTAAATGTTGTGGATTTTTCCTCTTTAACTTCATCCCTTTTGGAGATCAATTTATGGGGTCATTGGGTTTCAGGCCAGTTCTTGGTTCAATGGACCTGATGCTGCCTGAATTAGATTCATTAGCTCCACAGATATTCCACAGAGAATGTGAAGAATCCTTTTGGGCAGTGTTTGGTGGTAAGGACTGCATGATGTTGGAGGCTCTTCTCGGTAGATTTGTGCATGTGGTGCGTGGGAAGACACATCACAGAGAGAGGGGCCTCTTCTCGCAGATCATCAAATTTTATCCCCAAACCCACCGCAGTGGATGTCTGTCAGGAACGCTATCTCCCTCCAGAACTGTGGCTTTCGCCTGAACCTCTTTGAAGAGACTTGTTTTTTAGAACTGCTCTTTCCTTCTCTGCCTTATTTTTAGAGACTTGCCTCGCGATCAAAGCACAAAAGAGGTCCGTTAGGTTGGAATTAAACAGATGCTCGAGTGTGCGAATTTGAGAAACGACTGAAGGCAGGTTCAAGAGGGGTCAGCGTGAAGCCCTTGAACAGAAACACCACTCTGCCCATCTCATTTTTCCATCACAGCAGGAAGAGGGGCGTGTTAGTGGAGAAAAGAGGTGAAGCACAGGAGATTTACAATGCCATGACAGGCCAAGACCAGGAATTTTAATTGACACTCCACTCCCAGAAAAGCTGGGACGCAGTGGCAGGATGCACGAGTGTGGAAGGCTCGGAGAGGGAACGGAAAAGCCGTGGAATCGAGCCTGTATACTGTCCTCCCTCTGTTTGATTACAGGGCCAGGCCCATTCCAAAGGTAACTATGGTACAGTAACTCTTTTGGCAGTGCATCCAAACGAGGAACTCTAGCTGGTGGCTAGAGCAGGAGCAGGCATGCAAATACCTTATTCATTCAAATTGCTGAAAGGGTTTTTATCTTTATTGAAGCCATATGCATCGCTCCTGGGTGCATGCGATATGATACTTAAATGATCCTAGCGTATTAAGTTATTGAAAATACTTTTAGACTCCTTGAGGACTGCCTAAGGACAGTCTGTTTTTCATTAGTCTATTTCTGCTGAACTTAATCGGTCCTGAAAACATAAAATTGTTCCTGAATCGGAACCATCAGAGAGGTATTTAGCTATCAAGAAAAATGTGAATGCAAATATTTATTTATAACGCCAAGCAGTAATTCTCTTATCCTTCTACTTTATGAAATTAAAGAGAGCATTCTACACAAAGCCTATAATTCGGTAAGTTATTCTTTACTCAAAAGTCAGTTAGGAAGTATACATGCCCAGGAAATACTGTCTAGCTTGACTAAACAAGATGCCATTCAATTAGTGACTACACGGTTTAAGGACAGGGCAGTGAATGGCTTTAATAAAAAGGTAAGGAGAAATGAAAGGTACAGTCAAAGTAGAGAGTGTGCCAAAACAAAATTAAACCTCTTTTCGGACTGAACTGTTTATCAGGGTGGACGTCTGTAATATGGACACATCCAGTTACACATGGATGGCCATAAAATTAGCCACAGAAAGTCCTCTGTTGGTTGTATTATTATTATTATTATTATTATTATTTAAGATGGTATATAGGTATTGATTGATATTGTCAAAGCGGGCTGATGTGTCATTAAAACAATGTGTGTGTTATTACTGCAGCATTGTGTTGTCTCCGATGCTCAAATGAGGAGAAAAAGGACTGGTTAACTCTTAAAACTATTGGCAGGAATTGGTGAGAATTAGTGAGAATTGTTCGTTTTTGCTCCAGGGCTCCCTCTACAGGGGGGAAGGTAATTCATTCTTACACCACTGCCATAAATACAAATCATGCTATGCGCTCCTGCTTGTGGACAGCTATAAACATGCATTTGATGATAAGCTGAGGCATACACAAGGTAAAGAAGCACGTTGACTGACCTGGAAGAGTAATATTACATAATTTTACACAAATTAAATTATCATGCAGCATTACACATAATATGGAATATGTGGAGTGTGTTGTATCCCCCTGACACCCTAGTACTGATCTACACTACATCTGCTGAGCCATCTCTATTGCCAGCCCATTAGATGCCATTAGCAGCATATCGTCACTGTCAGACAAAAACCTTGTATCTTCCAAGTAACTTTGGAGTGTTTCTATTGGTCCTCTCATTGCGGTATTTTGACACAGTGTAAGAACAACTGCCAGATTCACAGTGTGTCAAAAAGTGGAAAACAGTAAAAACGGGCAAGGGTTTTGACAGTGACGGTTTACAGATCAAGGATCAGCAGACATTCTTTGACTCAGGTGTAAATACACTGTCCTACACATCCAGTAAAAACACGCTGACAAGCATTTGACAGGTTTTGATAACATGTCTGCCAGCTTCACTGTGGATTGTTTAAGACTTTTAAAAACTTAAAAACACTGGACACCAGACCTTAGAAAAAACAGCTCTTCAAGATACTGAAATACTACAGATGCCTTTTCAGGGCAGTAATGAGGAGGCTGGAGACACTTGAGAAATGGCAAGAGTGTGATGTGTCCCTGTACAGCCAGATAGCAAGACATATCAGCAGTATGGCCTCCAAAATGCCTGTGTTGGTAGTTGCATACTTGCCTGTGGGGGTGGAGCTTTCGGGGAGTTGTATAGGCACTCTTTACAGTCCTCAATTTGAGTTTCTCTTTAGGTTTAAGAGTTTTCAAGACTGGATTTCACTTCTTATACCTTAACTATGATGATACACAGCAGTGTGGGAGAGTTTCGAATTCTTTAATTCTCTGTTTGGCCTCCAACTCTGCTGAAAGAAAACACTGTTATCTAGACCAGATTTTGGAGGGTAAAGCAGCACCCAATACCACATATGGAATACTGCAGGGACGTACAGCTCCTGTAGTTAAAAAAAAAAGTGTAAAAAACCCCCAAAAACTACTGGTTACTGTACTGGTATCGGTCGATACTCAAGGTTTGAGGTACTGCTGTTACGACATGGTGTAGGGTCAGGCCGTAATAGAAAATGAAAGTGGGCTCTCTTCCTAGACCCTCTGTCAGACCAAACACTGGACGCTGTATAACCAGTATGGATTTATTGCTTATGATTGGAGGAAATATAGATCCAGAAACAGCTACTAAAACACAAGTAACTAAACTAACAGAATCTAAACTAAAAGAAACTGAGAAACACAAGTATTACAAGCATTTCTCCCTGTTAGAAAACAGGAGACAAGACAAGGACAAAGGAATAGCAGAAGATTAGAATCTTCCTTTTTCCAACATGAAGGTTTATCTGTCTAAAAAATTCGGTCTGTCTTAAAATGATCAGACCACCTCTGAATTTGGTAAATACAGCAGCCTGTAATTTTCTCAGGGGAGGAGGACGAAAAATGCAGGCCGATTCAGGAGTATCAAAAGAAATATAACCATAGTAGAATTAAAACAATTAAAAAAGTAAATCCTTCCAGGACATCTTGTTAATTTGATTCCATCCTAGAAGAGCTTATGAAAGGAAGCCAAACAGTTAATATGGTGTCATTCAACGATGGATCTGGAATAGAACGTCCCTTCAAGATGTGTTTACACATGTGTTTGAGTGTGTATATAAGAGCAAGTATGTGGCTTGAGAATTGAGGACCGGGAGCTATCCCTCAAAAGCTTATGTTTGTGCTGACCTTCATCTTTCTTGCTCTCTATAATTGTATGGGCACGAGCCACACGGCCTATGTTCCAAGAGACCAAATTAGAAAGGGAAGAAAAATGCAAAGAATTCTGAAAATACAGGGGTTGGCTTTGCTTTTCCTGATAAGTGTCTTCTCTTTGCCAGTCATTTTGGCACGTTCTCATTGCCCCAGCAATGCAAATGATTTCATGAGCTGCTGAGCTGATACATTCCTTATCAGAAATAGGCCTGACATGTGGAGAATGCTCGCTTTTTCTGTAGTTTCCATGCATGGCAGTGGAAAGAATCTTGTTTGGAGTCTCGTTTGGTTCGAAACCGCGGCCTTCACATGTAGAGTGATAAAGAGGATGACAATGGGAGTTGATAATTCCCTTGCGGTGGGACATAGTTGTTAAAAAAGGTCTTGAACTGAATAGTAGGAACAGGCTCATGAGCAAACAGCTACGAGTGGCTTTTCATTCCCTTTGACAGCGTTAAAGCATAAGAAACTATTTTGGTTTAAAAACATGGAAATATTCCGGAAAAATTATACAGTGGGCGAAATAACCCTGGACAGAATGAGAGGTTACTAAGCCCTAGATGATGAATGAGAGGATACGCTGCAGCCCTGTTGCACTCTTTAGTCTGCATTTTTTGGGCCTGCTTTGTGGACACCAATGAGTGGGCAAGATACAGATAAAGGGGAGGTGTGTAGTGGTTTCTGGTCAGTCTCAGAGTTAACCTCATTAAAAGGAGGTAAGGAGGGGCCTATGGATTACAGAGAACCCCCCTACTGACCTCCAGTGACGGAGGAAGTGTTACTGATACAGCGGCTTCTCACAGTTTCTAAATCACACTAATGAGATTACATTCAGGGTCGTAACAACCAATGCCTTCATGTTCCAAAAACAGTGGAGATATGACCAGATGAAAGGGAATCATAGTGACGATTAATGTGGAACTGAAAAAAGTGACGCACAGAATAACTGCATTGAAGCAATTGCACTGAAGAACGTAGTGCTAGTATCAGATCCTATAAATAAAATGCATTATATCTACACAGGTATTGCCAATCATAAGCCAACTGAATTACAGAACTGATGTAATATTATTTTATTTAAGTGAAAGCAATGTAAACATTTAAGTCAGTTCTAAGCATCATTGTTTTCTAAGTGCAATAAACAAATCAACAGGCAAAAAAAGCCAGCTGAAATAAAAAACGATGATGCTTGGTGTTAATGGCTGACATTCAGCTGCATTTTTCTATTTGTACATTTGGTAGATTACTGCACTTATAAGTACTTGTGTTTCTAAAGGCTAACTTTACAGGGTAATAAAATCTGTTAAGTCATTTAGATGTAAATAAACTAATTTGGAATGTTTTGAAAAGAAATGGCTTAGTTCTAAAAATACAGTATTTTGTAGTTTAGAAATTGCAGTATTGTATCAAATAAAATAAAAAATAAAAAGCAGTGACGTTTCCCTTTAAATAAAATTTACTTTTATTTTTATACGTGGTTCATTATTCTTTGAAATGATTTGCTTTGATGGATCAAAATTATAGTCATGTTCAACCACTTGGTCAATTCTAATTTGCCTCACAAAGTGCAGTGTTCTTCCTAGAAAGTCCCTTCATTTCATATTGCGCTTGACATTTGATAACATAACTATGGGTTGTGGCAAAATGGTCATTTCTCTTGGATGACATGCTGTATTTCTCTGCTGGACGCCTCATCCATGTTTTCTGTTTGACCAACCTTTGGACTATGATACGCACATTTAAGGCGTACGTTAATATTAATATAAATAATATTGCCTGAGGATGACTGTATTTTTACTGTACAGAGCAAATCAGTCATCACATCCCTAAAGATATTATCATTAATATAGTGGTCTTTTTCCTTGCAAAACATTTATAGTTTTGTCTCTGCCCAGGTTTTCAGTGATATTAAATTTGGGGGACTCTGAGAGCCCTGGTGAAACTTTCAGCTTGCACCTCTTGAGGTATTCAATTGAGAAATTTAAAGTGTGTTTAGGGTCACTGGCTGCAACACAAGCAGCTGGAGAGGTGTTCTTTTCATTAAATTCTGAACCCAAAAAACATTACTCCTTGGAGCCAAAAAGTCCCATTTGAACTTAAATTCAACATGTATCACTTGTGTGACTTTTTTTTTAGATATTGTTTGAATATGCTTCTGTGATGTTGATTTTAGGGGTGAGAATGCAGCAAAGGTTTTCTTCAAATCTATCTAATCTATGAAGGTCATTTTTGTAAAGGTGTTGCAAAATCTTCATGAAGGTCTCCCTTGCAGCCAAATGAGTGTTTTGGTTTGGCTTTCTAGGAATCTTACAAGCAGTCCCTTCGAAAAGGTTTCTTGGTCTTCCAAATCTCAACTTGACCTCCACCATTTCTTAATTACATTATGAACTGAGGGAACAGCTGCCTGAAAAAGCTTTGCTATCCTCTTATACTCTTTCCCTGCCCATAGGCATATTTTTTTTTAGTTTTAAGTGCTAGGCAGCTGCTTAGAGAAAGACATGGCTACTGGTTGCTGTGTTTCAAGAGTGAGAGTATTTATAAAGATATGGAATTCATATTACCTGGCCTTTGTTAATAATGACTGTGAACAAACATATAATGAACTGATCTCACTGAAGTTGAAAATCTCAATCATTTTCTACTTATTTAACTATTCACAGTAACATTTGCCCAAACTTTTGAATATGAATGTATGACCATCTTAATGATTTACGTAAGAACTGGCTGATTTCGATATGTGTAAATGGGTGCAGTTCTATTTTTACTGCAATGACATGGGCAATAACTTAATGACAGGGGAAAGTCATCCTAACTCCACCCAACCGAGAAGAATGGCAGGGTCCATAGATCAGCCTTATGAACGGTGAAATGTCCATAGGCCATGATGCCAATGCTTTGTCACAATCACAAACAAACAGCCCAATGAAAGTAAGAAGGTTAATGAGTTTCTACTTTTTGTTGCTCTGTATTCTGATATACAGCACAAGATGAGTTCAGTGATGGATCAGATGGCACTGGGGTCTGGCTGCCCTTTGCAGAATAAAAGAGTGTAAAGGGCAACACTGCAGTGACAGGGCTCACCTGGTGACTTACACCGAGCATACACGTCACCTTCTCCTTACATCATCTCCTTCTCGGCTCTTGGGCTGCAACTCAATCCCAAACATGAGTGAAGACGAGCTCTGCTCATCATTATATTTGGCCACAGAAATGTTCCTCATGGGTTGGTTCGGGTAGAAACAGGCCTGAGCTGGCTTCATCTCCGCAGGGTTTCGGCGCAGGCTGGAGTTTGCTTGACTTTCCGAAGCAATTAAAAGACAGTTGGCCATTGGGTTTTGTGGCTTTGAAAGATGACGGCGGTTCCTCGCACTCCGTCTTTAAAGGCTCTAGTGTTGAAACCTAGGAACTCTGTGATCTGTGAATGTGTGACAGTGTGTGAGTGGAAGTAGGGTTTGGTGTCGAAATCAAGGCCCATTTTTGAGTGCACTGAACCACAAGCCCACGGGTTCCACCATGCCTTAACCACCTACAGATTGGGTTGTGGGACACCATATGAGTATATATGATATATATATAAATATATAAAATATAATATATATTCCAATATCATGCACTGGACATTCAGGAGAAATCTGAAACCAAGCTTTGTTCTTCAGACTAGCTCACAAGATATACTATATGCCCAGACATATGTGGACACCCCTTCCAATGAATGCATTCAGCTACTTAAGTTGTACTCTTTGCTGACACATGTGTGACAGATGTGTACATGCACAAGCACAGCTTGTCTAGTCCCTGTAGAGAAGTATTGCCAAAAGAATAAGACTCTTTGGAGCAGATAAACATGAACCTATACTCTTATCACTTCAATCAAATCCCCATATGATTCCCCGGACAGTAGAGTCAGTTACTCTAACAAAAGCTGGACAAATACCCTAGATTTCAGAAAGAACAATGAATGAGTATGTATCTCATTTTTGTCTATATATAGTGTATCAACTACTTTTTTCAAAATGAGAAAGCCTTCTTAATTGTTTTACTGTATTTGTGTTTATGTACATTTTACAAGCAAAAACATTCTTATTGCTGAGATAAAGGCTTTTAAATTATGTACTTAAACATCTGTGCTATATATAGCTAATGCCATTGCTAAATATACCAGCAGAGCTGACTAGCCAATGGATCTATGTGGTTACCAGGCAAAATCTAGCAATGGATGTTTTGGTAAACAATTCAGACTTCAGTCAGCCATCAATTGGTTGCTCTATTAGTCTGACCTAAACATGGTCTTACTGAGCTGCAACATAAAACAATATATCTATAACAAACTGGTCCATATACACAAAAATACTTCAGAGACTTTCAAGTTTAAGCTTTCACATAATTACTGACTACATTTTTTAATATTTAAAACATTTTCTCTTAAAAAAATGCCCCCTTCACTGCCCATGCAAGCCATGCACTGTAACCACAGGCCAGCAGATCTCTGCTGGTATATTCTATAAATAAATACATTTAAAATATGTACTAGCATTAATCACCAATGTTTGTTTTACTTCATCATTCTTTGAATTTAATTATAAGAGCTAAATGAAATTCCACTGGAAGAACGTCAGGTTCAGGCCCTGACTTTCTGCATGGGTTACAGGTAACAAAGAATGTAAGAACTGGATCAGGCCAGTTATCTGTTTCTGCACGCTGGAAGAACTCATCAAGGAATTCTTCAAAGATGAGCTAAGCTGAGTGTCAGTGGAAATAGCACCACTCAGGAAGCATTGTTCACAGATCTTTCCGGTCTGGCCCTGTTGAAATGTACCTGGCCGAACAAAATGTCATAACTCAGTGTAACTGAATTCAGTTTAGCTCTTCAAAGCTCACTCATCTATCTGTGTTGAGAGGCATTGAAGAATAAAATGATTGCATTGGTACGGTTAGATGTTCTACTTTTAAATGTTCATTTCATGTAAAATGTTGATGTTATTAATTTGTGATTAGCTAATTTAACCCAATAAAATTATTAATACCTGGGCCTATTAGTCCAGACCTCTTCTCTTCACTTCTCAAAATGTAGGTTCACTCCCAACTTCATACGATCCACATAGCTTAGCAAAGCTTAAATTCAAGCCATATATGCCAAGGCATTTACATACAGTATATCTAGGTTGAAGTTATAAGGAGTGTTTCGCCCAATTTGTGATTTGATTGTTTTAGAATCAAGTCCAAAATGCAGCAGCCAATCAGAACAGAGGTCATTACTTATTTCAGTATTAAAGGAACAGTAAGAAAAAAATAAGTTTCAATCTGCGGCATAAAAAAGCTGGAAGATCATTATTGAAAACAATAGGACCAGGGCTGCTACTCACAGCAGCAAAAGACAGAAGTAGTTATTAAACCAAGGCAAAATACAAGTAGAATGTTTGATAGAGGTCCTTTAATACTTCTACGTGAACTTTTTTTTATAAAGGCTTGAGTAACTACTAAGAGACTAACGCATAAGCTATGTGGTTATGAGAATGAGAATTGAAGTGTGGACCTACACACAAGCCCTCAGCGTAAACATTTAGAGAATATTTACACTGGTGAAATAACAGTGCTCAACCTTCTCCGTTCTGTTTATAGACAGTGTGACTGAATTACAAAAATAAGAGATAAATAATGACCCTCCTACAACATGTTTCCACATTTTATTTCACGTCTTTAAACAAGTTTACATTTGACTCATGTAATGTAAATCACATCAATTGTAATCATATGTGGGCTATTGCTGCTTTCTCTCCAGTTGTGCTGGGAGCATTCGTGTTTCATATGAAAGTTGGCCTCACTGGATTTGTTAGGGGAAACCACACGGTCCTAGTCATTCAGGCCTAGAGGTGATTCACCTTCTCACACAGCACATCACCACAAAAAGAAACCAACCTGTTCTGAACAGGCCAGGAATTTAGGAACTGTATTGAAAACGCCAATCACTACTCTCTAACACCAAGGACATGTGTGGTCTTGAAAGAATGATATATAGAGAACTAAATGAGGGAAATGTAACATTGCATAAGTCTTTCTAGTCTGTTCGAAAGCTCTCACACCCTTCTGAACACCAATTTATGTTTGGCTAAGGCAGAACTGGTGATGGGACATGTCAGGGCAAGCAGACAGAGAAATCTGCTCGCTGTACTCTTACCATACACCCTCAGCAAAACGGTCGTATGACTCGTGACTACACTGGAACCCACAGAACACATGGATTGTTATATGAATTGTGAAAATATGCTTACAATCTTATTGGGTGAGGAGGCGGGCTATGATATACTTCGTAGGAGGTCAAATCATATCAAATATATATACATACATATATGTTGTATGTATTGAGTCTATATTTATAAAATTTTGAGTATACAGTATTTATATACATAAAATACTTGGTTTTAACATATCTTGCTCTCTTTCATTTGGGTGTATTGTCCTATTAGTTCAGGCCTAGGTTTCCAAAAAGCTTTTTAGCTGAAAGATTTATTTTTAACCTCAGTGGTTCCTGGCATTTTCCTCATGGGTGGGAACATAGGAACATCTCAGCTAGCTTTCATTGCTTCCCGTGTAGTTTCCGAACAAATGCGCTCAAAAGACAAATGACAAATATGACAATCACTACCCATGAGTTGTTAATAAGCCAACATGCCGTGTTACATTAGCCTCAACAGGATAACCGGTTTACAGGCTGGAAAAAAATAAAAACGGTGGTGTGAGGGACGTTTGAAAAACTGTAGCTGGTTTAGAGTGGATTTCTAGTGGCAGGCTGTTTGAAATGTTTTTGCTGGCAAATGCAGAACGAAGCCCAGTGACTAACAGGACTACAAGGAAGCCGGATATCTTATCGCAACTGCACACAGCCTTCAAATCTGTATTACAACGGAGAGAATAGAAAAGATATTTCAGATGATTATGGCAACAAGCTAAAACCTTATGTTTAGCATATTGCTGGATATTTAGCTCAGTGTGGTCAGTTTCCTCTGACCAAAATGGTCTGTGGTGCAACAGTGTTGTTATGCTAGTCAGCTGCATTAGCTTTAGCATTTGCCTCTTCAGATTTCCCGGTTCGGAATATTTCAGATTAGAGGGACACAGAGATTATAGCCTTTTTGTTTCACTGTAAACCTCCTGCTTATTCCTGAGCATTAGAAAAGTGGAGCTGCCTCAATCTGCTACAGGACAGGCATGGGTAGGATGAGGACTGCACAAATCACATTTCCCATAAGCATTTAAATAGCTTGGTTTAATGGGTTAAATATCTGTGTTTAAAGCCATATTAGTTAAAAATATGATTTTCATAAATATATATTTTTGACCAAATCTACTAATCAAATCATTCACAAAACAGACCACACCACATAACATGCTAGTTTTAGCCTGAAATGTCTTTTTGAGAGCACTGAAGGAGGTTCCATAACACAGCTGTCCCACGCATTACTTTGTTCTGAGTAACTTTGACCTGGTGCACTCAATTAAAAGGGGACACCTGTTTAGTGTTTTAGTGTTTTATCCCCCTGCTCTCACAGCCTCTCAGTAAGCACTGAACTTTCACAGCTGTAGGAGGCCTGTCTTTACATTTAGGTTAATAGTAGTACTTTGCTGGGCCTGCGTCTGGATAAGTGATTTTGCTGCTATACCTATTTTGATGTGTGTTAACCATTTTCATGCAGCACCACTGACGTATCAGAATTGTTTTTTTTTTCTCACATGATTTTGGCTGCTGTTTTTTTTTACATTGTGTGAACATTTGGTGATCAATGAGCCAATTGAAAGGTACAGTCTATCTCTTTGGTTAATATACAGCAAAGTATAATAATGTACATTATGTAAAATGTGCATAGTATGTAAAATAATAATTCCCTTCTCCTGTAAAGTTACAAAGTTGTAAAATATAGACATACTACTACTGCTGCTAGTACTACTGCTACTCTTACTACTACTAAAATATTATTATTATTATTATTATTATTATTATTATTATTATTAATAATAATAATAATAATCATCATCATCATCATCATCATAATTAGACCACCAACTGCACATTTCTTTCATATTTGTATATTGCACATATTGGTGTGTGCATATATATTGCTATTCCCCTCTCTATATATTTAGTTACATTCTTATCTTTGTATATATGATTTATCTTCATCTTATTTTATTTTTATTTGGTTGTATTTTATTATATTTGACATTTTTGCTTGATCCTAATCTTTAATACCTGTTGTCCTTTTGTTACTGTTTCCTATGACCTGACAGTCATCAAAGCATTTCACTGCCAGTTGTACTGTGTATGGCTGTGTATGTGACAAATAAACTTTGATTTGGTTTGATTAGAAAAGTGCATGGTTGCTATGGTATTTCTAAGTAGGTGGTTGTCATATAGTTTGCTAGATAGTAGTTGCTAGGTGGTTACTATGGTGTTGGTAGGTCATTGGTTTGGTATTCTGGGTGGTTGCTATGGTGTTGCTAAGTGGTTGCTAGATGGGTTCCATAATGTTGGTAGGTGGTTGCTATAAAGTTGCTTAGTGGTTGCTAGGAGGTTGCTAGGAAGTTGCTATGGCATCATGTGTGGTTGCTATGATACCCTTATGTGGTTATTTTGGTGTTAATGGTGTTTTTTGTATCACTGGGACATAAGAAGGGTGCACAACGTTTTGCACCTCATTCATTTCTATGTGAAAACTGTATGTCTGATCCAAAAGCCCTATACAATCTGGAGTTGAAATGATACTGATATCTAAAAAACTGTGGGACATGTTAGCAGAGCAAAATTATATTAATAAAAACAGATTAAAATAAAGATGTTTTACCATAAGCAAAAAATATAGCATTTCATTTATCTGATATGGGAACAAAAGCCTCAAACCAAAAGAGACCAATCTGAAAGAAAGGCTGTGTTGCAACATTGAGAGTGTGCTTTTCCTCTGTGTATATCGGTGTGTGTGTTTTGGGGTGGAGGTATCTACAAATCTCTCTGTGTGACTGACTGCATACTGGTGGGTTCGAAATGAAGTAGGTTGTTGTCATCTGGGGAATCACTCTGGAGTGGGGCTGGGCCTTGACTGCAGAAACAGACCTGTTCTCACACTCCTTAAACTGCCCCCACCTTTGAGAAGCACTTGGGGCACGTATTCACAGCCCTGTGTAACATGTAGGATCTGTCAGAAGATTTGCAACCTCCACTTCTAACCATAATTTACCTCTCAAATTACACAGGATGTTTTCTCACAAACACTTCGCCTTCTCTCGAGCACGCTCTTGAGCACGCTCTGTGATACTGGTTCAGCCATTTTTTTAAAACCCCAAAAATTCACAACAAATGCCAAAGCATCTGGAGAAGAGGCAGTAACTTGTAGTGCACTGCAACAGTGAGAGTGCTTATGTTTAACACATGATCTGATCTTGGTAGCTAATGGAGCCCTCAAGGGGTCACGTAAACTGCAATCCTGCAATGGATAGAGAAGAGGTGTCCTGGATGCAGTAAACAAGCTAAGGGCAAAGTACATAATGTGAAACCATTCAAAATTCCAAGTAAATATTTACTCTGATTTAAAAAATGACAGAAAGCATTAAAAACACAAGGCATCTGTAGATGGTAGATGTGTTATGCACTTGGAAAGAAATCCTTTAAGATTATTTATCATCACCTTTAAGACCTTGAGTTTCCCCTATTATCAGATAACTTGTGAATACAAACACAACGTTAGATGGATTTTTGGCAAAATTGGATTTTTTGCTGTAAATCACTGCAGTTTAACCTCTACTTTACCCTGGAATAGCATGACCTACTTGACCGACCTCATATTGGCCAGCTTTTCTATTGAAGTTCTTATCATATGGATAACAAATTCACATCCGCCTTTAGCCTCTCCTCCCTGTTCTTTACCTCTTTTTAACTAACCACTGCTTTGATCTGCCTCTCCCTTTCCTCCTGACCCTATGTTTTTAGAGTAGATTGTGTGCTTCCCCCCCCGACCTCCGGCACTTTACACAGCTGTCCTCCACTTTCACTGGGCACTGGCCCCCCCTTCCCTGCCAGGCGGAGGGAGTCGAGGAAGGAAGGGCCAGTCAGCTGGGGGAGGAGGGGGAGGGGTGGACGTGCCTGAAGTGCCTGACGCCCACCTCAGCAGACCACAGCCAACCTCCTGGAGCTCAGTCTGCAAAGACAGGTGCTTCATGGTTGCTTGCTTACTAAATGGCAAAGATAGTCCAGACAGTGAAAACACTGAGGAGATCTGCTGCTCAAGTGACCACAGGCATGCCCGCAAACGCACAAAGCAAACGTAGTCAGGATACAAGTGCATGTAAGAATGCACCTACAGTCATACACTAGACCTGAATGCCCTCACATGAATGCTATGAATCACAAGTATGCAGTTCACTATTTCACACTCACACATGTGTTGGTCAACATGTGTCAAAACATGGGTTCATATATAAGATACCATGATTTTATTTCTAATCAGGACTATTTCTGTCTGTTCCTTATGAAATTTGGACACATTGTATGGGATAACTGCCAGATTCAAATTATGTCCAAATTAACAAACACAAAAAGAGATGAAGGTTGAACAGTTGAAGCATGGGTTTGACACTTATCCAGGAGTACCCAAACTTTTTTTTGTCTCGGGCAGCCAAAGTGCAACGAGCCTAGGGTCATCGCCACCATTTTTAAGAAGAATTTTCTTAAAACTCCTTAAAACCCACTTACAGTTTTCACAAAGATTACCATGACAGTGGGATCCATCATTATAAGAGCAGAGCTGTGAAGAATTCTGCAGTTCAAAAACACATCATGAATCTAAAGTAAAAATTTTTGTTAAGACTTTTCTAAAGAACAAATTAAGGCACTCTTAGGAACATATTGGTTATTGACGTTAACCAATGTTGTCCTAAGTTTGTTGTGGACCAAGGGACCAAAAGACAACATGCAAATAAACAAGGCAGATTTGTATTTGTTTTGTATTTTGTATCTATATGCACACATAGCTGGTCAAGCACACCATGCTACAGTCAAAATTCTTGAGTTCTTGGGCAAGAAAACATACAATAAGATGTGGGGATAGCATAGTGGATAACACCACTGCCTTCTTTGTAGCAGACGGTAGCAGATGGTTTGAGTCCCTGTTAGGGCAAGTCCACCACACTACACCAATAAGAGTCCTTGGGCAAGACTCCCTTTTCATATCCCTTTACCTGTGCTTTTTAAATGATGTAGCCGTCACTACCCACATGCTTCTATGCGTCCTTTACAATGGCATTGATGATTAGAAATACATCCACTGGGGGGCCGTTCAGAGTCCAAGGTTTCTGACAACAACAAACATGGCGAAGGTGGAGGAGGTTGTGATAATGTATTTACATCTAAAAAGATAAACTGCCAGATTCACATTAAGTCAAAAAGTGAAAATCACAGACAATCGACTTACAAGGTTTTTGCATGACAGTGACGATATGTAGCCACTTCCTGTTGTTTGTCTGATATGGTAAGTTAGCCCTGTTTTTCTAGTTTTTTCTGTGTCCTGGAAATGTAAAAAAAAAACACACACACACACACACACACTCGCACACTCGCCTTCTTTCTTTCTTTCTTTCTCTCCCTTCCTGCTGCCAAGCTCATCTGATATGATGCATGACTGAACATAGTCAATGTTGGGTGGGTCATGAGCACTGAATCAACAGGTGGCCATTCATCAACTCCCTCATTACTACAGTGCCGGTAAATCCCAGATGTAATATATGTCAACTTCATGACTGCAAGGTAAACACTGGGAGTGATACTGTTTGCGGAAATCAAGTATACAGGCGCTCTGCGATGCGAGTTTCACGCGTACAGGACTTTTGAAGAACTTGCCTGTGAAGTTGCCCCTTTGTTGGTGAAAGAATACCCCAAGGATGAGGTCATTCTCCTTCACTGAGCATCTAGAACATCCCTCTTGTGTTAAGCGAGCCTTGACCATATCTAATTATACTGGTGGTATATTGGTATGTTCCATCTCAGGGCATCGGAATGTTGTGATAAAGGCTTTCAGTGAACATGGCGCGTTTATCCAGCCAAGTGAATATGCGCTATGCGCTGGGAGGTATACGGCTTGATGCATATCAGCCGCTCGCTGTTCATTAATTAGTCTGTCTCAAGCAGACTGAACATCCTGGTTGTATTTTTGGGAGTGTCGACATTCATACAAGTGTAATGCTCACTGGCATGTCGTGTTAGATGGCTGCAAGCATATTATTCTTTGATACACTTAAAAGGCTGTACTACAGGATGCTTGTAATGAGCTATGGCATGCTTATAATCCGAAACACACACACACACACACACACCTCCACACAAGGAGGTTAAAACATCAGTGATACCAATATTAGACCAATATGTTTGTCTAGAGTTATTATCGTCTACTGTTATTATTAAAGGGCCCAAATCCGACTTTTCCCCCCTGCATACCACTTTTGATATTTGAGTAGAATGACTTTTTACATGATCACTTTCCAGCCTCTTTTAAATCAGCGTTCTGTAGCAATAAAATATCATTTTAAAATCATTATGATGCTCCACTGACCAGTAATAGGGAATAGCGCCGCTTTCCTTGATACTCTGGGCTCTGTATCTTCTACTATCTTCTCTCTTCTGCACTATATCTAAATTGGACGACTGTGTAACCCTGTGTAACCCCAGGCATGTTTGTGTAAAATCTTGTGATATTACTCTGACATGTCGGCCCACATGTTCCATGGTTCTATATGACCCTGTTTACACCTGGTAACTTTATTAGTCTTATGGATCAGCATTACATGTGGATTGAAGCATTTAAACCAGATACAGGTGTGACCGGGTGTGACCAGGTATAAACAGGGACTATCTCTCAACTTGTGAAATGCATGTGTAAAGCGTGTCCTTTGGTGGAGGCTCAAAGCATGAATTCAATTTGTACATAATGGTGTTTTTTGGCACTGTGCCTTTAAGACTATTATATGTAAATTATCTCTTCTCTGACTGGGCCTGTGTTGTGCCTTATGCAAAAAGCAATCCAGGCTGAACCGCTCCATATAACTTTAGTTTTAACGGGCGAGGCTGAACTGTTGTGGTATGAACCGGTAGATGTATAAAAGCACTTTTTTATGACATCACAGTGAATTCAGGACAGACCATTTTTGCAGTCTGGTGTTAATATATGAACATGGACTGAATGGACTGTGGAGTAAACCTCGCATATTAAAATTTTAACAGTGTTTACATGCTACATCAATCTCTTTCATAAAACAGTAAATCTTTAAAAGATTTTTGAGTGAGAAATTTTTTTTTACTTCTAATACTGTATTTTTACTTGAGGGCAGCATTCATGAGGCTAAACTGTACCATAAGCCTTTAATGAGACCTTTCTTATAAACCTACATAAACATTTATAAAACAATGGGCACACTAGGCTTCTGTTGGTGCGTTTTCACAAGCAAATTGACATTCGTTTCAATAGGATTTGTCATGGTGAGCATTTTATCCGCCTGCGCCTGCTGGAACTAATACATTTCATGTGCATAACTTTGCACCGAATTTAACTTTGTGAACTTTGAGAATCAAATTTATGTCCATGGGCAATAGAGTGCCTGCTCCAGCTGTGATGACCTGTGAAAGGGCAGCCCAGGTCTGAAGGCCCAAAACTGAGGAAACACTAATGGTAGCCATGTCAAAGCTTGACCGTTTCTTTCCCACTGGCTCTAATTGAACCAATAAAAGAGAGAGAATGCACACACAGCCAGTCATTCTCTCATAAATACTAATCCAGACAGGATTAGTATTTATGATCTTTTTGTTATTGTATTGTTTAGTATAGTCAAGTTGACCAGTGTGATTAGTATGTTACCTAAGAAATATAGAGCTAGCACACAAATCACCCGCTTACCCAACCACATGTCCTCTACACCACATGTCCAAATGTTTGTGGACAACCCTTTTAATGAATGCATTCAGCTACCTTTAAAGTGCACCCGTTGTTGACACAGATGTACAAATGCACATGCACACAGCTTTCCAATAGAATAGGACTCTCTGGAGCAGATAAACATTAACATCTTGGCACCATACCTAATGCCAGGTGTGGGCAAGAGGGGCATAAAGCCCCCCAGCGTTGAGCTGTGGAGCAGTGGAACTGTGTTCTCTGGAATGATGGTTCTCCAGCCAATACTTTTTTTAAGAAGAGTTAAGAAGTTGGGGATGAACTGTCTTTTATTAATCACTATTTATATAAAGCTGCTTTGTGACGACAACAGTTGTAAAAAGCGCTATACAAATAAATCTGACTTGACTTGACTTGACTAGGGTGGTGATCATCCAACATCCTGACCTTACTAACACTCTTGTCACTGAATGCAATTAAATCCTCACAGCAGTGCTCCAAAATCTTCACAGGATGGTAGAGACAGTTACGAAAAGCAAAAAGCAGGACAAACTCTTTTGAAAACCTTTGATTTCGGAAGAAACAAGGAATGAGCCGCTGTCCCAATACTTTTGTCTGTTTAGTGTAACACCCGTCGTGTAGTTTGTTGCTGGAAGTGGAAGTCCAGCACTCTTGCAGGTATCACATCAGTATTTGGCTAAACTCTTTCTTAATACCTTCGGAAGAAAGCAATGAATAAACAGATGTCCCAATACTTTTGTCCATATAGTGTAACACCAGTATTGTAGTGGTGAGTATAAGCAGGCAATCGCCGTAGAATCACCTCTGAGGAGACTGATTAACCATCTTCGTCTATGGCAATGCCTGCAGGGTGGAAGGGATTCCCAAAGGATGTATAACCTATATGTGTAAAGCATGCTGGGAATTGTAGTGAGAGAACACTGACAGAAGAAAACACAGAATGGAGAGAGATTTGTGAATTCTGTCAAATTCAGTGAGTCTGAGGGTTACATGGCTCTGCTATAGAACATCACATTACACAACAATAACATTTTTAGTGTTTAGTTTTAGGCAGGAATGACCGTTAGTTAATTGAATGTGAATGAATGTGTAACCTAAACATGCACACCAGGCTTAGTACTGCAGTTGCAAATGAAGGACAGAAACCATATTTTGTGAAGGACCCCTCATCAGTCTCCTGCCCCAAAATCACCAGTTGGACACCAACCGCATTATTTCAGATGCTGAACCCAAAGGAAAAATTGGTGTGTGGACGCGAAAAGGCCAAAAGAATGTATCTTTATGTCTCTTACAACCAACCACAAGGTCTCACTGTAATTTGGGGGTATAGGCCATGGTGGCAACACCCCCAACCCCATGGCTTCATTCACTTACAACCACACATTGCAGAGTTTATACTGCAGCTCAGCCCAGATGCTGGAAGAGTTCTTCCTCAAATCAACTTAAAGGGGCCTGGAACATGCCTGTGCATTGCTAGCACTGAAAAGGCTCCCAGTTTATGTAGAATTATCATGCACACTTTGAGACTGACCAACCATACAGACCTCAAACAAATAATTATCTCATTGTGCAATTTATTGTTTATTGTTTAGAGCAGCGGTTAGCATTGCTATTGTTCTGCTTCTGCTCTTTAGCCAGCTACTTTACTGCAATGCCATTAGGCTGCTGCTTAGTCCACACTTTTAGAAACAGAGACAAGAAAGATCTTTCTGGGGCCAGATTTTCATTTTAGGTGGGCCTGGTTACAGGTTGAGAGCGGACAGCTATGAAGAAGTGCATTGGAAGTTGACAGACACTAACTAGCCAAACCTTACCTGCTTCACTGTGGTAGGTAGTCTTGCCTTTTGTAGCACAAGGCATATATGTCTAGGTTGCAGACTGTGGACTACGGTTTATTTATAGTTTTCGTTTTTCACAGTATTCAATGTCGTGTTCTTCACCACTAGCATATATTACTTACACTAAGTAAGTCTAAATGTTTGTGGACACCCCTTCTAGTGAATTTATTCAGCTACTACTTTATGTTGCATCCATTGCAGACACAGATATTTCATATGCACACCCACAGCTTGTCTAGTCTCTGTATGTAGAAGTATTGCCAGAGGCGCTGGCAGGGATTTAGGCCCCATTAAAAGCTTTTTTACTGGGTCTCACAGCTCTTACTCTTACCTCCACAATATAGTCAAAAGCCTTCCCTGGACAGTAGAGACGGTTACTCCAACAAAGACAGGATATACTTTTTAAATGCCCTTGAATGCCCCAGAAAAAAACAATGAATGAGCAGGTGTCCCAATACTTTTCCCCATTTAGTGTAACATATGTAGTGTAGTGGTGCATATATGCATGAAAAACACTGTACAGCCACCTCTGAGGAGGCTGATTTACCAAATATGCACCTAAATGTAGTCAGGAACACATCTATGTTTGTGTGTCTTCAGCTTAAGACTGATTTGACCGTGAGGTCAGCGATGTAGAGCAAAGACTTCACATTCGTCAAATAGTGAGACTTATAATTAGCAGGCGTCTTTATGGCTGTGTCCGAACAGTTTCTTTCCCATCTTTTTTTGGTTGTTTGCAACTTTCAGACTCGCTATACAAGTGACCACACACTTCTAATTACCTATATGATATTGCTGTTGTCACGCAAAAACATTGAATCTCTAATTCTTAGGAAGGTATTGGTAAATGAGGCCTATTGTTCTGTACTTGAAATAATTGCCCAACTCATGGCACCGTACAATCATGAAAACCTTGCCATGGTGACAGTGTCCACCAGATATTGCTGACAATCAAAGAAGAGCTTTTACCTTTTAACTTTTACCTCTATAAGGTGGTAAAAAGGCACAAGGATGAAGAATCCTCTGCCTTTTGGCTCATCAGGTAATATATGAGTGCAAGATAAGCTACATATGGTGCTTTGTGTATGATGGGTGTATTTGGACTTAAAATATGATTATAAGTACATGGAAATTCCACAAAATAGGTGGTTTAATGTGAAATTCGTCATTTTAGCAAAATATACAAAGTCACAGTGTTTTATAGTGCTGGTAATAGGAACCAGATGTCTGAAATGTTAAATGCCAAAAAAGCTACATTTAAGAAAGTTATTACATGAAATGGTTGCATGTACATTGCCCAGTGCATGAGCTACTAATTCACACTAGTGTTGAGATAACAGCTAGGCTTTATTTTTTTTTTATTTTAAATAATACTATAAATAATACTGGAGGGTTACATGCAGAGTGTTGTATGGCAAAATGGTCCCCAAAGAAAACATTTTTTCAGATTTACTACTGTTTTACCATCATTAATATGAAACTGGTGCGTACACTGGTCATTTTAGATAGTTAGTTCAAATGCCTATATGTACATTATAAACATTATAACCCCTGGGGCCGGATTCACATAAGGGTCTTAGATGTGCTTTTATTTCTGAACTTTAAGTTAAGATAAATTTATATTCTTCAAAAAATCTTCTTAAGATTTTTCTCATTTTTCACTTTGAACAATTATTGTCAAAAAAATGTATGTTCTTAAATATTTTCTTAACTTTATGATAGCCTCAAAAATGATGAATTGAAATAGTTGAATTATTAGAATTAATGTCTAATTTAACTGGATTAAAACAGTGGAGATTGTCCTCAGAGGACTGTTAGAGTCTACATAATGAAAGTTCTAGCTCTTGTTTACTGAAAATGTGCAGCTAAGGCCGTGGGTATCCATGATAAAACAGCAATAAAGAAAGAATGAAGAGAACTTTTTTGCAGAATTGCATCCCCTTAAACAGCCTATGTCTCACTGGTGGGCCTGAAAGTGTTATTACAAACTTCTATTACTAAAGAACAGTCCCACCCATCTGTACAGAAGTCCCTGTAGTTACTGAATAATACGCCTTAGTGTGTAATAAGCCTTGCTGCGTTAAATGGGTTAAGAACATTCCTATGAACATCTCAGTGTTTCTCTTAAGGTCCTTCATAAGTTTTATCTAAGGAAAGCTTCTGTGAATCCCCCCCCCCGGGTTCCTTTCACCGTCATAGAAAAGACAGAATTAGTAAGTTTCTCTACATTACGTCATTTCACATCTAATCACTCTGAATGACTTTGTTTACATCTCAACAACTGGATTATACAGACCTTTAGAGATATCAGTGGAATTCCCCCTTTAAAAGACCTCTAAACCAATTAAAGGTTTATCCTACAACTGTACACTACAACTAACTCTAAGCCAAGGGCCATTTAGGAACCTTTATTTTCAAGAGCAGATGTGGGATAACCTTGGTGGTGGTTCCTGAATAAAGCCTCTTCATATAGCCAAGCCTGCATCTCTGTGTGTGGTCCTCTCTCCGCTGTGAGTGTCACTTCAAACTGTGGCTATAGAGATTAAGATCAGACTAACTAAAGTGAGCTTTTTCAGCCTTGTCTGATAGCTGCACACACTGTATACAAATTTGAAGAAACTCGGTTTGTTGGGTTGTTTGGTGGATTGTTTGGTACATTCAGTTGCTAATGCCCCACTCCTTATAGACACATCATTAGCTAACGATCTTGCCATCTTACGATACCAATTTGCAGATTACTAACCATTAACCCAGCCCGTTTATGCAGCTCCCACCCCACAATGACCTCTTCCTCAATAGGCTGCTCTCGTTTAGCAGTACTGTATCTTACTCGCCTGAAAGGTAATTGAAAGCAGCAGTATCATGTGTTGCTTAGCCTCCACACTGCAGGAAGGAGTGCCAGGCTTTCAGAGCAAGTCGCCCCTTGCATTCCCTCTGAGGGTATTCGGTGAGATATACATTAGCTCACACTAGCCTCTGTGAGCCACACTTGCTGCTATATGTTGATGGGCTGCTAACAATGGGCCTGCTGTTTGCCACGCCGCTGTTGAGTTCACTCACACCTGTGCTTGGCAGCCCTCCTACTAAACCACACAGGGCCGCACTTATTGCTTCCCATATCAGTTTCACCGCATACTTTCCTCTCCTAATAGTTTTTGGTGCGTTTGCTGCATTACATTATTTGACTGCACAGCTTTGGGAATAAAAAATTAAGGGTTGGGGGCTTGATCACATTTTAATCATGCAAAAATATATAAGTGTCTGGTAAGTATTTGTCTGGTGTAAAGACTGCCCGTATATATATATATATATATATATATATATATATTTATAATTGTTTTACGTGTAAATGAGATATTAGTTTTGATGATTTGCTGATTAAATTGTTGAACATTTTATACAAAATAATGAGAGAGACATTTGACATATCCCACTGCCTTTCACAGATTTACCACCAGAAGAAGTAACATCACTTGTGTGAATGCAGGTCACATTTTTTATTGGCATATTTTATGCTGTTTTATATCAGATGTAATGGAGTTGAGCAGAACATAAACATTTGACAGACATCAAATATATTTTCTAATTATTGAAATTGTACATTGAGTTACAGAAAATAGGTATTCCATGCAATTCTTTATAACTGTTAATAGATTAGGCACCAAAAATGGAAATTACAATGAATTATTTCATGCTAATTCATAAATAATGCACATATATGCATTGTCAGACCAGAATGAAGCTGTTTTAGCTTAGTGGTTGCTATGGTATTTCAGGTAGTTGCTAGGTGGTTGTTGAATAAATTAATTAATAATCCTAACCCTAACCCTAGTCCTTCTCTCTCTTTCTCTCTTGCTCCCTCTCACTCTTTTCTTTCTCTCTCTCTCTCTCGCTCTCTGTCTCTGTGTTCATATGCATGTGTGAAAGCGAGGTGTGAAGTGAGGAGAGCTGGGCGGGGAGGTGGAAGAGATGGCATTGTTGTCTGAATGGAGCTCTGAAACATCAGGAGCAGAGCCTGGTGTGAGGGGGTTTTGTGGAAGCTGGGGCCCGGGGGCTGGGGTGGGGGGGCATGAGAAGTGGGCATACTGACAAGGCCACTGCTCCTGTGACAGAAGCAGAGAGCCTGAGCCTTTCCCACAGGTGTGGCGCAACAAAGGCTGGTGGAGAAGAAAAGCGGCGCAGTTAGCGTCACCCTGCAAGGATACATATCATATGAGGCTAAACTTTGAGGTGGTCCGGCCTGGTTATTTATAACTCTACATGCCACAGATCATTTGTGGAAATCCATACCCACAGTACTCTTGCGTAGGCTCTTACCTCTAGGAAATAAGGCTCTCCTAACAATACAGCTTTGTAATGTTAAAATTAGCTTTGCTTCTCCAGAGACGTAACATGGGAGTTACGTGAGCCGCATCCTGTGTAAAATAGTGCAAAAACAAATGAACACAAACACAGACAAAAGGTTGCTGTAAAATGCTGTGCTCCTTAAAGTAAGGGACCCCCTGTCACAGGGGCTATTGTGCCCAAGTCTTTCAGTGTGTCTGAAGCTCTTGTGGAGTCAGCAAAGTGGGGGTCTCAAAATATACTGAGCTTGACTCCTAAATTCCTCGGAGTTGCTAGGAGATGCTTTTGTTTGGGGGCTTCAGCTGTATTCATGCTCCCTCCAGCTCACACTGTTAGTCCTGCAGATCCCAGTGGGGCGTGGACAGTAAGGGTGCCATTAATTAATTAAATGGTTAAAACTAAGAGTTTCAGTTAAAGTATTTAGACTACACAGACAGAGAAGTTGCTTAGGAGTGAACGTATGCAGCTCATATGAACACATGGACTGGCATAAATAAGAGACTGTGTTTAAATTTAGTTAATCGACCATTCTTTTACTTACATCCATCAAAATGTTATGAACAGCAGAGGTGATGAGGAGGTTTACCAACTGAATTCAATCAATTCAATTCAATGAAAACATAAGTAAGGCAAGGAAACGGCAGTGGTCCGAACATTAGGGCCTCTTTGCTTTATGTATCTGAACTTGAAAACTGATGTTCATCCAGGCTTGTTAGCTCTTCTCTTTTGGTTGGCCCGAGTATCCTTTCACTATTGATTATGACATTTTCTGCTTATAATTGATATAAATTGAAATTATAATTTATTACAATTTATGGCAGATTAATTCAACTCAATTCTCAGGTTTAAACAACAGCTTCCAGATTGTTAATGAAAGGTGTCGGGTGTTTTGGGACTACTTTTGAACAATGTGGATAGATAGATAGATAGATAGATAGATAGATAGATAGATAGATAGATAGATAGATGGGTGGATGGATGGATGCATAGATAGATAGATAGATAGATAGATAGATAGATAGATAGATAAGAAGGTAGGTAGGTAGATAGATGGGTGGATGCATAGATAGATAGATAGATAGATAGATAGATAGATAGATAGATAGATAGATAAGAAGGTAGGTAGGTAGGTAGATAGATGGGTGGATGGATGGATGCATAGATAGATAGATAAATAGATAGATAGATAGATAGATAGATAGATAGATAGATAGATAGATAGATAGATAAGAAGGTAGGTAGGTAGATAGATGGGTGGATGCATAGATAGATAGATAGATAGATAGATAGATAGATAGATAGATAGATAGATAGATAGGTAGGTAGGTAGATAGATAGATAGATAGATAGATAGATAGATAGATAGATTGAAAACAGAGCAGACATTAACGTACAGTGTTTTTTTGTTGTTCATCTGTTCATCATTTCATCTTAAGTGTTTATCTCAGATTAATAAAATGAGCATAATTGCATAATTGCTTGTTGTTCATGTGTGTGCGATATCAAGATGTTCTAACCAACACTTTTTTTTTTTTGCAATTATGCCTGCGTGCGTTGGGTTAAAAATTAAGGCTGTAAATCACACAGGTGAGTGAACCACTGGCAGGTTAGAGGCGGAGAACCCGGCCACGACCACACCCCTTCAACACACCAGTGGGCGGGGCGTGTGACGCTGCGCGTTTCTCAATGAGGCCGTGGTGAAGTTACTGAAGCAGCAGCAGAGCCACCGAGCAGCTCCCAGCACTTTAACACCACCAGAAAGGAAACATGGATTACCGTCGGATAACGCGAATTTTATTTGTCAGTGTATTTATGAACTGTATATTCGTCTCTCTGCAGAATAAAGAAGGTGAGTGGCGGTTTGATTTATTCTGGAGCAGTTTGAGAAACTTGAGGCTATTTTACCTGAATGTGAAGTTAAGAGATTTCCTCACATGTCTGGTAGTCCGGCTCCCGCTGCTCTGCACTGCACTGCGTGTGCACTTCCTCACTCCCTTTACCTGCCCAACTTTCACAACCGCGTCGTTTTTCGATTTCTAATGGAGGGTAAAAGTTCTTCAGAGGGGCAAAAATAGTGCTGACTAAACTCTGTGGAAGTTTAGCATGTTTTAGAAAGACTGACAACCTTTTAGAAACGTTTTCTCCAGTGTTGTGTTCACTGGAGGTGAATCTCTGTCTCTCTGTCAGTAGCTAGATAGCCAGTCCTTATTACTTCATATTTAAGAAAATAGAAGTGTCTTTTTAGGCTGGAAATGAACAAAAGCTAAAAAAAAACCCTAAAAAAAACCTTCTAAAAAACTAAAACTAAAAAAAAAACCTTCAGGAAATGAAGAAGCCAGGAGGATAAACGCTTTAGAGAAGGTCAGTTTCACTCAGATTGAAGCTTGATCGTGAGAAAGTCAGTCCAACCCTTGAGTCCACAAAGTTCACTGCTTTAAAGAATATGACTTTACACTTGTATAAACAAAGGTGCTACCAAGGGTTCCTGCCATAAAACAACCATTTTGGTTTCTTAAATGAACCATATTTGTATAAGAGATGAGTGTGAGGAACCTTTACATTGGTGTAGACCCCTTGACTTTTTAAAAGCTTTACAAGCTTCTTGGATCTCTTGGATACACACAGATCTTCTATGGTTTCGGTCAAATAACCCTTTGTAGCATCTATTTTTGAAGAGTGTCCCTGCTGCTTAATAACAATGACAGGCATTTCTGTGGAATGTGACTCAGTGAAATCTCAAGTGTGAAGACGAGTTTTCCTTTTTTTGCCTTTAACACAGAGGTGCTGTTGGACATGGTGGCGTCCGGAGGGGAGTTGGGCTGGCTGACCTGGCCTGATGAGCAAGGAGTGAGTGTGGAAGACTGTACTTCTCTGTCTCTTTTTTTTTTTTTTCCTTTTGTCCAGTCATTGCACTTTCTGGGATGATAGATCAACGCCTAATCTTGGATTTGCAGTGGTTTCACATGCAGCTTCATAATTTGGAGGATTGTAGGTGTAAAAAACTGAGAATCTAGGCTTTTCTTAACCAGTAGAACAGCTTGCCATGCTCCTAGAAAAGTCTGGAGGCCTGCAGCTAGTTTGCTGCTTTAGAATATTTGTGGCCTCGTGTGGTTTTAAAGCCCTGTCTTCAGGATTGTATAACTAAGGGTGTAATTAACATTTCAAGTTGGGAAGTTGGGCGCATGCGGTGCTTCTTGAAACATGTGAGTTTAGCAGTTTTGTTAAGTTGCCTCTTTTTTCCCCCCCACCCCCCACTGTTGGCCCAAATAAGATGCTCATGGAAACTTCTTCTTTTTCCTAAGCAAGTAGTCGCAAGATTACCCTGTACATTTCCGAGATACTAGTAGAAGTTTGTGGTAGGTCTTTTACTGTACATTAGTGCTCCACCTGTCATGCTCTTGAGCCATTGTGCTTTATGTGTCTCATTTCCATTTTTAGTCACATTGAATGCTAATGCAAATTGCCCTCCTACCATGTTAATGGGGCTGGACAAGATGTTGGGGCATGTTTGGTCATGTATTCATTAACTTACACCAAAAGTGATGTGTTTTTTAGAAACTCTACAAGCTCTTTTGAGCTACATGTGTTCTGGGATTATAGGCAGGAGGAATGGAATACTCCCTTGGGGAAACTAACTGAAGTAGATGGTCGGGTTTCTTTAACTTCCCTGCACATATCGCCACTTATTTAACTATAAGATGATAAAATGTGAAATCAGACAGTCTTATCCCACATAAGAGAGGTTCTGATGCAGGCATTCTTCTCTAGTAAACAAAGAGAAGGCCAACAGTCAGCATGTTTGGACCTTATGGCGGCTTAATTGCGCTCATAAAGAGCTGCTGTTCAATTAAAGCAAGTATAAATCCCTTTTAAAAATGATAAAATGTGTTAACCCACGCAATGGGCTTTAATAGGAGCGTTTGCTGTGCAGTTGCGTGGTATGGACTGTTTTTTACTGTTGTGCCACACACTGTGAAAATAACACACCTCTCCTGTAATTAATGGCGCAGCGGCAACAGACAGTGGAAAAGCTCATGAACATGCCCCTGAAAATGAAATGTGAGCTGCAGCAAGTTAGATCAGTCCGTTTACAGTAGTGGGAATGATGTGCTTTTCTCTGCCAGAGGATAATGGGTAATGAACCGGTATCCTCAGTAGTACTTAAGATTCCACATTGGAGCCACTTTGTGTTATTTTTGCCCTCAGCAGTTGCTCCTTGGCAGCCGTGGTTTTGACTCTTCCTTGGTTGCTTAGTGGTGGGAGGTACACTGATAAGTCATTAAAAAATCATATGAATTTTAGTGCATCATGGATGATGTTACATCGTTGTGTTTTGTTAGTTGAAGGTAGAAACACCAGCAGACTTTCTAACCTCCTGAAAACTACAAAGCCATTTGTATGGAGAATTGACTGATGTGTAAGCTATTGTTTGTACAGTAGAACTGCTTTTAGGATGAACGCTGCGTTATAAATTATAATAGAAAAATTTTAGCACAGTTTTTGTACTCAAATGTAAGTTTTTAAAGATTACATGCTACTTGGATTATATTATTAATTTTAAACTTTGGCCCTAAACTTCAGGCCTTATCTAGTGCTCTGCTTCAGAATGATTAGTTTAGTTAGGTTAGGGTCAATTTGTGCACTTTACGTTTAAGTTACTTCAAAAAAGGGAGGCAATCTGTCTTGCAGTGTACATTTAACAGTGTATATTACTGTGCTTACTGTTGTAAGGTTAGGTGGGGACCTTTTTATTCGTGTACGACCTTTTGAAGGGTTTGTAAAAAAAAAAATAGATATCATAATATAGAATCATTATAGTACATAGAGTGAAAAGAATTGTGCTATGAGACTCGAGTTAAAATCACAGACCCTTAACCCTTCAATGTTTTTTTGTTGTTGTTTTTTTTACTTCTTGTCACAGTGGGAGATCGCCCAGCAGGCTGTGAACGGCTCCTTGCTCTATAACTACTTCATTTGCAACGTGGAGGCACGAGAACAAGACAACTGGCTGCGCACAACTTTCATACAGCGCCACCCAAAAGCCACCCGGGTGTTTGTTGAGATGCGCTTTGTAGTGCGTGACTGCAACAGCTTCGGTGCAGACTCTCTGACCTGCAAGGAGACCTTTAACCTGTACACTTCTGAAGCCGACGCAGACATTGGTACCAGCTTTCGCAAAGGCCAGTTCCGCAAGGTGGCCACCATTGCGCCGGATGAGATCTCCGGCGTTGGAGACATGCAGATCAACACAGAGACTCGAGTGGTGGACGGTCTGTCCCGGAAGGGCTTTTACCTGGCCTTCCAGGACATCGGAGCCTGCATGGCTATCTACTCGGTCAGGGTTTACTATAAAACCTGCCCCGCCACGGTGAAGAGCTTGGCAGCGTTCCCTGAGACAGTGGCAGGGGGGGAGAACCAGGCCCTGCAGGAGGTGGCTGGGGCTTGTGTGGAAAATGCTAAGAGCGAGAACCAACCACGCATTTACTGCACTGCGGACGGCGAATGGGTGGTGCCAGTGGGCCAGTGCCAGTGCCGCCCTGGATATGAAGCTATGAACGATTCGTGCCAAGGTAAGACATGAGTTCCTTTGTCTGGCTCAAATAGTCTATGCCTCGGGTGCCAGCTGCTGCTGCTGCCGCCGCCGCCGCCGCCAAGTCTGATATTCATTTAAAAAATGGTTTTGGTTAGGGATTAAAATTGAGAAAAGTACAATATGATATTTTTTGGCATTTGAGGGCTCTGGCATTTATTAGAGAGGATTATGTGTATTTTTCTCAGAAGCTTTTGTAGCATCACAGTGTAATGCTCCCATGGTTAAACTAGCTCAAGTAAAAGGACTAGAATTCTTCAACCTTTTCTTACATGTCTCCACATCAGCTTTTGACTATACGCAAAAAATGTCTAAACAAGCAGTTTAGTACCACATAAGAGACAACTACGTTAAACCACATTAAAAAAAATCTACAAAAAAATAGCTAAGCTTTGCACAAATGAGGCCTCTCATTGACCGTTTCCCCAAGCAGTCCTTCTCCATCAATGATAATGTGAAGTAAATCTGTGCTTTAAAGTATTTAAAAGTACCTTAATAAAACCCCAGCCCCATTTCCCCGTTGCACTCGATCGGAAAGTAAAGTATGCTCTTCATTTTGAAACGTGTTTCCTTTTTACAGTTGTGGAGCTGACCTTTTTAACCCCCAGCATTCTTATTCAGTGTCTGGTTCGAATGCTTATACTCAAGACAGAAGTTTTTCGAGGACTTAGGAAAAAAAGCATGTCTGCTGTGGCCGTACATGCTGTATAAATTGTGCGAGTCTTTCCTCCTGTTTCTCTGTTCTTTCTCTCACCACACTAGTGAAAGCTTGGCAGGGTTCAGCCGTTTGACATTCAGGTGTTTTGTGACTTGAAGAAATGTGCATGGGAGCCGTGTGGCATGCTTGGGCCTGTTCAGAATCATTCCATTACAAATGCCTTCAAACCCCAGCACTTTAACAAAGCTTTCCCAATAACATAGACTCTTGTAGAGGCAGGTATCCCACCAGACTACAGCAGCACACCAACTGTTTCCTTAAACCAGTGAGTTCCTCACACAATTCAGTTTTCAGTTTCCCTAATGAAAAAATAATATAGGAATTGATCATACCAAACCTTTATTAACAGTAAACATTAATATTATTAATGCACTTTCATCAATGATCATTGGTTTGTCTGTATTAATTCACATTAATTCAAAACGGTAAAGCATGAGAACAGGTGGGTGTGGGTGTGGGTGTAGGTGTGTGTGTGTGTGTGTGGTGGAGAGGAAAAGAGCGAGAGAGATAGAGGTTGAGGCAGGCCGAAAGGGAGGGGATGGTGAAAAGGTTGAGGAATGGAATGTTAAGGTAGCAGAACAATGTAGCGCAGTGTTCAGCTCTAGCTATTGGTCCCACTTGCCCCCTCCTCTTGTGGTGCATTCCTGTTAGGTTTACCGAGGAGCCTCCCCTATTACTGCAGGCAAGAGGAATTCCCTAGGGAGAGCTCCAGGCCAGAGCCGCCTCTTGGTGATGGATCTGCCGTTGGTAAAAACGAAAATGGTCACTTATATCCTGTGTGTAAAGTTTAAAAACCCATTGTTCAAAAACTACAGCCTCACCTAACACTGGTCAGTAGGAGGGTATTGATATTTTCAGGCAAGGTATGATTTTGATTCTGAGGTCAGGATTTAGGGTTTCGTGTGTTTTGATTCTACACAATTGCAAAGCTTATGCACAAACCTTGTATCTACAAAATAACAGCTTTGCAGGAGGAGGAAAAACCTTCTTAACTTTCAGTGGAATCATGAAGCTTATATATAATGTAAAGAACACCTGACAGATTCAAGTTGTTAAACAGTGTTAAACAATTGATAAATTATAAAAACATTGACAAGTGGCACTCAGGTGCTTCGGTTTAATTTAATTATTTTGTTTTTCTAGTTTTTCATACTGTGTTGAAGCTTTTACACTTTGCCAGTTTACTCTGTCAAACCACAGAGAAGCCTCAGCTGTGGCTGTATACTGGCTGAACACAGACTACACACAATAAATAAACAAAGTAAATTTATTTTACCCATCCACAAATCAATCACCTTAGAGATTAATGGTAAACCATGAATCTTTTTTTGACTGTTTGTTGTTTCTCACTAAATCAGATTTTTTGTTTGATAGACTTTTTCACAAGTTCACAACATCCTTCCCAGTTCATTTTTGTTCCTTCCATCTTCATGGCACAATGGCACGACATAAACTACATGCAGGCCATTCAAATCTGATTAAATAGGCCTGTAGATTTTCAGAGCTGGACAATACATTCCCCAGGGAGAGCTTCAGGCTGGAGCTGCCTCTCAGTGATGGATCTCCAGTTGATGATGGGCAATCAATAAAGAGGCACCAGACAGTGTGGCAGGTTAAATGAGCGAGAGGGCCCTCAGTCAAAGGAGAGCAGTGGTGCACTCAATCGTGCACACCTTTCAGGTCGATTCTGTGTTGAGACTGACACAGTTTTCTAGCCATAAAACACACCCTTCCACACTCATAATCTTCTCTGGCATAAAGAAGCACATACCTTAGCTGACCACACAAAGCTGCGCTGCCCGACCTACTGCTTAGGTTGCGCAAGTAACTTATGCCCACGCCCTGTCGCAGGCCGTAAAGCCTTCTGACGCTGAGTTGGACAAATAACTATAGTTTTTGGAAGCCACTAAAGGAGTTGGCCACCATGTTGTAGGTGTAGAGGGAGGGGGGAGAGTGTGGCCAGGCGTTGGTCTATGATCTTTCAGACTTTTCTTTTCCGTTTAAAGGTGGTCTTTAACTGTAATTGATTTTCTGTTGGGTTTATTCCTCTTTACTGGAACTAAAGTGGTCAGTGACTAAGTTAGGGCTCTGATGCATGGTTAGTGACTGGTAGTAATTGACTTGGGTGCGGGTGTGTGTGTGTGTGTACGTGCAGTAAGTACTGGTTTTGCCTGCAGCTCTGTCCTATAACTTGTTCTTTAGATTTTTTTTTTGTTCTTGGCTCCTTTCTAGTGTTGGTGTTTAAGTACAACTTTGGGTGGGACAAAATGACTTTTGTCAGATTTCATGGTAGTAGAAAGTAGTCTAAAAAAATCGTGTTTAAAGTGTCAAGTCAGTGCAATGAAGCCTGACCTATTGTTCCAACATTGCAGACTTATCGAGCTTGCTTATCAGGGGATGAAATATATATAAAATATAACATGGTGGGTGTGTATGTCAGCTTAACGACCTCCAAAGCTCTTCTTGAGGAAGCCCATTATTTCCACCATTGTTTTTATCTAATCAGTCCTTCATTAACGTACATCAGGTGAGCTGCTGGTGGAACTCAACACATTCAAACAGTGTCTGAAGTTCACAGAGAAGTCAGCAACCAAACCTGTGCTGTGTGACATTTTGACTTCACTCCATACTGTAATGTATGTGATGATCTCATAGTGTTTTATAAGTAATAAAAACACCTAATGCTATGAAATAGATTTTTGTACAAATGTAATTTTTATGATTAAGTTCTAGATATTGTTTGAAGGACCTTCTAACTGTACCACTGCAGGCCTCAGACAAACGGATCTGTCCGGAAACACACACTGATGTATAATAGCCAGTGAAATTTGTTTGACCTGAAAAACTTGGCTATGACTTTTGCCTCACCCTGCTCTTTTTATGTCAATCTTTTGGCACCATGATAAGGACAACTATAGAGTTCCAAAAAAATCAGCATGCTGAAAGAAACCTTGTATATTTATTGTGATTGGCTGGTTTACTGATGGTGTTATTTTTGGCTCTGAGTGCAGGTCTTGGAAGTGACATGTACCGAAAAGTTTAAACATCCAGTTTCACACGGCCCAGTTTACACTGCCTTGCAAATGACTGGTAGTGTACTGCAAATAAACAACCATACTTATCCACTGTCTGTGTCTCAAAGACAAATAGATGCTTGTAATTGCACCCTGAGTTTACATGAGATTCATCTGAAATAAACCATGCGCTGAAGCTTTGATGACAGATAATGTGTTGGTTGATACCAACATAAAACCACAAATGATAGCACGAGGGTTCAGATTTTAAGATGTAAAGGCTAAAATAGCATACTTGGGTGAACTGCTGCACCGTTTGGCAAAGAGATACTGCTTTGCTTTGAAATAGCTACTGATTGAATTCTTCCACTGGTCTGACATGAGCACTTCCCCAGGGTCTTTGGATCCTGCATGCTCTGGGGCCATGCGAAGAGATCTGCGGCATAATAGGAGGATAAAGAAATCAAGCCTGAGCTGAGCCTAACTGCGGCCCTCATGCTGGGCTGTTTGCAGGGTTTACCGGCCCATGGAGCTCATTGTTTTGCAGAGCTGTGGAGGTGAAAGGTGAGAGAGGTGCTTAGATGATGGTGGGACGAGCATGAGCTGCACTTTTGTCCTGAAATTTGAGCTTTTTGTGCATGCTTCTTTCCCATTATGCCCATTATAATTTAACCAGCTTCTAAAAGTGTGCTGGCGAGCACGTTGGAAATATGTTTCGCGCAATGGTGTTCTGTAATGCTCTAGGTTTGTTTCCCTGGCTGACCTATAATTACTCCCACCTTTGCTTCAGGCTAACCCTCACCCTCCCTGCTTCTGCTTGAATAAGTTGAGCTTTCTTTCCCAGCTAAAACCTGTACTCTATATATATATATATATATATATATATATATATATATATATATATATATATATATATATATATATATATATCTCACATACATAAAAAAACACAAATGTTTTAGATTCCTGTTTACTTATCAGAAAGCTGCCGCATAGACATTTCGGTTTAGTTTGAGGCAATGTTGACTTCTCTTGGCAGGCTAAGATAATGAGGGGAACTCTTTATGGAAATGTGCTCTTTGATCCCCAGCCAACATAATGACAACTTTTCATATCGGACCACATAGCGTGGCAAAGAAGATTGTACTGGTAGTTTTCAACGTGATTGCGCTCATCTCATTGTTTAACTCATGTTGATTTTTTTAAAATACACACATTTAACTGGGGCCAGTTACTTTTCATTAAAGTGGTGAAGAGGATACAAAGGAAGGCAAACAGAATGGATGGCAAATGAACGTCCTTATCATGAAATGAGTCACTAGAAGGAGGGAAGTCTTGGGATTTTTCTACCCCCACTAATGTGGTGAATAATCTTGATAATATTTGGCAATACTGACCCATCAGCATTTTCTGCTTGTCCAGAAACATTGCTGGTTGCATAGCTGATTGTGTGTGACTGTGTGGGTTAAACTATGCTATGCTATGCAACACGGTTTAGTCCAGCTTTTGTTTTGTCAAGCAGGTCCATTTGGGGCATGTTTCCTGTGTGTGAAATTCCTCTAATGGGGCAGAGGGTAAAGTGTGTATGTATGTGTTGAGTTTATTGTGCTGGTGGGGTGTGAGGTCAGCACTTTCTTGTCTCCATGTTAGTGCAGTGTTCCCCCGCCACCCCCACCCCAACAGGACGAGCTATAGCGGAAACCGGAGGCCTGCTAATCCTCCCTGACCCTGCAACTCGTCGGCTCAGGGATTTCTATTGTTGAACTTGTTCACCGGTTTCATTCACTCATTTATTTTCCTGCTATTAAGGAATTTTGTTTATTGGTTTGCTTGGCCTTTTTAGCCGGAACTGGCATTTGGGGGTGCCACCTGAGTCTGAGGAAATTGGGACATGAGCCAACTCAGAAGAAGTCTGCTTCCGATGATCGGAACTGTAATGAAGCTGTACCGCAGCTTAGAAAGCCTTGAGAACTTTCAGGACTGTGAAACCATCATCCTTTAATCACCAAATCCTCCAATCTGTCTATCCGAGCCTCTGTGATTGTCTCTGTTTGCTCTCTATCTCTGCTTTTTTCTCTCTCTCTTTGTCCATCTTCATTTATTTTCCTGCTATTAAAGAATTTGGTTTATTGGTTTGCTTTGCCTTTTATGCAAGAACTGGCATTTGGTGGTGCCACCTGAATGTCAAGAAATTGGTACATGAACCACCTGAAAGAAATGGGTTTCCGATGATCGGAACTGTATAAAAAGCTTTACTGCAGCTCATAAAGCCTTGGGACCCTTGAGAACTGTGAAGCCATCATCCTTTAATTACCAAATCCTCCAATCCCTCTATCTGAGCCTCTGTGCTAGTCTCCTTTTGCTCTCTTTCCCTGTTTCTCTCCTTGTCCTTCTTCAGAAGGAGTGCGATGTGTGAAAAGAAAGGGATTAGAGCATTTATTGTGTCGGTTAACGACCAGATGAAAGACTGAGTGGAATTGTAAAGCGTAGATGTAATTCTCTTACAACTGGTCCATTGGGCTGATAATCCTTTGCACTAATGCTCTGGCCATACCTAGCCCCTATTCCCACCTCCTGCCTATTCCTACCCTCTGGCTTCATGTTACAGCTGACCCCCAC
This sequence comes from Salminus brasiliensis, assembly GCF_030463535.1. Lineage (NCBI taxonomy): Eukaryota > Metazoa > Chordata > Actinopteri > Characiformes > Bryconidae > Salminus > Salminus brasiliensis. The sequence goes on from NC_132891.1 coordinate 10,182,331, forward strand.
CCTAAACCTGTGGCTTTGTCTCCACTGGCCACATGACCACTCCACCAGGCCATGCCGGCAGATGTCAAAGATTAAAAAAACGCACAGCTGATATGATCATGATCACAAGCTTCAAAAATGATTTAGACATCCACAGAGCGGAATTAGGTTTAATCTGATAGCATGAAACGGGAATGGAAAAAGGATGGAAAGGCAAAAGCTCCAAAAGAACCGAAAGCTCTAGATTAAGCCAAACATTTGAGTTCTTCATGTTCTTCAGATGAGGCTGCTTAAAGTTAATGGCTGTAATCCCTGGGTTGATTGTCTTAATCTTTATTCTTGTTCTTGATGTTCTCATATGATATATGCGTATGTGTGTGCATACATTTGTGGGTTTCCCTTCATTCATTTTCTTTTTCCCACTGGCCTTGCTTCTGAATTTTACCCCCCCCCCCCCCACTCCTCGTGTAACGAGCCCCTGGCTGCTGTCCTCACTCACTCCTCTGCTGTGTTTGTTTTACTTGGCCATCAGCTCCCACTAGAGCAGGACACTTTAACTCGCTGCTGCCCGGGGCCACATGTAAGCCCTTCTGAGCCCAGACTGAAATGACTGGGCCTTTTGTTTTCCACCCTTTTTCTTATGCGAAAACACTCCTGTCTAACTCCTGTCCTGGAGGGATTCCTGTTGTCCAGCCAGCATGTATACAATCATTCATTCACCGCGTCCCACCCTCCATCCATTCGTGCATCCATCCATTAATGTCAGCCACTCATCCGTCTTCACCCCGTCAGTTCCGCTCAACCCACACAGCTCCCAGACCCCAGCAGGCCACTGGAGAACAGGATTCGGCTACTCTCACAATAAACAAACAGTCACTCGCAGCCTCTTAAGGCCTAATCCCCTGGTGCCAAACAGGGAGATGGGGGTCTGGGAGAGTTTGAAGAAAGGTGTTCACGTCTTATAGGATGATGCGGTATTGTTGTCATGATAAATGCCTAGATTTTCTGTGTTTACTGTGGAGATTTAATTTATTAAATTAAATTGGATTTAAAGATCTCAAAGGTTATATGAGAAAAAATCCTTCACTTTCTTTTACGTTTACTCTTGTTTTAATTTGTCCCAATCACATTTTGCTCTGGTTAAAAAAGGATTTGCAAACCTATAAACAAAATAATCATCGTCCATCTGGATGTTTCCAGAAGTTGGTAAAAGGGGTGTGGCTGTAATGTCAGATTTTTGAAAGTTGCAAATTCCCTGCTGGAAACTAAAGCCTGGGGTCCATAAGAGTATAATCCCATTTATCAAACCTGCAACCTCTTCAATGACACTCCTTCAGTAGACCTTTCAGTGGATTATTCTTTAACAAACCATTTAATCATAAATTAGATGTGCGTGCATGAAGAACCTTTGGAAGACTTACAAAAACCTCCAAATTATGTAAAGCTTTGAGAAAGGAACCCTTAAACTTGGATGGAATTGTTACATCATGTAAATGTTCTTTCAACCAAGGTTCTTTACATATCTCTTCATATCCCCTCATACATATTCCTGGCAAGCCCTTAAGAAACTCACAAGTGGTTGTTCTGTGAGATCTTTAAAACAGCCTTTTATTTATAAGAGTATAATACTATAATACTTGCCCACCCCTTGACCCTTCTACTGTGGTCTTGGGAAGTTTTTATTACATGAACCTAATGGATGTTCCTCAATAGTTCCTCTGAGGTTCCTCTGACCTCTTCTTCTGTCAGCAATTCCAGTTCTCCTTTCCTTTCTCCAAAATCTGTGCAACATTCTCCTGCTTACCCTGTCTATGCTTTGATTGGCTGCCCTAGGAAGGAAGCAAAGCGTCAGCCTCGTGCTTCCTGCTTCCTGTTGTGTCCAGTGCACAAAGACAAAGCCCCTCTCGCTCCGCCACATTCCTGCTGTATTTTGAAATAAGAAAAAGTTCACCAAAAAAAGAAGGGGAAAAAAAAACCCTGCATGCCGGAATAATGGCCTAGATTTGCCCATTCTGAACTGGAATTGAATCGACTCCTAAGACTGCTCCTTTAGAGGTGTATGAACGGTGGTGCATTTCGATAATAGGGTTAAAGACTCCATGTTAAAGCCTCCATACACTGCTCTAACAAAAACGCAGGCGGGTTTTTGTTCCCTGTCGTTAAGAAGCCAGCCCCGTGTATTCATGTGGCATGTGGCATCTCCACTATTTGCAACAAGTGTTTTCCCTCTGGCTGAATGGAGTGGCATTCTGCGCCTGTTGTCTGGGCCTGAAAGGGCCGGTGAATGCCCGTTGCTGCACTCTCGCATGTGGCTGTGAGCAAGCGAGGGGAACCCAAGAATTCTGGGGATTACGGCTGGGGAGGCGGAGGCTGCGGGCATGTGAATTGGGGTCCACAGCAGCAGCTGTTCAGTGCCCTGTGGGTGAAAGGGATGCTTTTTTTTTTTTCTTCTCTTACCCCCTCCCTTTTCTCTCCAGCCCCAGCCGGAATCATTATCCCTCTCTCGCGCCTTCTCTCTCGCGCCTTCTCCATCCCCACCTCCACCACACTGTCGCCTAAATGAGTCTCAATAAAGTCTCGGCAACAGCTGGCAGAGGAGGACGAGGAGCTTGAGGACTTGAAAGGAGGAACGAATAACGCCTCGGCTGGCTTTTGGTCGCCACACTGAATTCTTTTCATGCTGAGAATGTTCTTTTGAAATGGGAGAATGCGCGCTCTCGTATTTTTTGAGGTAATGTATACCTCCGCTTAAACCCCTCCCGTTTGAGCAAGTGGCCCAACCCAAAACAAGGGCTCAATTGATACAAAGTCGGGAGTAGGAAGAAACGCTGCACTTTGTCATTAATATTGTTGGCAAAACAGCTATTTGAACAGAAAGCCACCAGGAAATGGAAACAGTGATTTGGCCCAGCCGTCTTTGGTTGCTGTAATATTTTGAATGGACGTAAACTGAATGAAGCGGGACATTCTTCTCCGGAGGTGCAGGATTTTTTTTTTCTTCTCACTCTAGCAAGTGTCCTCAGATTGCCTCAGTATCGAAACCAACACTGGCTCCTCAAATATTTTATCTACACTCCCGCTGTATCTTTGGCCGTATTCCAGCACCACACATACTCTTGCACACCAAGCCACAAGGAATCTCTGAAAAATTGCTTAACCGTACGTTACATGCAGTAATATGGGTGATTGATGTTGTGCTGCGTGCCAGATCATCTTCTGATTAAAGGACTTTCCTTTAAAAGTGACAGGAGGTGTAGACCTACTGATACTCTGTGAACTGTACAAGTCAGTGGAGGAAGAAGTGGTGGAGGGGAGGTGGAAGTGGGCAGAGGAAGGACATGAGCTTCTCATGCTGGAATGTTTTAGTCCAATTCAGAGGAGACATTTTCTCCGTTTTCCTGTTTGTACAGTTTTTTGTATTGATGTATGTTTGCAAATCCTGAGCTCTGCTGTCCACGTCACTCATGTCGCTCTAGGTTTTTAATATATATATATATATATATATATATATAGCGCATAAAAATCAAACAGAAAAAATGCAGACAAGGCTTTAAACTGAGAATTTCCACTTTTCCCAGTGTGTGCAAGAGAGACTGGGTGAGGGAGCGAGAAAGCTGAGAGTGAGACAAGGATAAAGAAAAGGGAGGAGAAGAAGAGAGACGGAAAGAGAAAGAGAAAAAGAGCCCCGCAGAGAGAAAGGCATGCAGTCATGGTGTTGAAGAGACACTGAGAGACACACAGAGAGACACTCAATTGTGAAGAGTGAAAGTTTCTGATAAAGCCGAGCTGTCAGTTTACACACCAAATATGTAAACGTTCCTGTTACTGTTAGCCTATGTGATGTCAGCTCACATTCAAACCAGAATTTCAAAACTTCAGGTCAGATCTGAAGTTTCAGCAAAAAGGAAGCATTTAGCTTCAGTTTTCAGTGATTAGTTTCATCTAGTTTCATTCGAGCAGACTCTCAGCTGGCCATAAAGAATGTTGTGGGTCAGTGTTGATATTTCCATGCACATATCTGTTGATTTTATAAATATTTTTAACATGTAGAATTAATAAATAGTTTCAAGCTTTAGCTATAGTAAAGCTTTTGGTCAATCAATCAAAACCATTGTCATTCCTTTAAGGGTCAGTGTATAATAATGATGGTGATGATGATGGTGATAATAATAATAATAATAGAAGAAAAAATAAGAGAAAGAATGGTATTCTCTGTCTACTCTGATACCATTAAACCTTAATATTCTCTTTACATGGTTATTATACCATTGCCTAACTCACTACTAATATTTAATATGCTGCGCATAATACTGAGTTATGTAACATACCATTTATAAATGTGTAACTACATTTAAATAGTATCTCACAACCAATATATAATAACTCTTTAACTTTTACTGCTTAAATAACAAAAGGATCCCCTTTCCTGAAACGTTTGGAGTTGGAGCTGTTTAGTCACTGACAGATGCAGTGTTGAGCAAATCTGTTGGTTTTATTCGACTTGCTCTGTCATCTCGCTTGTCAAGTGTCGATGACAGTCTGGAATGTGGGATGACTGGTCCTGTATGTTGCAAAGAGGAGAGGGGGATGGTTCAAGAATTTGCCTTAGCCTTACTCCGTCAGCTTTGTGCAGTTTTGCAATTCAAAAATGAGAAAGTGGGGCGATAGAGACTTGAACTAGTGAACCTTTGCATTATTGAATTCTTAGTGGATGTTCCCAAAGCAGTGTCTGATACCTTTCTCACTTCCTTAACAGAGTGTAAGCCAGGCTTCTTTAAAGCCTCGTTGTCCAGTGAAGCCTGTAAGCGCTGTCCGAAGAACACTCAGCCCTCCAACCCGGGCGCTCTGAGCTGTCCTTGCCTTCAGGGATTCTACCGGGCTCCAGATGACCCTCTGACAGCTGCCTGCTCAGGTGAGAAACCACAGTGTCTCCTCAAAAATTATTGATGATAACGCTGACCTTTTTCCCTGAAGACATCCGTTTCCTTCATAACCTTTGCACACCTTCTCACCTTTTTCTCACCTTTGGAGGCCTAAACTCTTATCAGCTAGTACAGTGATTACCAGCCATGCTCTTGGTAATCACTATACCTAAGCATAGCCTAATACCAACTGGACTTTGCACCAGTATTTGCATCTGTTGGTCATCTTGTAGCATAACATACTGTTCAGTAAAGCAAAGTAGGATAACTGCCAGATGCAGTATTTTTTCAATGTGGTTTTAGTACAGTGCTTTCACAAGACCATCTAATTAAAAATGGGCCATTTTTCAGCATATCAGATGTGGATTGAGACTAAACTCAACAGGAAAGTAGGTGGAGATGCACTGGTAACCACTTTGTTAGAGCTTGGGTCTCTAATACCCATTTCCCATTTCTCTGTAATCCACAGGTTTGCCTTCAGCTCCCCAAAAGCTGGTGGCTACCACAGCCCAGATGGTCTTAGGCAAGCTTCAGCTGTCCTGGAGCCCCCCAGCAGACACTGGAGGGCGTAACGACATCACCTACAGTGTGGTGTGTGAGCGCTGTGAGGAGAGTGTCTGTCAGCCCTGTGGAGAGAAGGTGCGCTATGAGCCAGGCAATGCTGACCTGAAGGAGACCACCGTTACTGTTAGTGAGCTGGAGCCGCATCTCAACTACACCTTCACCGTGGAGGCTCGTAGTGGTGTGTCCCAGCTCAGCCCTCAGAGAGCCACCAGCACCATCAACACTGCCCTCCACTACACAGGTCAGCAGACTAATTGTTCATATGTTCAGTTTATTTATTAACTTGTGTTTTGTTAGTCAGTTCATTGAAACAGTCTGTTTCTTTGTGATTTACTCTCACAACCCCATTATTGAAAATATAGTCAAGAATAGATTTTTTCTTTTATGGTATAAAAATGAGTAGAAACCTTACTGCCCCCTACATTTCCTGTAGATTACTGCAGTCAGAATTACAGGTATCAAATGAATGTTACATAAAATATCAAGGAGTCAATACTTTTTCAAAACTGAAATTTGAAACAGTTCAATACCTTTTACCATTTAAATATGCGAGAAGAGTTTTGTATTCACAATAATTTATATCATAAACGAGACGTTAAAGTGCATATCTGTGTTCAATCCATTCGATCTGAGTTTTTAATGATATTTTTCACATTTTAACATTGTGTGATTACTGGGCCAATAGAAATTTTCCAAGTTTAAAAAGATTTTATTCTATTTCTATATGTTTTTTTTCCTTCTCCTGTAAAGTTAACAATAAGTAAATACAGATCAGAGATCATATGTTTGTTATATCAACACAGTGTTATAATGTAATTAAGTACTGACCATCATTTTTCTGTAATCTAGCATAATTTGTCTTTTCATTCAGTGTAGGTCAAGGAGTTTTTCTGGCATAGTTCTGTCACTGTGGGAGGGTCTTTGGTGTTTCTTTTGCTTTCACGAAGCTAAGTGCCATTTATTGTTCCATAATTGATTATAATTCTTTTGTCACAGACCCTCCAAAAGTGACTGCAATGCACCTAGTGAAGAGCAGCCCTACGAGTCTGTCCCTGTCCTGGTCTGTGTCTCGCCGGGCCAATCCCAGTGCCACCCGCTACGAGCTTATGTATCGCAGAAAGGTCAGGAGCACACTGCCCTCTCACATGCTACAAATATAATAAGCTGAATGGAAAATATCATATTTAACTCCTACACCTCTTCTACAGGAGAAAGATGAGGAAAAGAGTAATGCCAAAGTTACTACCTACATCGTGCTGGTTCTGGAGAAGGACTCCGTACAGATCCATGATCTGTCTCCTTCTACGACCTATCTGTTTAAAGTCCAGGCTCTCAGCCCTGAAGGCAACCCAGGCAGCTACAGTATGGAACAGGAGTTTTCAACACAACCTGAAGGTAAAAGCGGAAGTGAACTCAAACTAGAGAAATATAACTGTTTACGCACGTACTGTTTACAATGTATTAAGGGACGGCGCGGAAGTGACGTGGTTGTTAATTGGCCCCACACCAAGAATGCTGTGTTGGTTTACAGTGTTTGACTGTTTATTTTTGAGTAGCTTTTTTGTAATCCGATGTTTTTTGGTTTTGTTTGTTTGATCGTGCTGTAGGTACACTGTGTGTTATTCAGAACCTGTGTGAATGTTTGCATGATCCCTGTGTTGTCGTCTCAGTTCCTCCCAGCCAGGGGAACACAGCTGTGATTCTTGGAGCAGCAGTAGGAGGAGGAATCATGCTCTTCATCGTGGTGGTGGTCCTGCTTTTGCATAAACGGTTAGAAATAATTCCTCTCTTTTTAAAACACTATAAAGTGAATTGATATGTATTATTAATATTACATTATGAATTATAATTGCATACATATAATTACATTATAATTGTCACATCAAATGATATTTCAGATGCTGCACATTCCAATGTTTATAAATGTCTATGTCAGTTTTTTCCCTGCTAAATCGTTAATTTGGTTGGGGCGAAAAATGTATAGACGACAATGAACAATCCTATATACAACCCTGTTATTTTACCTCAGAATAAAACTTCTTTTTGAGGTTGTTTTTGAAAAACAACAACAAAAAACCCCCAAAAGCTCTATTTTTGGCTTGTTTATGCCACTGATAACCGAGAACAGGACCTACATTTTATTGCATATATCCACTGGCACCGGAAACATTGTGTTCCCCAGGCCTAGTTTGTGTAGCAACCTGTGTTCTCATAACTATCGTCTGGAGGTGATGTGCTGTTCTCCGCTATACACAGCAACATATTCTTCTGAAGTCGCTGTCATGTTTTACTGTTTTCTCAGCTTTGACTAGGCCTTTCTTTAGTTAGCTGGGTTTGTTAAAATATACTTTGCCATTTTAGGCCTCCTTTAAGTATGAAGGCACTCACAGATAGTTACTTCTATACTTCTGTGTTCAAATCAAGCTGACAAGTGTACAACATCTGTAATACAACAAAACCATAAACATTATCACAGGCTTTTACAACATTTCTTTAGACTTGCCTATGTGAAAAACCAATCTTGTCCTAATACCACCACTTTTGATGGACTCCTTTCGCTCGCCTGTTGAATCAACGCCCCCCTTCCTTTTCCTTGTGAATGATCCAAAACCTCCAAACCCATTCAGTGTCACCCTTTTAGAGCTCTCGTTCCCTTTCTTTATCTGAATTTGCTCCTCACCATTCGGGGGGGAGAATTGCTGCTGAATGCAACTTGTCACTGCTCAATAAGTGTGCTTCAACAAGAGGCGTGTTTGAAAGGAAATGAATCCGGGACGTACATTGTGCTAGATAAGAGGCGGTTGGTTCTTTTTTGGTGTTGGACTGTAGCGGCTCTGTGAAGGTGACCCGAACTCTCCGTAGTTGTCTGTGATAACCTGGACCCCTGTCACCACTTGGCAAACACAGACAGCTTTTTATCAAAGCGCTCTGCGGCTAAATGGAGCCAGCCCTAGCACTGGCCTCTCTTAAAGCTTTAAGTATGAGAAGAATTGTTTCAGTTTGCTCAAAAAAAAACACCACTCAAGTTTTTTTTTTTTGTTCTCTTACAGGCGAAAAAACTCTCACACAAGGCAAGGACCGGAGGACGCCTACTTCTCCAGCCCAGGTTAGTATACAGAACTTGAAAGCTTGAGTGTTTTTTCCCCTAATTGATCCCCCCCCCCTTTCAGACTTCTCACTGGCTCCACTCTCATCTCCTTGTCTGATCTTCACTAATATGAGTAAATCTCCTCTACAGAGCAACTGAAGCCTCTGAAGACTTATGTCGATCCTCACACATATGAAGACCCCAACACGGCTGTGCTTAAGTTTGCCAGTGAGATTCATCCCAGCCACATCACCAAGCAGAAAGTGATTGGAGCAGGTTGGTATATTCCCTGGAGGTGTTTACAAATAAGTTATTCGATACAAACTTAAAAAAAAAAGTTTCCAGAAAAGGTTCTCTGGAACAGTCTCATTTAAAGAACCACTTTTAAAAGCCCATTCAATGGATAGTTCTTTGAAGAACCGCATTTAAAACCCTTTCAATGGATAGTTCTTTGAAGAACCACTTTTGTAAATGGGATGTGTCAATGTGAAAAACCTTTTTTTTCTAGTGTAACGAACCTCCACATCATGTAAATGAAGGGTTTTTCCCAGAGCCGTATGTCCAAGCCAATATTCTTCATTTTTAAGAGTGTAGAGTGACAGTTCAAACAAGACTGCTCTAACTAAATCTGCATCAGAGTCTTGCTCTTCATGCCTGGATATATTTTTAGTGTGGCATGTTCTCCTCTCTGGAGAGCAGTTTTGTTATCCTTCCAAAGACAGTCAAACAAAGTCTGTGGTGTTTTCTTAACCCGCTATATGGCCCACTTGTGTCCCGCAGGCTTCAGTTTAAAATGGAGTGCTAATAACGGACCAATTAATCTGGGGTTTATTTATGTGAGAGTGCTCTCAAAAAAAAAAGCAAATTTAAACAAAAGCCTCTATTTATTGGATATACCTCAATGGTCAGGCCTCCCTAACCCTACAGATGAGAAGATTAGGGCAGCGTGTTCACCTTTCCCCTGTGAACTCCCCCGCAGGCCTTCCCACGGCCCTCTTTGGTTTCTTCCTCTGCGCATGACAGCCGATTCCACTGACCCCCCCCCCCACCATCCAGAATCGCACATATCTACCCCTCCCCCACAGCCAGTCATTGACCAGTCTAGAGTTTCATTGTAGCCCACGGCTCCAGGTGCTCTCGCCCACGTGCCTTGTTTACCATTTCCTCTCCGTGCTATCTGAGAAGCCTTCAAAGATCTTTCTCCAAATGTCTTTTTTACTTTGACTTTAATATCCCCTATGACAAACTGTGTGAGATCCGTGGAGATGATGTGTGGCTTATCTGACACCCTTATGTTTCTCTGCATGGTGGTGACTGTGCTGCTGTAGGTGAGTTTGGAGAGGTTTATCGAGGCATCCTGAAGGCTCCTGGGCGGAAGGAGGCAGTGGTGGCCATTAAGACGCTCAAGCCAGGCTATACTGAGAAGCAAAGGCAGGACTTTCTGAGTGAGGCCAGCATCATGGGCCAGTTCTCCCATCAGAATATTATTCGTCTGGAAGGAGTAGTTACCAAATGTAATTAATCCCTTTTTATGTTCTAGTGTTTACTCTTTTTTTTTTTCTCTTACTTTTCTTGGTTCACATAATTTCACATTTTCACATTTTTTTAGTAACAGCTGACTTTCTGTTTTTTTTTTTTTTTTTTAGTCAAGCATGCCATGATTGTCACTGAGTACATGGAGAATGGTGCACTGGACAAATATCTAAGGGTAAGTTGGTCAGTTTTCCTTTACATTGATTCGCCTTTTTATTTTGTCATTTTTATCAGGTCTACTTACCATACTAATAACATAGTCCTATGGTGGTTGCGTGCTGGAGGTTTTTTACCAGTCTAATACTTTTTCTTTACAAATTGCTATGCTTTAAAATGAGCTTCACTGAAGATGAGCATCTAAAATAGGCTATCATTCTTAATCACAATCACAAACACCCCTGGTTTGGATTGGATTCATTCTTATTTCCTTCCAATATCCAGTCCAGTATTTTCTGCTGATATCAGCGTGATGGCAATACTCATATATATATCTGCATCCCATCTCTAGTAGTTGTAAACCTAGAAAGTGCACCTGTAATGTATGTCTACCTGTTAAAATGACCTAGTCACTAATAAACTGCCTCTATGATGCAAAGTGCTTCACAAAATGAACTGACTTTATAAAATTTCCCAAACTTATTTCCCAGGACCACGATGGAGAAATGGGCTCATTCCAGTTGGTGGGCATGCTCCGTGGCATTGCGGCAGGTATGAAGTATCTCTCGGACATGAGCTACGTTCATAGAGACCTGGCCGCCCGCAACATACTGGTCAACTGCAAGCTGGAATGCAAAGTGTCCGACTTTGGCCTGTCCCGAGTCCTAGAGGACGACCCCGAGGGCACCTACACCACTAGTGTAAGCTCACCTAGCAATTTAATGAAATATTTTTGGTAGAATGTTTGCATAAGCTGTTCCCAGCTCCAGCTGTCTTTATTTTAACATTAGCTAGACCTTATTATTATTTCTGGGATGTTGTTTGAAAGTGAAACGCTTGGTCTGACTCGTGTTTTTGTGGTTTCTTCCAAAGGGAGGCAAAATTCCCATCCGCTGGACTGCTCCAGAGGCCATCGCTTATAGGAAATTTACCTCGGCCAGTGATGTGTGGAGCTTTGGCATAGTCATGTGGGAGGTGATGGCCTTCGGGGAGAGACCCTACTGGGACATGAGCAACCACGAGGTACAGCAGGGACACACTTCACTGGCTTTGAACAGTGGCAGAGTGTTATTAGTACACCTCACTAGCTTGAAAGAGTGACAGACTGTTCCTACTTTTATCTCAGACAATCTTCATTTGAGCAAAACCTAGTCTTCAATCTCTTTATTTCCCTTGCGTCTCCCCGTAGGTGATGAAAGCCATTAATGAGGCTTTTCGGCTCCCTGCTCCGATGGACTGCCCCTCTGCTGTGTACCAGCTCATGCTGCAGTGCTGGCTGCAGGATCGCTCCAAACGGCCCCGCTTCCAGGACATTGTTAGCCTGCTGGACAAACTCCTTAAAAGTCCTGACTCTCTCAAGGCCATTGCAGATTTTGACCCTCGGTAAGTTTGATTGTTCTACAAGCAATCCTACGACAGTCACTGCAACCAATTTTGGCATTTTCGATTAAATAAAAAATGTGTCTTAGATGATGACACAAGATTTTCACATAATCGGAATCTGGGAGTTGCCCTTCATATAGTGTAAATAGGAATGTTACAAACACCAATAGAATCAGTGGGAATACGATCAATAGAAATGCACTTATACACTGACTTTCATTTAAAATTAATTTTCTTTACTAAAATTGTGCTAATTCCTAATGTATTGCTTTTATATATAGCTTTTCTTATAGAAGTCTGTATGTGTGTGTCTGAATGTATATACATATGTAGGTATTTTTTTTTGTATTAAAAGTTTTGATCCATTTTGCATTACATGTTACAGGGCAGTAGTTTTTAAATAGGATAAAATAAAAAAACATAAAAATGTACTTTGCATTTAACAAATGCTTTTTTCGACTTGCAGGGGTAGGTGAATGTAGTGTTCGGATTCCTACCCAAGCAATGTAGTCTGATGTTTTTTCTTTGGCAAGAAATCAAACCCTGTGTTGTGTGAGGAACAGCAGTGTATGAGGTTTTGGTCTAAAGATATGTGTATAGTGTGTTGAAATAACAAAAATCTAAATATACAAAGAATGCACAAGACAACTTCTCAATGATTTTGTCTTTGATTCAATACCAAGATCGTCCATCTCTACAGGCTCTGCATGGGAAAAGTTGTGGACAGAGGTAGATAAGACATGCCGTCGCTTACAGTGGGACTCCCTTTTTATAGGCAGCCAAACCAACTGGGTCTTGGGAAAGTTAAGACACGTATGAATTGGCTTTTTTTGTGATTGCCATGCCGTATGTGCACATTTCGTGCGAAGGGGAGAAGAAATTATGGGCTTGAATGTTTTATCAGATCCTGCAGCTGAACAAACAGGTTTTTGTCTTTGAATGCATCTCTTCTGCTCTGTAATTCCAACAAAAGCTTGCATACAAAGCTTGTGTGGTCTGCTGACGTTGTTTGACGTTGTGTCCCTCCCAGAGTATCCATTCGGCTTCCCAGCACCAGCGGCTCCGATGGCTCTCCCTTTAGGTCCGTGTCTGAATGGTTGGAGTCCATTAAGATGAGTCAGTATAGTGAAAACTTCAGCATGGCTGGTGTCGTCAGCATGGAGCAGGTGCTGCAGATGAAGAGCGAGTAAGTAGCACTGGATATTCCCACAGGGAGGGCATTTTTCGGAGTGTGTGGGTTAAAATGGACAACTTTACAAAGGAAAGAAAAGGATCTTCTTTAAATAAAATTCAATGTTAAGTATATATTTTGGACTGTTTAAATTGGTCCATTCCTCATGAACTTTTGCCACAGTATAACAGAATGCACAGATTTTTTCAAACTATTTAAAAAAATAAAAATAATATATATTATTGATATTTAATACACTTAAATCTTATATTAATATATTGCCTGCAATCGATTTGTTGATTTTCATTTTTAAAATTTGAGTTTTAATAAGATAAAATCATTCGTAGTTCTATTAACATTAGCAACAAGTTAAAAATGCTCTTTCCTTGTACCATAAATTTTCCGTTTCTGAGATACAAGGTTTTATGGCGACAAAATAATCCATGGATTTTCAAAGGGATTGCTTCTTAAGCGTATGAATTACAAATGCAAGGAAAAGTACAACTCTGTGCAGCAGAATTATGATCTCTCTTCCTGTTTGCGGTGTTCAAAATGCATGAGCTTGCAAACCGTCATTATGCAAAACACACATTTGAATAAGATGGCCCTACAGGCCCTGATTAGGTGAACACAATCTCTCTTTGTGGAATCTGCAAAATCAGTCTGATTGTGGCACATTCCGAGTTTGGCTCAGAGACTGACCGGTATGGACAGTATCATATTTGAATGAGATGGTATCTTGAAGTTTCTGTCTTTTCTGAAGAATGTATAAACAGTTGTTTTTGTAGCACAGCAAATTGAACGTGGCTTAAATTTATGCATTGGTTACCAGCATAAGCTTGCACAGCCACAGACCATTTATGCTTTACTGTATTTGGCCAAGATCAAAACCGCATCGGGTAATTACCGTTTAACTGCCTTGCAGGACATTTACATGAGCTTCAGGATAAGCTTTTTAGAGAGCGAGAATCCGTCAGCTTTTTTTTTTTTTTTTTTTTTTTCCCTCCCCTCCTTCATTTTTTTGATGGCCTGGATGTGGTAGCCTGTGGCCTGCTCCAGCCATCCTGTCCTCCAGCCCTTCTGATGCCTCTCACATCCCTCCCATTGCCCACAGCACCAGTCAAGGGCTGTGTGCTTGCTGTAGCCAGTAACCACCAGTTTTTCCTTGTTGAGGCCATGGGCCGTGTGGCAGATCCCCTTAAAACAACAGGATAAAACGGAGGGGTGTGGGGGGAGTAAGAATAAAGGGATCATTGAGAACAGAAATAATAACTAATAACTAATAGAAGTGTGGAGGGAAGTGTCCCTGTAGAGGGCTAGCTGTTTCAGAGCTAACAGAAAACGCAGTCTAGCTTCTGGATGGCTTTGAGGAGCGTAGGTGATGGAGAGCAGAGGAGGCTACTGTAGTTGGGTGTTCTCTGACCTCCAGCTCCACTCCCATGAGTGTATTTAGCTTGGAAGCTGGATGAACTATGTGCGGAGAAACAGAAATGCCTTTGATGTGTTTGTCATGTTTTTTTTCCCCTCTTGGTTTTTGTTTTATTTTATGGTTGAGTGTTCCATCTGTTGTCATCTGGTTGCGGACTTAAAAAGCCTAAAACTATTTACGAATCTTCCACTGGCGGAGGTTGCCAGCAACACTGACTCAGGGTAGCAACAGGGAAATCTTGTTAAGTCATCAAGGCTGTTAATTAAAAATGTAATTAGGACTTGGCTACCATGGCATTTGTGAGGTGCTTGAGTGCATGGGTTCTGTCAAGCAACACTTGATGTTCTTTCTTAAGCTTTTATAGAAACACTCCAGCCTTTTTTTAGACACATCTGTATTGTACTGTTGATTACTGTTGGTCTTTTCCTTGGGTTTAGAAAAGAGCAGAAACCCCATGGGTTCAAATCTCCCTTATAATAGAAGCCACTATTTCATTCTGCAGTTGCGGAATTCCAAGAAGGTGCTGAAAAGGGTTCTTCCTAGCAAGTTTGTAAAGAAATGGATGGTTTTTGGATTTTTGGGATTCTTATAGCTTCTTAAAGTTTTAAGAACCTCCACATAATGCCAAAGATCCATACCAGTTATTTTTTTTTTTTTACAGACCCATATAGCCAAGCCAGTAACCCTTTAGGAGCCTTTATTTTTAAGACTTTACGATCATTACACTCCAACATTTCAGGACTGACATGAGAGACCCTTTAAAACTATATTTTGTAGTTTTATCAAGCTTTCAAGCACTTGAGCATTGCAGTTAAAAGCACTTCTGGTTACGCTCACTTTCCATAAGGTTTTTTGGTATCCTTACTGGATCAGGCGGAGCCCGTGAACTGTCCACCCACACCACAGAGCTGGAAGCCCATTAGTCACAGAGGTTCTCACTGAAAAACTAGTCCGGTTTCTGGAAGAACCACGAACAACTTCCGTATTTCCCATAAAATGTTCACTGACTAAATTCAGCAACTTCTCGATGACCATTATGAGTCAAGTTTCGACATGAAACTTTGAAATTGTGGAGAACAGGCCATTATGATCAAATGCAGGGGATTTGCTTGAACACAGTTTGAATGCATCACTAAACAAGCACTAAACATCCAGCACTAAACAAGAGCCTACTCCTGTATGGTCATGTTGATGTGCCACATTCCTCCTGTCTCCCGGCTCTGGTCTCATTAGTAGATTATGTAAACATATAAATTGTGAATCCTGTATCGTGAATCTGATTATGGGATGAGCAGATCGTTACACTCCCAGGAGAGACGCATTTAATGTATTGTTTGGTTCTCGATTTAATTTCTCAGATATTTGATGAAGTTTGTACATTTGTAGATCTACACAAGCCTTCTCTTTTTCTTACATTCTCTTTTTGTCTCTGCCAGGGATATCCGTAACATCGGCGTCCGTCTGCCGGGTCACCTAAAGAGAATCGCTTACAGCATCTTGGGACTTAAGGACCAGACCAGTACCCTGAGTGTATTCGCAGTGTGAAGTACTCCCAGAATCTCTGGGGCTCAACAAGAGGACCAGGAACTCTCTGTGGCTGCTGATAGACAGAACTGTAAGCTGCGCTGGGCTTGGGCCGCAGGGACGGCCTTTGACCCAGGCATCACCCTCCAGCCTGACAAGACAGACTCTCAAAGCAGTGGAGACTTGTGGCAGAATTGATATGCTTATCAATAATGGAGGGGATAGATGAGTAAAATACCCAATTAACTTTTAAAGCTTAAAAAAGCTAAACCTGTATAATAAAAATATATTTTTACAACATGCTTTTTTATTTTTCAGAGAAAACTACAGTGACACTTCTTAAGCTTTATCATTTTTCAGTTTTTTTTTGTTTTTTGTTTCATGTGCATGCTGCCAGCAAATGCTCATTCTGCTCTGCTGTGATCTTGTAGCAAAACATGAATATAGTTCTTCCGGAGGTGTAGCGTGGTAGTCAGCATTGCCTTGTCTGAAAAGGCCTTCTACTGGAGCGACCTCGCTTAGCGCTGTGGTACCATCCTTGCGTTCTGTTTTGAGCGCATGGCTAGCTACGCAAAAACACTTCACTTCACTTGCAGATAAGAAAGAGACGTTGTTCTGATGGTCTTCAGTAGCAGAGGGTGGAAATAATGGTTGTAGGCAAGTCTACGAGACTGGCTTATCAACTGCAGGACATAAAAGGCTGTAATGCCCCACAGAGTCCTGCTGTGGCTTGAGCTGGCCGTTGTATCGCCAGCTATAAGTGAGTCTGACATTGCCATTAAGCCGTTAGCGCTAAAAGTCTTTTTTCACATTTCTTTGATCTGAAGAAATGGTGAGGTTGGTCGCTCTGAAAACTGACTACAATCATGAGGAGCAGAGACACCACAGCAAAAATAGCACTTAAGTAAGAAATTTGGATTTGGACAGTGGATGAGATGACTCCATTTAAATGCTGGGCTTTTCTCTATCCCATGTTTCATCCTTTATCATTAAAGAACATTATGGTAATGTGACATTCAGAACCGAGCCAGGATGACAAAATGGAAATGGGTGAAGAACCAAAAAATGTTCTAGGTTATAATTTGATGTGCATAACTGCAGCGTCATGTCGGGTCGAATCAGATGAAAATATATGACTTTCCTGGGTGATGCCAACGAATGGTTCAGAGTTTGCAATATGTGGGCCAAATGACAATCCAAACAAGCAATAGGAAACTGTTGTAAGATCTACGAGCAGTTGTAGATGACGAGATAAAAGACCAAGTTATTGTTTTTATTTTATTTTATGTTTTTAGTACAAGCACGTTCATGTTTACTTGCATGATAATGATAATGCAGATTCTCTAGATTACTTCGACAGGCTTATTTTGTGTTTTATGAAACCTGATATTATGGGATGAAATGCTGTACTGTGCATTGACCTTTTTCCATGCTGTCAGAATTCTCAGACTTTGGAAAAATTGTCTTTTTTGGGAAAAATTCCACTTTCTTTCCTTTGTCACAGAATTATGGTAGAGAATGTATGGCCTTGTGGTGCCTTACTAAGGATTTATCTTCTTAAGATTTGTAGATGTCAGATGCAAACAGCTTTGCTGATTGTTAATATTTAGCTTTTGTTTGCCACTGATCTGATGTATTCTCTCTTTACAATATAATGTATCACGGTATCTCATCTCCTAATGATGACATTAGTGTGAGGTCTTGATGTGGCAGGATACCAGCTCAGAAAATGATAAATGATTGCAGTTTTTGATCTCCTTTCATGAATTGAGTGGGAAAAATGTTATAAAATCTGAAAACATCACACATTGGCATTTTCTCAAAAGTCAGATTTGTCCATTTGTTTTGTACCTTATTTAATAGTCTATTTATTTTTGTTTTATTTATTGTGGGATATATTTGTAATTGAAATATTTTCAGTCACAATAAAATCTTTGTAGTCTTGTATCACTGAATGTTGAATTCTGTTTTATTTATTAGGAGCTGATGGTAATGACAAGAAATCACTTATTGTCTTTCTTATAATTTCAATGCATGAAAAGTTCCCTAAAACATTTCAAATTACTTTATAAAAAATTATACTTGTATATATAAACCTTTAATACTAGCAATTTCGTCTACAAAGGAAAACAGGACTCAATGATTATGAATATTCATCTGTAAGTAGCACCCATGGGTTACCTGTTTTCAGTGCTAAATATTCGTAAAATTTATATACAATTCTATGTTCTTTGAACTAAATAAACTTGCCAACCTACATATAAAATTTCTACATTGACAAATATTTGTGAAAAATGTCAAATGTGAAAAAATATTTTAGATTACAACAATTACAGAAAAATTACAATTACATTTGTTTTTTTTAAGGTTAAATTTGACCATGCAGAGGCAGTACTTTAGCCTGGCTTGCTCATTCTGAGAGTTGTTTACATGCTTCACAGTGGTGCTACATTATAGGCACCATAAATGAATGTTAAAAGTAATAGAGCAGTGGCTTTTACACACAGCTCCGTAATCAGAAACACAGTGAAAAGCAAAGTTACTTTTATGGCATAAAACCGGGAACAATCTGCCTGAAATTTACATATGATGTATATATGGAAACACAACAATGTGAACAAATGAGAACGTCGTGTTTGAACCTGAACTACATAAACATGTTAAATTTGACATCATTAAGTTTGCATAAGTTGACAATCAGGGGCAAATGCTAATCTTGCATATAATCATGTAGGACAATTCACCTTGTCCTCAATGTTAACCCTCCTGTTCTGGCAGAACCTGAACTGCAAGGGGATTTTCTGTCTGGCACCCACTGTATTGAATTAATCAGCCTCTGCTGAATGATGTGGGTAACAATGTCACTAATGCATTCTTTAGATAAGATGGAAATGTCAGAAAAAGGAATGTAAATATTTAGATATGGGAATAAGCCGGCTGGGAAAGCTGGAAGACAAAGAAACGGCATTGGGGAAGTTAAACAGGTAGATGGAGCATGGGAACAAAAAATAAAAGTCTCTTGCTGTCTCTTTTTCTCGGACCATTATGTCTGTGTGTGTGTGTGTGTGTATGTGTGTGTGTTTGTGGTTCTGCGGCTTTCTTTATATTCTTTCAGGTTGTGCCTGTCTCAGGGCCTTAAAATGGCTCTCACTTTGAGGGGGGAGACCCGAAACCAGAGCCGCGTGGAGATTTTCCGTCATCTGTTTTTCCATAGAGTGTGTCTCATGTGGTTAGATGTGTTTCTGTTTGCCTATGGTTAGGACGCGAAGAAAAAAGAGAGGCAGAAACGCAGCCAGGAGTGCCGATTTTCGAGCATTAACCAATGAGGGCATTTTGTACAATGCATTTCTGAGTACATGCAAACAGAACTGTACACGTCTGCCTGTACTTTTAGAGTCTGCGGGTTGTACACTCCTCACTTCTCTCTGTATGTGTGTGTGTGGGTGGGTGTGTGTTTGTGACTCCTCCAGGCTTAAACTGCTAGCCACAATAGCATATGTGGGGACTGTGTTGAAGGCCGGAGCTGGAGTGCCCTGATCGCTGTACACATGGTTGTGCTTTCAGTGTGGACTGGCCTGTGTGGGGCCTGCGGCTTTCATTTTTTGGGTTTCCTCTTTCTTTTTAGTGGCCCTGCTCTTGAAAGAACCACCCCCCCCTTGGCCTCGCCCCTATTGTACAACTGATCATGCTACTGTTCATATATGACTTCGCCCTTTCATTTCATTTTGTTTTGTTTTGTTTTTTTTCTTCTTTTTGTGTCTTTTGCCTCCATCCTCCTTTTTCATGTAAAGCCGGCAGCGTTGTGGAATTTACATCCCGTCTAATTTTAGAGATGGGTTTCTAACCAAAAAACACATCCTCCAATTTGGGGCTATATTGGTCGTCCTCCTTCAGCTTTTCTCTCTCCATTTCTCACTCTCCCTCCTCACATTTCTGTCTTGCTGCCTGCCCATGTTCCTCACTGTCATTGCCAGGGTCCCACCCTCTGTCACTCCTGTGTCTTAGTGCTTCTCTCTGCATTGGTGTTTCTCTGTTTCTCTATAACAAATCTTTAGTTGTTAGAATAAATTATTTGTTTTAGATATTTTTGATAATTTAGGAGACTTTTAAGGAGACTTTTAATGAGTCCTGAGTCATTAAACCTTCTTAGAAAACCTGTAGTAAACTGGTTTAATATTACACACTCACTATTTTTCCCTTTTTTCTCCCAATTTGATACTGACAATTAACCCATCAGTTCATAGCTCCACCTTGCACTGGTGATGCTCTCAACACAAGGAGGTTTCCAATACATGTGAAGCCAGACAGTATCTTTTTTAGAACAGACGCCGATGCGGGAAGCGCCAGTCTACCGACACACTCGAAGGAAAGTGTTGAGTCCCCAGCTCCGCCCCACCAGCAAGCAGATGCCTGTGCTGGCCAACAGCGCTTTAAGAGTGATGGGAGGAGAGATTGTGACCAATTATGCTCCCCCGGACTCTGGCCGCTGATGGCAAAGCGGCATTGGCTCGGGATTCAATATATTTAATAATAAACCAGCTCATCTAATATACTACCCACACACTCAATTACTCTGATAAATACAAATGTTGGTGTTTAGCAAAATCTAGCAATGTAAATGCTAAATATAAAAATTATTAATATCAAATAAAACATTTAGTGGAACTGTTTTTTCTTATTTTGATGACAGATAATGTTGCTGTTTCAAGGCTTTTCCTTAAAACAAGCAAAAATGTCCTTATAACAGTTTTACAAGATTAAACAATTTTTAAACAATTCAGAAGTATCTAAAAATTAATCTTTTAATATTCTTGGAACAATCTCATTGAATTGTTCTGCTATTTGGCTGACACATGATAAACATGAGCCTAATGCAAGGTGTGGGCTAGAAGGGCATAAAGCCCCCCAGCATTGAGCTGTGGAGCAGTGGAACTGTGTTCTCTGGAATGGTTGGTGCTCCATCCAGTACTTTTGGGAGGAGGATGAGTTGGGGAGTTGAGGATGAGGTGGGGTGGTTATCATCCTACACCCTGGCCTCACTAATAATAATGTATTATATTATTAATAAATGATTATTCTAAGTTGTCCTGGATAGATAATCTAATGTGTTCCTTGGAAGAGGCCTCTCGCTATTATACTGCATTGCCCTTTCCATGTTGCTTTGTCCTAACTGCCGCCACCCTGTGTGTAAAGTGCCCTTGATACGTTTATCTATTAACATGCCATATCTTATCGGCTCATTTTGCAACATGTACGCTAGCTGGATGTGATTAACTATACATAAGGTGTAACTCGTGTGTTGATATGCTGGGCGTATGGCTCCTTTCAGATTTGACAATAGAGCACGCTCCACATGACTCACTTTTCGACTTCTGGTCCTGTTGCGTCAACCACTAGGAAAAAGGCCTCAGAAGCCTACCAGCCATTCTTGTTATTTTTTTAGGTGAGGCCATTACTTCTTTAAGTAAATACACTTGGGTTTTTTTCCTCTATATTTTTTCCCTTTAGTTTGCTCTGGTTTTGGTTTTCTTGTCCCTGAGAGCCTATGACAGTCTTTTCAAACTTTATCGCTTCTCCGTCTAACAGCGCTCTGCCGCTTTCCCCTCCCTCCCTTCCCTTCCTGCTGTCGACATGTGTTCTTGAGGCCATTAATCGTTCCTGCCTTTGCAACGTGAACCCCAGCAGATAATTACAGTAATTAAACCAATTAGGCAGCATATGGAAAGAGGGTTTGTGTGCCCTCGAGGCTGTCGAGGTCTGCTATTCATCCCCCTGTATGGCTGCAGCTGAGGTGGTCCCGGCTCTGGTACTGCTTTAAGACACGGCAAGGGAAATTGCTCCAGCCCAATTTTGAATTAATGCAATTTCCTTTTAGCTGAGCCTTGAATAACTTTGCGCGCTGCAGGCACCAAATGCCAGTCCATTATGTGTGGACAGTGATCGCATGAGGTGCCTGTATCATCAGATGGTGCTCGACCAGCCCCAGGGTGCTCGCTCTGCTCAACAGAATGACTGAAAATGAGAGGAAACAAGGATGAGGAAGAACAACACACACAAGCACAGAAGAACTCAAAATGTTGTATAAACAGTTCACTACTACACATTATTCCACCGACCGTTATCATTTTGTTGTATCCCTGAGCAGGAACTGATTATCAGATCAGGGATAAGGGAGGGAGGGGGCTCCTGGCTGACAGTATCGTGAATAGGGCCAAAACCTAGACAGTTGCACTATGGGCAAGCCAAAAAAGTATCAATCTTTCTAAAAACTATTGTTTTTGCTATTTTTGTAAAAAGCAGTGACCTGTCCTCTTCTTAAAACTGTCCTGACCCTTGTTGTCTGAGGCCTCCTGTAGGCCCTTAGCAGTCAGGCTCTGTTAGCATTCATTCCTGTCGCTGAGAGTCCAATTTGGATGATCCACTGCAGGTGCTTCCTATATACTTATATCTTAAACCCTCAATCTCTTTAATTCCAATCTTAACTTCAACCCATAAACCAAGCTTACCCTTTACCTGGGTTCACATCTCAGCTCTAACACTAATGCTGCATGTATAAGCTACAACAGAAAAGTGTAACCCATTAAAATCATTTACCCTGAGGTCAACCTTTGTGTGACCTTTGAGTGGTTTCCTGTAAGTTGTGATCATGTGTTTTCCCTTTTTCATTATCCCTCAGAATGAAATAGCCCTCTCTTTTCTCTTACTGTGCATTTAAATTGATACAAGATATGGCCAAAAGTATGTGGACACCTGCTCATTCACAGTTTCTTCTGAAATCAAGCATTGAGAAAACTACTTTTGCTGGAGTAACTGTCTCTACTGTCCAGGGAGGGCTTTCTGCTAGACCTTGGAGGAGCATTGCTGTGAGGATGTGAATGCATTCAGTGAGGTCCATGTAATTCTAGTACTAGCATTAGCCATGTATCACCCATCCGTATAAATGTATCCATCAGCAATGTAAAATTTTCAATTTACATAAAAGATCTTTACTGTATCCAACATCTGAGTAACATCTGGCTCTGAGGACGTGTGCAAATGAGGCTTGCTGAGTTTATGTTTTTTTTCGCTGCGCTAACAAAACGTACGTACTAAGAATATCCTGTGTACAGCCGACCTCTCCCACGCAGAGCCGGAAAAAAATACTGTACTGAACACTATCTCTGGGTGTCTGTTTCAGACAGGCATCTGCTTGCACTGGCCCAAAGCTCTAACTGGAAGTGTTTTCCGTGGGTAGATCTGAGGGGGAATAACACATCTCTAACTTAATGTTTCCTTTAGAGTGCCGAAAGAGTGTTCAGTGCCACCTTTATAGAAACAAGGTGGGATTTCCTTGTGCTACTTAGAAGACATTTGTCTAAAGAGCTGTGAACAAGGTGTGGATAACAATACTAGACCCTGCTGAGGTGTTTTTGTGAAGTGAGAGCGAAATGGGATGGTGTGAACACACTATAAAAAAAGCGTTGAGGTCTGAAGTCGACAGTTTGCACGGGTAGTCTTCTTCTGGTTTTACTTGCTGTGTTTTTAAGAAAGAAAAAAAAACAGGACTTTATTTCTGTTCTATGCAGATTTACACTCGATTAAATTTTATTCAACTGAATTTAGCAAAAAAAAAAAAACATGCTGTGGTAAGAATTTGAGAGCTGTTCTTTTAGCACAATATTATTCTGTTCAGACCGAACTGACTACAGGCTCAGGCGATGTTCCTGTATTGTTGACCTTAACCTTTAACCAGGCCGCAAAAGGCCTATATGATCTTTTTCAGTTAAAAGGGCCCATATGCTATTTTTCCCTCCATATTTTATGAGGTAAACCAATTACATATTTGTGGGTTTATGATCCAAATATTTTTGGATATATTTTTCAAGCTCTGTTCTTCTTGTAAAACTTAAAAGGATTTTTAAACTGTGCCTTTAAGACTAATATGGAAATTACCTCTATTCTGATTGGCTGCCTTGTGCCTTATCCTAGAAGTAGGTTGATTTTCAAGTCTGAGAACGTCAGTGTGAATGGGCAAATTAAACTGCTGTAGGCTAAATTGTGTGACATATGTAAATGCACTGATTTTAATGACATCAGAAAAACAAATACAAAAGCGAAAATTTTTGTGCTTAATTTCCTAGATGTGCTGGAAAACATGGAAAATGTACAACTTCAAAATATTACTTCCAAGTCTTACATTAAGCAAATCCCTTTGAAAAATGATCCACAGAGGTTGATCCACAAAAAACAGCCCCTTTAATTAATGAAGTCATGACAGATAAGAAAATGGCAATGAAAGGATAATATGTGGTGAATAAATTACCCTGGATGATGGCTTTGTGAAAGTGTATTAGCAGGCACTTAGTTACTACAGACACGGAATTGCAGGTTGAGAAATCCCCGCACTTCATTCGCAGAGCTAAGGGTGGATTTGGGAGGCATGTATCAGGCATGTGGTAACATGTTCACTGAAAGTAAAATGGAGCTCGCCTCAGTGCCTCCAGTTGACATAAAAGTGATTTCTTGGTCACCCGGCAGACTCCTGTGCCCGTATCCTTTTCTGGATCAACCACAAAATATTTCTTTTTTTTCGTGATTAAAAATATTGTTCAAGCAATTGGACTAAACACGGCACAACACACGAAACCCACAGTTATTAATTCATCACCTGTTTCTTGTTTCAAGAAATTATGGCCGCAGTTTCCTTTTCCCACCGCTTGCAATTTGTCCTAGGTTAACTAATACCATCAGGGCCTTTGAAGTCTGATTTATTTTTCGTGTATCCTTTCAAAAATATACCCCGGCCCATCACTTCCAATCTTCTGAGGCAGAGGTACAGCCCTCGAGAACTGCAGAGACTTTTCTGAGGCCAGCTGAACGACAAAATGAGTTATTTTGACAAGGAGCCGTTCTTTACAAAACCCTCTCTGTACGGATTCCATCTTATTCCACGAGGGAGTTAACCTTTTGTCTTTCACACGGCTGCCGACTGCTGCGCTGTGTTTATAGCGGCCTCTCCAGGGTAATAACCACTGACACGCTCTTTAAAATGGATTATTGCTTTAGTTGTGTTATTTATGGTGACAGAAATATGTAAACCGAGTGGAGACAGAGAGGAGAGCAACACTCCAAGCCAGAGACCTCCAAAGTGACTATGAAACGGAGTCCAGAAATAAAAATCTGTGTGGAACTCTTGATTAGCTGGAGCGGGTTCGAGAAGAGAGTGGAAACCCAAGTGACAAGTTAACAGCGGAAATAGTTGTTTTGCAGATTTGTGCAGTTGACAAAAATGGCTTCATAAAACTAATAGTTTTTGCTCTACAATCTGTTGAGCTCTGTTCAAAACCACTGTAAAATACACTACATGTCCAAATGTTTGTGGACACCTCTTCTAATGAATGAATTCAGCTATTTTAAATTGCACTCACTGCTGAAACAAATGTGCAAATGCACAACATCAGCTCATCTAGTCCCCATAGAGAAGTACTGGACTCTCTGGAGCAGATAAACATGAACTTATTGGCACCATGCTTAGGGGCTGAGCTGTGGAGCAGTGGAACTGTGTTCTCTGGTCTGATGGTGCTCCACCCAGTACTTCTGGGATGAGTTAGGAAGTTGGAAATGAGGTAGGCATCCTGACCTCACTAACAATGTCCCAATACTTTTGTCCATATAGTGTACATCTGGCGTCAACTGCATGAACATTGAACAAACATTCTGAATCACTTTGTGTTCTGGTTTATGGGTTTCATGTAATAGTTGAAAGCAATCAGCCACAACAGGTCATGCGTTAGCCTGCTTGGTTTCCCTTGATTCAAGCAGAATGAAAGCACTGGAGGCACATACCCTCAGGATTTCAGAAAACACAAAGATACAGCGCATTAATGCTATCAAAAGAGTCACAGCGTGAGCATGATCATGTTCTGCACAGTAAAATGTACCTTCTGAGGACGACCTGTGCACCTACTCATTCATGCAATTATCTAAGCAGCCAATAATGTGACAGCAGAGCAATACCTTCAATTTTACAGAAATGGGCCAGCAGCAGGTAATGTTCACATTAACCATCAGAATGGGGAAAAAAAGGTAATCTCAGCGTTTTTGAGTGTGGCATGCAGATCTCCTGGGATTTTCAGCACAGCAGTCTCTAGAGTTTACTCAGAATGGAGCAATAAAGTAAAAACATCCAGTGAGTGGCAGTTCTGCAGACGAAAACGCCTTGGACGGCGAGAAGCAGAAAATGTTCCAAATTCGAACTTCCCCAGGACCTCTTCTGACCTCTGGGGATGTAGAAAAATCTGTAATAAAGGAAAAGAGTGGGCGCACAAAATACTGAAACACATGATATTGGTTGTCAGGTTAAATTACAGCGCAATCTCTGACCCAGTATTATATTTGTTCACATTTTCATAAGAGCATTGTTGTATGGTAAAATCACAGTGATCACACTAGACTTTTGCATTTTGCGTCACCTCGCAAAATAGCCGTGGTTGCGAGCAGGGCCTGAAATCAGCAGAGTAAATAATCCTCTATTTTGGTTCAGCAATTTCCTAAACAGCTAACATGCAACCAGAACTACTAAAAACCCCATCTAATCTCACCTTCCTGACTGATTGTGTACCATGCCACTTCTTGCTTATGTAGTATTTCGTAATCCGCATCCGAATGTAACATCACTGCTTTTGAAACTACGTCATGTACGTGATATTCACCTGCCATAGTAAATCTCATTGAAATGAATGGGATTTCACACACAAATATTTGTGGGCAAAATCTGATGTGACTGCGGGTTAAAGCACAGCCTCGCATACACAAGGGTTTTTTTTTTAAGTAAAAGCCATAGTTCTATACAGAGCCAAGACTACTACCAAAGGGCCAATCGAATGCATACATGGTTCTTTATCTGGTTAAAAGGTTCTAATGTACAAGAAAAGTCTCAAATTGCTCTTTATAGAACCATGTTAGCAGTGTAATGGTGAAAAAAAAAATACATACATAGGTTATAGGTATAGGTATAGGTTAGTCTTATGCTTTTTGGCGGGTTGCTACTTTTCTCTCATTGTACTGAATTCGTACCAAACTGTGAGGTCCAAACTGTGCTGTGAACAGAACTTATGTGTCCGTTACAACCATAAAAGGGGGGTTTTACTATTGGTACGAGTCTAAGAATCATCTTCGACACTATATATAACTTCTATATAACGTATTTTTTTAATAAGTGTCACTTATTGCTTTGATTTTCCTATATTCAGTGTGTATTAACCACCCTTTGCCTGAGGCTGAAAAAAACCAATGGTGTTCCTGTGTAATTGCATACAACGGTGTTGTACCTGGACGTGGTCCATGTGCATAACTACTGAAATATTCCCACTGATTCACCTCCTCAGCTAATTACAAAGCTTTCAATACCTGTCTGAGGTCTGTCACAGCAAGAAAACTCTAAAGTGAGGAGTGCGGAGGTGTAGTGAACATGTTCAGGCTAACGTCTGTGTGCAGTCATACGTCAGGCAACACGTTTACTGCACAAGGGATTCAGTATCATCGGCCTCCATATTACTTCGAGTCGGCCACAGGAAAGGGCGGATTTGCCTTATCCTCTAAATCAGTGTGGTTATTAATTTCAGTGGATTTACCTGAGCACTCATTTGTAAGAGGAATGTCCATGCTTCTTCACCACTTAGGCTCCTCAGAGAACAGCTGCAGTGGATAGAAAGGTAGAGAATTAGACCCGAATGTGGAACCTGCCACCTGTTAATCATTCTGCAGGGATTATTTCTAATATTCCACTGCTCCCACACAGGATATGATTAATCACTATGTTCAGCTATAAGTATACAGCGAAAAGGAAGTTAATGAGTGATCGCTGGGGTTACTTAAAGGTGGTTTTCATTACACAGCCCACCGTCAACGACACGGGTCTGCAATTAACATGATGAATCACGTCAGCTCAGATTATATGTAAGTGTTCGCGCAGACGGTCAATTACAAAACCGTAGCTGTGTATTTACTCTTCTCTGTTCTCTAATTACTGCTCCCCATCACCCACACTGTCCCATCAACTTACACATCAAGCGAGATCAAGTTCTCACATTTCCAACCACAATTCAAGCAAATCACGCAAACACTGCCTCTCTCTGAAAGCTACCTGCACTCTCTGTAAGATGTCGAATGGTATGAGGGGGGCTGTGTTGGTTACCTTTTATGACAGCAGATGTTAAATGCATTTCATGCCTGCTTGTGATTTCACGCATCGCCCAGGGGATTTCTGCTCGCAGTGATACGGCCTCTCTGCCCATAAATTCCTGTGGTGTTACTCTATCTGCTGAGGTGGATCACTTTTAATTTCTGTTTTGGTTCTGTTGCCTATCGCTTCCCTTGCTTCCCTTGTTACTTTTATTCGCTTTGTTCTTAGTCGTCCTTCTGAGTGGAAAGATAACGTGTCTTCTTCACGGATTCGGAAGAATGAAGACGAAAGCTAAAATGTTTGGGTTCCTGATGCTACAGATATCTTTTCCCGAAAGTTCTTTTGAAATATTGTGATCTGGCACCTCTAAGCACAAACAACAACCTTTTGCAATTTTGGCTGAGGCTTTTATCCAGAGCGGCTCGCCCTTGCATCATGTTACACTGATAGGAGAATGTAGAGTTAGGAGTCTTGCCCAAGGACTCCATGCTATTGGTGTTGCATGGTGTGCTTGCTCAGCCGAAGAATTGAACCCTAGTCTGCCACAGGCAAGGCCATGATGTGAGCCACTACACTACACCAACCAAATAAAGGGGGAATGGATGGAGTGTGTGGGAATGGGCAGGGAAAGAGAATGGAAAGAGTCTATTAGTAGTTAAACACAGAGTGGAATTTTAGCATCTGCCCACAATACACACACACACACACACACACACACACACAGGGAGGAGAGAAGTGTGTATGTGCAAGAGAGAAATAGCCCCTATCAAGACATATCCAAACCAAAATGATGGCATTAAGACGCCTCTTAAAAATGTCAGGACTGTGCTTGCTTTCTTTCACCACAGAGTGTCAGCTTTCCCTCCAAACTCACAGCCACAGCTCCTCTCTCATTTTATAGGTTAGCCTAGCCTAGCCACTCTACCAGCTACATAAGCCAGACACTAACTTAACATTAATGTTTGCGTTTAATTATTTTTGTTCTTACTGTGTTGAGGAGTATATAATCACAGAGAGCCTAAATGAGTTACATTAGGTGTGCCTACATTATGTTGCCAGTCTGGAATTAGCCTATTAGGAGCGTGAGCGAATCGCTCATTTGCTCGATTCCTTTTAATGAACCAGTAGAATCGATTCACACAGCTTAGTACGTCAGGCTTTTACAAATATTGCCTTTACACAAGTCTGGTGATATATTTCAAATAATATATACTTATATTCTATCACAGTTTAACCTCATGAAATAATTATATACCCACGTTGACTTTACCTATGTTTTTTTCTCTCTCTTGGACTCGGTTCGAAAGAGAGTCCGACTCCGAGGTGTGAGATTCACTCACTGAATCAAATACACGCACCATTTCTAACCCCCTTCTAATTCTTGAATTCAGCTACGTTAATGTTCACCAATTGCTGACAGATTCATGGAGAGATCGATGGAGCTACACCCAGTGCTTTTGGGATGCGTTGGCGTGGTGTTTTATCCATGAACGAATCATCCGACATTAGTTAGTTAGCACCTGACTAACGCTAACGCTAGTGTGGGTGAATGCAATCAAATCCTCGACATCAACATCTTGTGTAAAGCTTATCCAGAAGAGCAGAGGGCGTTCCCTGGTAATATACACTAGAATAAACGTTGGATGAGCAGGTGTGTGCGAACTTGGAGGAGATGAGGATAAAGTTTTGATAAAGACTTGGACTCGACTCGTTTATTCGAATCAGGAAAGAATCGGATCGGTAAACTGAATGGAAGCCTCGAAGTCTGAGCGCGGTTGCCATGGGAACAGGGTTTCACCGGTCGCGAGGACGCGGCTGAGGCTCTGTCCCTGGGAATAATAGAGCACTGTTAGTTTTTGGGGGATTAGGCTGTATTTTGTGGGAAGGTCTGGGAAGATATCAGTTTTTAGGTCACAGATTGATGCGTGAGTTCCTTGTCGTTTTTTTGCACACGCAGAAAAGTGTGAAATCTTAAGTAAGACAATCGAGTTGTGGTTGTTGGGTGAAGTGCGATGTTCACGTGTATCCGCACTGGGAGAATAGAGCACTAGAGGGCAGCAGAGAGCTGTCATGGTTTCATGCACTTTCCCCAGTGTTTTCCATAAAAGTGAGGATATTTGCGTCTTTAAAAGGCTGTGACATATGCGTTGTTTCTGATTATTAATATTATATTTATTTTAAAATAAATATTAAGATTGTCTAATATTATTGTTGCTATGTAAATTTGCATTAACCATCTAGCTTACAGTAAAAAGTTCAGCCTAGTATGCTCTGTGTTCCCCAGTCCTGTCCCCTTAATAACATCCAAAGTGGTCTTGCCTACTTTTTCCTTCTTACTTCACACCACCCATCTTTTATGGTTCATTACATGTGTGAAGAGGTTGTAGTTTTCAGCTAGCAAAGGGTGTGAAGGTTGAGGGGTAGAGGGAGAGAGTAGAGAGAGGGAGAGGGGGAGGAGAAAGGAGGAGTGTAAGGGAGGAACACCACGGAGCAAGCAGGCAATGTGTTTTCCTCTCTCTCTCTCTCTCTCTCTCTCTCTCTCTCTCTCTCTCCCCCTATCTGTCTATCTATCTCCTACTTCCCCCACTCTTTCAGCCCCACAGATGGCAGGAAGTGCTTCACTATATCGGAGACATCAAGTTTTTTTTTGTGCTTCTCCTTGAAACCCCCCCGTCTAATATCTTTGATTTTTTCAATCTTAGGGCTTTTTTCCCACCCCTTTCCAACCCCCTGTCTCTGAAGCTCCCTCACTCCTCCCTGGTCTCCCTGGTCTCCCTGTCATCCTTTCCTTCTTCAGCATGGTGAACAGATAACTACCTGGCTGATGGTCACCATGGGCGCCTGCCTCTGCAAAGGTCACCAAGGTCAGTTTCTGTCTGTCTGACTTGTCTGTGTGGCTGTCAGTCTGTGTAACAACTCTGTCTGTCAGTCAGTCTGTTCTTTCATTGCCTCTTTGGTGTGATCATCTGCCTGCCTGTTTAATCGTCCCTAAGTTTGTTATTCTGCTGGCATAGTTGCCTGTCTGAGTACGTGTCCTGTGCGTCTGTCTGCTTCTTCATGTTTGAACTTTCTTTTTTGGGGGGGCTTTTTTGTGTCTATTTGTTTCTATAGAGTGGCCACACAGTCTCATGAGCATCCTCAATAATACTGTTTACATTGTTAACTCTGTGTGGATCCTCTACACTATTCACACAGGGGGGTCTTCAAGGGTTCTTTAGTGACCTGATTAGATATAGAACCATGGGGACTCGTGCTTAAACACAAAAAAAAAAAAAACTCTGAAAGCTTAAATGGTTCTATATGTGGTTAAATGGCTCTTCTCTGTGATGGTGAACCTGCTGATGGTTCAATATAGCATCAATAGGTTTCATCTACTGTTACAAGTCATAGAACCCATAGAAGATCCATAAGGCAGTTTAAGTTTTTTGTACTGTATTTCTGCAAACTAGCATATGGTCAAATTAAGTATTTATACCTATTGGACAAAGAACATTAATAGTAAAAGAGGTTCCTGAAAGAAGCTTCCAACAACTGCTTTCTTAAAGAGCCAGTTTTGTTTAAAGGACCTTTTTAAAGTTTCAAGAAGCTCCACATTATGTGACGTCTACACCAATTCACAAGTTGTTCTGGGGGCTAGACAAGCATTTAAGTACCATATTTACAGCATCATAGTGAAGAGTGATGGTCCATCCAGTAGGCTGTGGTATTCAAGCAATGATTGATTGATATCAATAAGCCCAAGGTGTGCCAAGAAAACCTTCCCCAGACTGTTAATACAAGGCAGGTGGGATACATGGATTTATACTGTTCAGTTTTCAAGTTTCAATTTCTCTCTGCAGAACTGTCATTGGCTTTCATTTTTTTATTAGACCATTCAGTAACGTGTAGAGACGGTTGTGCTGAAAATCTCAGGAGATCAGCAGTTCTAGCAATACTCAAACCAGCCTGTCTGGCACCAACAATCATGCCATGCTCAAAATCACTGAGATGACATTTTTGACATGAACATTACCTGAAGCTGCTGGCCCATATCTCCATAATGTTTGGCATAATTGGATGAATAGAGAATTGCATGAGTGAGTGAGTAGGTGTTCCTAGTAAAGTGCTCAATGAGTGTGTATTTTTCTGTAGTGCTGATCTAGGTGGATCTCTTGCCTAATACTATGAAAATGTATATAACGACTGGCTATCGGATATAAGACATCAGATCTCAGCATCGGCCCACACCTTCCATATTGGAGCATCACTGTTGAACTAGCATCTTAATTGTTTGTAAATAATGCAGACAGAAGAACTGCTTTACAAAACCTTTGGTTGACAATACATACAAGAAGAGTCAGCACAGACATATACAGACAGACATACACCTATGCCCTCTGTGAGGAATGAGGTCGAATGGTCTTGTTTGGAAAACATGACATATTAAAGATATACTGTTTGAAAATCAGTGCAAACATGTCACTCATTTGATGGAAAAAGAAAAAGGCTTTATAAATCCTATGTGGCTTTAACTGTCATCATCTCTTTTGTCCTGTCAAAGTTAAATTGCATGGAAAGGCAGAGATGACAGGTCTGCAGGATCGGATCGTCATGTTGCTTCACGTTAGTGGGAAGTGTTACAGTGGCTGGCAGAGGCAGTCGTTTTAAAGCACTCACTCTCTGCTTGCACCTCTTCAGGGTGTTGTGCTCTGTCATCCTGTGCCGAAAGACTTGACTGGCCGATTAGTGCCGCTAATTTAACATGCAGAAGGGAGCGACTTGTTTTGGACATGTAACGGGTGCTGTGTGTTTCGATGGCAGGGCTCCAGACGCTGAGATAAAGGTGAAGTCTCTCTGGGCTTCGGACTTTATTAGAGAGAGTTGAGAGAGGAGGACGAAAAGAGAAAGCCCTCTGTTCTCGTCTCTCTGTGCATCAGGTGGAAATCCTCTGGAGAGATAAGAGGGGGAGGGAGCAGAGGCTAAGAGTCTAGGGATCTGCTATACAATGAATATTGTGATAGGTTTTGTTATAATGTACTTTTCTGAGGAAATCCTGAGTGGAATTTGTTTAATAAAAAAGACAGAAGAGAGGCTGTAAACAACAACGGCAACCAGCATACACCAATCAGCAATAACATTAACACCATTAACTCCATTTACCATTTAGAAGCACTCTGTAGTTCTAGTCTGCAATGTAGTCTAGTAATTCCAGACTGATCCCCATCTGTTTCTCTACATACAGCCTCCTTTCAGCCTGTTCTGCAATGTTCCGGACCCCACAGGACCACCACAGAGCAGGTATTATTTGAGTGTTGGATACTGCAGTGACACTGACTGACATGGTGGTGGTGTGTTAGTGTGTGTTGTGCTGGTACGAGTGGATCAGACACAGCAGTGCTGCTGGAGTTTTTAAGCACCTCAGCATCACTGCTGGACTGAGATCAGTCCACTGACCAGAAATATCCAGCCAACAGATACAGAGCCTCTGTCTCTGACTTTACATCTACAAGGTGGACCAACTAGGTAACAGAGTGGACAGTGAGTGGACACATTGTTTAAAAACTCACAGTTCAACACATTTTAACAGTGTCATAGCAGTGCTGAGAATGACCCATCACTCAAGAAATAATACAACCTGCTCTGTGGTGGTCCTGTGGGCTCCCGTGGGCTCCTGACCATTGAAGAACATGGTAAATGGAGGTTAACAACATATGCAGATATGATTGGATGCCAGTCTATTACACCATCTTATTCATTCACTGTACTATACTATATACATTGTTTGTCCAGATACTTTTTTATGATCACCTACCTTAATGGAGCATTAGTCAAGTGGTTTAGACAATTTTTTCCCCCTTTAGATCCACTTTTCCTGGCCATCATGCTCCCCACATGCTCTACAAACTCTGATATAGGGTTCTGTCCACTATCAAATTAGCTTCCTATTAGTGACATTTTACACCTATAAACATTTAGAATTCAGCTTGTAAATATTAGTCTGATAGTTTTTGTAATGAACTCTCATGAGTTTATCAGTCACTACCTGTGTTAGCTGGCTAGCATTTTTAGCTGCAGTTGAGCAGTATTACATATATTTCTGTGAGAGAGGTTCACCCAAACTTTACTTCACTCAGCTTTTACTACTTTATATAAGGTCTGTCACTCACAGTTCATTATACAGATTTGCAGTGTTTCCAGACCTGTAGTGATGCTAATTCTGCGTCAACTTCATCCCCTTTGCGTGTTGTAATTCTCTCTATTTTAGAAAAAAGGCTTGCAGTGTTGGCTTGTTCTAGAGTGTTTCTTGTTGTAAAGTTTTTGGGTGGCAACATGTTAACACCAAAACAAGGTGCTAACTGGCCTCCTCCATGTTGTTTTAGCCCAACAGATGGAGATAGGATATGGAGTAACAGGGTGTTAAAGAGTCTCCCATGCAGACTCCCATACAAACACACACAAGGGCTGGGGCTCAGTTTTTCAACACAGGTTTTCTCAGTCATGTAATACACATGTGCTGATGATGTTGCTAACATAAGCATTATTTTATTATGTTCTACATATTTCACAGTTTTATTTAGTAAGAAAAGGGAGAGAAGAATTAACAAATGCTTCTTTAAGTCCAAGCCCAAAGGGACATTGCAACACAATGCATTTACAGATCTAAAATGACAGGGTCTGACGTTTCAACCTTAACATGCCTCTGAAGGAAATGGCAGGGAGCAAGCGTTTGCTCTGGCAATACTGCATTTGACTCTCTAAAGGCCTGGCTGGTTAGTGCGTGGTGTGTGGTAACTCTGTGGGGTAATAGATAACATCTATTAAAGCTTTTATTGCTTTTGCACTTTACACTGTGTCTTGTTCTTTGCCTAGTTCAGTAATCTCTCCATTTAGGTTTTAGGAATTGTGTATTGCTGTGAATGGTGTGTATTAGGTATTATGTGGCTCATTTCTGGCAGTGTCAGAGCTGAATTCGGAGTCTATGGACACTAGCTTTGGATATTCTGAGTGAATGACTAAGAGAGATTGGATGGAGTGCCACAGAGGACATGCCGGACTAACGCCATTGCCAAGGTTGTACATTGTCTGTCAATGTGCATTAACAAACAGGCTGTTCTGTAGTATCAGGGGTCCTGGGAGACCCTCAGAGGTGAGATGAGATGTCTTCTGCAAAGTCCTGAGTGAATGAGATGAGATGAGGGAAGGGGATGAATATTTGCTCCCGCACACCAGGGGATCCCCCTGGGATGGGTTGTCAAGACAATTGCTTGTTGCTATGGCAATGTGGGAGCAACAGGAGTGGTTTCCATCCATCTACTTCAATGCAAACTCAAATACGTGAGGAAGTGTGTGCGCACACTGAAATGTATACACCACCAAACACACACAAACAACAGAACACACAGGCTGATAACCCAAATACAACCTGCTCTGCGGTGGTACTGTGGGGTCCTGACCATTGAAGAACAGGGTGAAAGGAGGCTAACAATGTATGCAGAGAAACAGATGGTCTACAGTCTGTAATTCGAGTGCTACAGAGTGCTCCTGTATGTTAAACAGTGAGTGTAGAAACAAGGAGGTGGTGTTAATGTTATGGCTGATCTGTGTATACTAACTATATAAACATCATAGCAAGTATCTGATTGGATGTCAGCCTATTACACCATCTTATTTATTCACTGTACTCACACTAATACTCATTGTTTGTCCATATACTTTTTTATGAACACCCACCTTAAAGGAGCATTAATCAAGAATGTAAGAAGCACAACGTCCAGTGGTGAAAAGGTGGTGAACACAACACTGGAATGATTTTTCCCTTTAGATCCACATTTCCTGGTCATCACACCTTTAAGATCTCATTTTCAGAGAGACTTATGGTCCATTATTGTCCATTGAGACGTTATAACCCCTGGTTCCTATCACTATCACCACTGTAAATCTGTAGTAATGAAAGGTCATAATCTAATCTTTTTTATTCAGACAAAAAAAGTTCTACACTGTAAGAAAATCCTATTTTATGGAATATAACTCTACTATACTTTTTAATGTTTCTTTCTCTAAAATTGTATACAAAGCCTTCTCTGAAATTCTCTGTAAATTAACAACCCATTTTAGGTATTCTGCCAATAATTACAATTTATATTTATTTCTTTTTTACAATAAGAATCATATTAATATTTATACAGCATTTTCTGCTTTGTATGTAATGTATGTAAAATGACAACAACTATCTGTAATTTAACATGCACATAACTATATAGAAGTTTTGTCTATAGTATTGTCTATACTAGCAACGTAAGTTTGTTTCCTTTGTAATTTCAGTAGTTTTATATTTATACTGTAAAAGCACTGTCAAATTGCAGGCAGCAGTTATCCTGGCAAATATCCTAATTGAAATTCAGTGGAAAAACAATACATTTAAAACACGTTTTATCTGTATTATGTAAAATAAATGGTGGGCTTTCCCTTTATGGCCTTACATTATACTCAGGCCTTTGGTTAGCTTATTGTTTTGCATTTTTTATTAGGTTATTTTTTGTTTTAATTTTTTTGTTTTATTTATCTAATTATTTTGTGTGTCTGTTATGGTTGTATTATTATTAATAATACATACTAACTGCATGTTTTTTTCTCCTATAGACCTCCAGAATGACCAGCAGCATCCCATGGGAGAACGTCAGTACTGGTCTGAGGGACAGCCCATTGCCAAGGTGTTTCATCCACAAACCCTATATAATACAAAATAAGAAATGAATTCAGTGGATTATAAAGCATAGATTATAGAGCAGTTATATGTGCAGTATATGCAGTTTAGTGTGTAAATAAATTCCACAGTATAGATCCAACTGGATTGAATATCACTTTCAATGCAAGTGCATTCATTCACACGCTAGAAAAGCTATCTTGTCACCTCTAATTAGCATTGGTGATTTACTGCCTGGTTCTTGCATGAGTGTATTGTTCTGCTCATGTTAGCTTCTATTTATGACCAACTGTTTATAACTGCATGCTTCAGATTAATATGTACAATATGTGTGCTACACTCTCTCTCTCTCTCTCTCTCTCTCTCTCTCTCTCGCTGTTGTTTTTTCCATCCATTTAGGGCAATCATCAGCCTTACAATGGCTCTGTGACAGATAAGAAGGACAGCAGTGGCTATAGCATTGGGGAGCTGGCGACGTCCTCCCTGATGGGTGAGAGATGCGTGGAGATATGATCTGCTGTGTGTGTGTGTGTGTGTGTGTCACTGTTTTGCTCTGTTTTGTTCTCGGAATCATTCTGTATGACAACCAGTTGGTCTCCACAAGACGCTGCTAATGTAATCTCCCGCTGCTTGCACATCATTTTCATAAGCGCAGTTCCTGTCTTCCTCTCTCATTCTCACTCTCTGCAGTTCTCTCTCTCTTTGACTACCTTTCTGGTTGACTTTTCTCTCCTGGAAGTCAATTACAGAGGCTAATAATGTTTTGTGGATTTCAGATTTTTTTTTTTCCCAGCGAAAGCTCTTTTAATCCTGACAGTGTAATTATAAAGTCAATCACAAGAAGCCAAGGAATGTACTGGAGTGAGGGCGGCAGCCTGGAATGGCTGAAAGGTTTAGTTTTTGGATAATGTGTTGTTTGAAGAAATGCACTCTCTGTAAAACCATTTGAAAGGCATACAGAAAGAATCAAACATATAAGGGAATAAACAGCGTGCCCAAGCAGAAGCAGTTCAGGGATTTTTCACAGTTAATGACGTACACACACTTCCAGAGAATCGCTGGCAAGTCATGCTCTGACCTTAAATGGCTGATAATTACTGATTCTACCACCTTGCATCTCTTGCTCCCAGAACCTTTACCTTCCTTTCATCCCTGACCTTTTCAGCTTCTTTTCACTCTTTCATCCCATCTCTTGTCACCTACCCTACCTTTTCACCTCCCTGTCCCTCTTAATTGTCCCCATTCTTTCTCTTTCATTCGATTCCCTCTCACCCCGCCGTTCCTTGTTTTCTGTTTGCACAGGTCTGGTGGCCACTATTAAGGAGCACATAACCAAGCCTACGGCAATGGCGCAGGGGCGGGTTGCCCACCTGATCGAGTGGAAGGGTTGGGGAGGTGAGACGACAGCTGGAGGGGGCTGGTGTGGCTGGAGCAGGGACGGAGGGGGTTGGGGAGGAGCGGGGGCTACACTGCAGGAGGATGAACAGCTTTACTCCCACCTGACTGATGAGATCAAGGAGGCCCGCTTCGCAGCAGGTGAACACACCTGAGTAGTGTTTTCATTTATGAGCTCAGTGTCCACTTTATTAGAAACACCTTACAATTTACCTCGATTCAGTGGTAACTTTAGGGTTGTGCCTACTTTATAGTCTTTTGCACCAACACTACACAAATACCCAGAGCTGTCGGAGACTGGCCATTGATGCAGGGCTAGATAGTGGCTAACATAAATTGTACACCAGCCTCCAACTGTTGGTAGACCTACAAGGTACATGGCTATATTCTATCTGGTAGCTCAGATAAGCTTAGTGACGATAAGCTTAGCAAATGAGCATAGTGTGCATCTCAAGACTAAGTGGTTCTTCTGACATTGGTTTCTCCACAAGATCTCTCACAGAACCTTTCAGAAATGGATGTTACTGAGAGAAGAAACAAAAGGAACTACAGAAGATTTTCTGAACCTGGCATTTAGCAAGATTTTCCTCTCGTTTTTAGGAGTAGCAGAACAGTTTGCTTTGGCCGAGGCAGCGATGGACGTATGGCCTTCACAAGACATTGTGGATCACGCCACTACCAGCACAGGCTTATTACAAGGTAACAGTGTACAATTTGTATTACTTGAAGCAACTGTCATGACTGTGCAGGGAAGGCACTAGATTTCTACTTTCTACTAGATTTTGAAGCATTGCTGTGGGCATTTGATTGCATTCAGCAACAAGAGCATTAGTGAGGTCATGATGTTGGATGATCACCAACCCACCCCATCCCCAACTCCCTAACTCATCCTAGAAGTACAAATAACACAGTTCCACTGCTCCACAGCTTAATTCTGGGGGCTTTATACCCCTCTAGCCCTGTCTGCCAATAGGTTTATGTTTATCTGCTCCAGAAGTCCTAGTCTAATGGCAGCACTTCTCTACTGGAACTAGACAAGCTGTTTGAGCTGAATGCATTTATTGGAAGGGGTGTCCACAAACAGGACAGATAGTGTAGATCAATATAGAGCACGTTTTCCACCGAAGCAAT
Organism: Salminus brasiliensis; assembly: GCF_030463535.1. Lineage (NCBI taxonomy): Eukaryota > Metazoa > Chordata > Actinopteri > Characiformes > Bryconidae > Salminus > Salminus brasiliensis. The sequence continues at coordinate 10,221,452 of NC_132891.1, forward strand.
GGGCCATTTATAGAACTTTCCCTTTACTGAAGATCCCCTGAAGATCCCTACTTCCCTAAAAAGAACCTTTTTAAGAGTGTACCCCCACTCGAATGTACTGTTATAATATACAATATACAATGAGGCAATTCATTATTTATAGGCAGATAATTAGCCTAATTAGCTTAGTGATGTTGCCATAATATACTCTACCCAAAAAATCAATAATACATGTATTTAATTATTTTTTATTCCTATCTAGAGTCTTAAATGATTCTTAGCTCTTGAGAAAAATGTTAATTGGTATAGAACCCCACATTCAGGAGATTCTTTCTTTTGTAATCTTATTTACGAACATGACCCTTTTTTAAAGAAGCGTCCACTGAAAGGTTCTCTAGGGACACAAAGGTCATTCCTCTCACTCCAAAGTACCCCTGTGGGCAGCTTCATTTTAAACAGTGCATTTACAGTAAACCAGCCTCACATGTAATATACATGTGTTTTTTTCTTTCTGGCCTCCGCGGACCTCAGTACTTACCATAATGCAATCATCACATGATGATAATGATGATGGTCCTTGTGGAGTAATTAGATGTAGAATGGTGAAATACGGCCTGTTGAAACAGATGGATACAGCACGAGGTACGTCGCAACATCCTGTGCTGTTACTGATTAATCTGCTGCCCGAATGAAAGGAAAGATAAGTGAGTGAAATCTCCCTGAAAACACATACATGCTGTGAAGAGGAGATGACTCACAGAGATAGAAAGATCCGACGTTCAAGACTAGTGGGCTTTTTCAATTAGACTTCCTCTGAAAGCAGATGGAAATGTGTGTGTCTGGATGCTTTATGCCCCATGTTTCAACCCAAAGTCTGCCTTGCCACAGTAGAGTGGAATCTGTGAGGAAGAGTGAAGGCTGTCGTACTTATTCTCTGTTTTGTATGCAGTCTGTACACAGCCAGGCGAGACCATCAAGCACCCAAAACCTGAATTCTAGCTGCAGGGTTCACACAACCCCTATTACTGCCACCATGCTGGCAAATCTCAGCATGAAGATTTTTAGTCATTCCTCCTCCACCCACTGCTCTTATTCAGACTAATCCTCAACAAAACCATACTTATATTCGGAGGTGCATTTGAGTCCCGTTTTATTGAAAGTGGAAAGTTGATACGCCCTCACCCTCAGATGACCTGTTTTTGAAGTTAGGGTATGTCATTTCCTGCAAAAAGTACACTCTCAAAAACACGGAATTGGAGTTTCTAGGAGTGACGCCACAGAGGAATAGCTTTGTGTTTCAAGTGTAAAAACCTTGTTAACTTTAACCTACTAGAAGCATTTGACAAAGGTATAGTTCTTTATTCAACAGGTTTTCCACCCGTTAGAGTGAATAGAATATTTGCCTTCACTAAAGAACTCTTGAAGAACCATTTTTATCCCACTTGACTTGACTCTTCAATATACAATTTACACTTGGCTTACACTGAGATGTACAAGTGCAGAAGGGTATTTCTGCAGTTACAGTTTTGACTGTGCAAATCGTTAGAAATTGTTCCTTAATTTACATTTACATTTATATTTATGGAATTTAGCAGACGCTCTTATCCAGAGCGACTTACAAAAGTGCTTTGCTATTACCCAAGAAAGACCTTAGCTAGACTAACAGTTCAAAGATACATCTAAGCTTAATAAACATGAATGGTAAGTATTAAGTCTGCAATACAAATAATGAGCTATGGAAAATTGCATATCATTAAAAAGTCTAATCTAAAACTAATCTAATCTAATCTCAATCTAAATTGAATTTGTCTGTACAACACTAAGCTGACATTTCAGCTGATTTTGAGTATGAACGGTAAATAGCATAGCCTGTTACATTATCTTTGGCAGGCAATATCTAATATTTATAAATTAAACATTACATTCAAACTTAAAATGGATTTGTTCTAGGCATTACAATAAAGACATAAAACAATGAGCATTTTGTTTTATTATTTAAAGATTACAATAAGATATGTACTTTGCTTTTCTGTGATTTCAGGGACACCTAGATTGGGTTTAGATGCAAATTGGGTTTGTTTGGCTCAAAAAAACAAACAAAAAAAAACACTTTTGTCCAGTGTCACAGATATATTTATAGAACAAAATATGACATAACTGACTGATCAACAGTTTATTTACACATCATGTAACATCTACAGGGTTTGGTTTTAATTGAGAAGATAACCATTCGTAATTTATTTACATTTTCTTATGTATTTCAATGTATATTTATAGAGGTATATTGAAATCACAGGTGTGAGACATAAATAAACATACATGATATTTAGCAGCTAGTTTTGTATGTAATACTTTACTGAAGGATAGCATGACACCTACACTATATGTCCAAATGTTTGTGGACACCCCTTCTAATGAATGCATTCATTACGTTGCACCCATTGCAGCACACAGCTTGTCTAGTCCCTGTAGAGAAGTTGTGCCAGTAATATAGGACTCTCTGGAGCAGATAAACATGAACATATGGGCACCATGCCTAATGCCAGGCATAGGCTAGAGGGGTATAAAGCCCCCCTGATTGAGCTGTGGAGCAGTGGAACTGTGTTCTCTGGGATGATGGTACTCCATCCGATACTTGTGAGTTGGGGTGAGCTAAAGTTGAATGCAATCGATTCCTCACAGCAATGCTCCTCCAAAATCTAGTAGAAAGTCCCCCCTTCGACAGTAGACATTGATACTCCAACAAAAGCAGGATAAACATTTTTAATACCCTTGAATTCTAATGAAACAATGAACGAGCAGGTAATTGTCTCAGCAATGCTAAGCAGGACTTTTTTTATAATGTGGAATGTCACAGTTAAAGCCACTTCTTCCCATAGGCCCTGAAGGCCTGTATCTCTCTCAGTTCCTCATGGATGGAGGAAGTCTGGGGGTCCCCCAGCATCTGTACAGCATACACTTGGAGGCCAACGTTGCCGAAAGCGGTTCTCTGGCTCCTGCACAGCCTCCTCAGCCCTACTTCCCTCAGCCAGAATCCCAGCACCCCCTTCAGGAGCGGAGGACTTTACCACCAGATGGCAACGTACGTCACACAGACAGCGGCTCCATTTCTGAAGATGAGGTTTTTTATGACTGAAATGTGGATTTTTACCACTGGCACGCAGCCAACGACACAGACGCTTAGCTTACCCTGGACGACAGTGTACTGATACATGTATGACTTGGTTGTTGAATACCAAGATACCTCTGAAGAGGTCATGGCCTTACTCAGATGTGCACTTAGATGTGCATACACATAATCAAGCCTCCCTTCTCCATCTTTCTAAGTGGTACATTTGGACACAAGCATCCGTTAATCGAAACATTAGTGGCTGTGCTTTTCCTGAACAAGATGTTCTCAGTCAGTCATACAGAGATGTTTTAAAGGAGCTCAATCACCTCAGTGCCAGGACTGCCCACTGGAGAAAAAAACACACAGCCTCGCAGGAGGCGAAAGAAGCACAGATGTGTGGGGAATTATGCTCTGGTTGGGAAAGACAGCAGATAATTGTCCATGATAGTAGCACCTGTAAATACCTGCTTACGAAACCCTTTCAGGTGGCTTGCCTTTTAGTGTGAAAGCCGAAATCTGTCAGAGCTCTGCAGGCTGAGATAATGCGGACGTAAAAAGACTTGTTCTCTTTCAACCAGACACCATTCAGACATGTCTGCTGAAATTCATTTAAGAACAGCTCAATGAGACTGCGGGACAGAAAAGGCTCTTTCTTTTGTAAGAAATGAATCGGAGAACGACTGCGGTTTATGCTGTGCTGCAGAGCCGAAACCCGGGACTTTGAAGATTTTAACGATTTCTAAGACCTACTTCTATATTTCCATGAAACCTTTTCTTCTGTGTAAAGCTTTGTAGCCTTGTCAGGTCTTCACACCGTGTCCTTTCTACATTGTGCTATATACAGATGCTATCTTTGTGCAAATTGTGGCTTATTCTGACTTATACCTCTCCAAAAATAAGTAACACGCTCTGTGTTTTGTTGGTGTTTTCCTGACGGCAATGCGGAGAGAACTGAAATAACAACTATCTGTCTGCTTTCCCTGTATGATTAGTCTTTATTCACACCCTGCAGATGACGACAGGTGGTGGGGAAGGAGGGAGGAGTGGAAGGGGGTGTGCAGCGATGCTGGTGGAGGTGACAGGGTATTGTGAGCATGTGTGTGTCTGTGTGTGCATGTGAGAAGACAATGTGAGAAAGAGTGTAGATGGGTAGATAGAGTGAAAAGCAAAAGGATAGAAAGGAGCAGAGAAGCAATAAAACATGACAGATTTAGCGTTATCTGACTGTGGCGCATTTTAATAGGAGTTTACAAAGTGTGAACTAATGCCTCGCAATGCGACTGCTTTTGTGCCACAGGCGAGCTTCTGAATAGGATTTAATTGAGCTGGAAGCTCGAAGGTATTGAACTGAATTGAAATTGGGATGGTAATAGGATTTTCATAGCAGAAAGCAACGCGGTTTAGAACACAAAGCCCAGAGAAATTACCAATCAATGGTTAAAAAAAATGAGGTGGTAGCCATTGGAAAGATACACGCAATTAAAGGAAAGAAAAGGTTCTTCAAACCATACCATTAAAAGATGTCTGTTTGGTTTCCTGAAGAACCATGGTCAAAATATTATAATCTTATATTCCTTCGGTTTATGACATTTATGTACTGTCATGAGTAGGGGTTTAATGGTTTAATGGTATTCGTACCAAACCGCTACAGTAAGGGGCATGCAGTCATACAGAAAAATATGGTACATGCTATTTGGGTAAATACAGTCATTTCACAAGTTCGCATGCCACTTAAAAACCTTAAGCTCTCAGCCATTGGACTTGCAGGTAGTGTAAGAACTGAAGTAATTTAGGAGTATTGCTATGGTAACTGCACTCTTATTGTATGACACAAAACACCTGCAAAAATATCATTTTGCAATTTCACAAACCACATCATTGCTGCAGCTTTCAATCAATGTTAAACCACACTCATTACCTACAAACCTCAACATTGCAAACAAGAAAACAACCATTAAAGACATCATGCTCTCCCACCCATGCATAAGAGAAGGTAGTCTGGAGGAACGACTACACATTGATGGTGAGTGGGGGGGGGAGGACACACCCAGCATGCAAATAGATGGTGCTGCAGCCAATGAGAAAGACTAATCAAGGTTGCACTGCTCAAACCTAAGGTACTTAACTTCATCATCAGGACCAGAAATGCACTTTCAAGCCCCAAACCGTCAATGACCAATAAAATTTGTTGCAGGCGTGGCCACGCCAGAAAATGCATGTTTTCCGTAAGTTTCAATACAAACTAATCACTTTGTAGTAATGATAATCATAAATGATAAGAAACTATCACGAAGACCTAAAAACACCATGCATTCATGTTTAGATGCAAATCATAATTGAGGTGTGTCACACCAGCATATTTTCTTCATGTAAATCCAACGGCCACATACTTGTACTATTGTACACACTGTACTATTACATTCCTTCGCTGTAATCCCACAAGCTGTTTACCCAAATAAATGAAGTCCTTTCCCACTGGCTCCTGGCACCATATATTTGTATACTGGGTGAATCCCCCCACCCCCAGCACTCACCGTCATTGTGTAATCATCCTCCATAGGCTACCTTTACATAGGTGCTGCTTTTGTTGTATTTGTTAGCTAATTACTTGGTCTTGCTCCTGCTCCCTGTAGGAGTAAATGATCAGTGTGTATTGGTTGATTTCTGTGGTGTTCTCTCTTACATTGTGTGAAAGTTTTTCTGTCAGTGTTTTGGCTGGTTAAAAGCCAATTAATTAATGAGGACTTAAGTGAACTTCAAAAATTAAAATGCAAATATTGAAACCTTAGTTATTCTACACATATACATGTATTCTACACTAATATATTCTACATCTAATGTTTAATTTTTAAGCACATTCAACATAAAAAAATAATTTGTTCAACTAAGCTTAACTTAAGAACTTTGAGGCATTAATAATAAATGAATTTGAAGCTTAAATCAATTAATTTAGGTGAACTTATCCAAGTTTACAGTGTAGTCATGATACACTTTCACATACTCACCCACTTATCCAACAGGTTATTTTAACTACTGTGTGGCATCACAAAATCAATTAATTTAAATTTTTTTTGCAAATATCTTAAGGTTAATTATTTTTAATGGACTAGGCAGAAAACACTTACAACATCAAAATCTATTATTTAAAAAAACTGAGGAATATTAGTTTTTAAGATAAGAGCAAAACATACAAATTCTGGCAGAACGCTGCTTTAAAAGCTTAAAGTTCACTTAAGCTGTGTCCAAAACTGTGCCCTATTCTCTATCCCCTACATGTGTAAATGCAGATCACTATATAGAGCACTAATAAAGGGAACATAATTTGAAAGGAAGTTAACTACAGTATTTAGAATGGTTCATGAATGTTCTTTAAATGTTCTTTAAAAGGTTCTCTACATTCACATCTCATTTACAAATACAATTCTCTAAAGAACAACTGAATACACACACACAAACACCCTTATAAAACCATATTTGAAAAAATGGGAATTTGGTGCAATGTCTGTTCATACACTTCCTCTTTAGGTTCGCACTGATAAATCGTTTTTTAAGAACATTTGTTATATTTCTGTCTGGGTCACAGACATTCAGTCATAAACAAAATCAGTGTCATCGTTTAGTTGGGTTAGGTTGGCCTGGGGCGTTCATTCTGCGAGACCGATAGCGTGACTGGTGCTGAACGGCTGCTTCATTTAATTACACCTCCCTCATCTCCTCTGTTAGGGCTGGGTACACGTGGCTGATTTTAATAAATCTTTATCACCGGGCCTGCCCTCAGGCCTATAAACAGGACACAGCGAACAGCGAGCCTCCTTAGTCATGGAACCAAATAAAGAGCTCCTACTGTTTCAGTTCCAGGAAGCAGGCTGCTTGCCAGCGACAATCTTCATAGATAAGCTTATTTGCATAGAAGCATATGAACATGATGATGAGAGCAAATCAGTGTTTGAAGATATAGTCTGAGAAGATGATTGCGACCAGCAGAACCGATTCACTGGACTATAAAGGGAAAAACGAATGTATGTCGAACAAATAGGGTTGGTTTATCCATCCAGGCATCAGATCTCTTCAGCCAAAGCCTCGATCATATTCTTCATCTGAAAGAAACACAAAACAGAAATTACTCACTGAGTAATCGTCTGCTTTTAGGAGCCGTGTTTTTGGCATGTTTATTAAAGCAGCATTTTGTGAGAACTGGCATTTCTTGCTCATGGGCTCCCCCTGCAGTGAGGAAGTGAAATTTGCACATTGAGCCACCACTAAAAGACACACTTTACACATACATTTTTTAAGCTAGAAATACAGAACTGGCAACTGAAATGAAAGAAGCATGTGGACTAAGGTGGTACACTGTAATCCCACATGTTGTTTTCACCCACATAAATAAAGACTGTCATATGTGTAACTGGATATCATTTTCATTGGCTCATGGCATCTATTTGCATACTGGGCATGTCTTTCCCCCTCACTCACCATCAATGTGTAGTCATTCCCTGTAGGCTACCTTCTCTTAGGGAAGTGGCTGTGCTTTCTGGAGTGGTTCATGGTGATCTCTGTTAGTTAAAAGCTGTACTTTGCTCACCTGTGGTGCTTAGCCTTATGGCCTTATGCCGTCCTGTAAATTTAATGTGAATGGGTATTAAACATGTGTGGGCTGGGTATATACTAGACATACCCAATAAGCCATGTAATGCTGTGTATTATTGTGATTTTATAAAGGGGATGGGTGTTTTTGGCACAATGCACAGCAAAGTTGGTTGCCTGCGTTTTTTTTACTAGATGTACTTTTTAGAAATGTAAAGTCTATCAGGAAAAGGTTTCAGAAAAAGGTTTTTAATATGCTGCAGCTAACTGGGATTACAACAGTGGCGCATTTATATGAAATTCAGATGTTGGGTGGTGGTCTAGGTATAATGTGTATTTTACAACAGGTCTGAACACAGCTCAGCCACATTATAGGACTGGAGCTATCCGTTTTACAACAATACTTTGGGTTTTGTGATGTCAAATTAATTTTTGCTCATTTTTGCAGCTTCAGTATTATATACAGTCTATGTGGACAGTGCTTTCTACACCAAAACCTAAAATATCAGAAAAGTGAGGACCATTTTTCCATGATATGGAGCCTTCACAAATCTTTTCATGAGCTGTTATTCTGCATGTTTATTAAGCCCAGCCAGTGTAATCAATCACTATGTACTTATCCATAATGTGGTAAGAAGACATGTGTGCATGCATGTGTGTGTGTGTGTGTGTGTGTGTGTATGCATGTCTTTGTTTGCTAGCCCTCACCTCTTCCCATGTGATGACGCCACACAGCTTGCCCTTCTCTGTGACAAACACACGCTGCTCTCTCACCACACTCATGACACAGTGAGCCTGGAAAGAACACACAATTACACACGCTGCATGATTAGCAAGCGGCAAACAGAGGAGTGTAATTACATTACGTTACGCACCCTGTGCAGAACTACGCAAACATCAGAAACCCCCCTCATTAACTTCATTTCCAGTCAAAACAAAGATTAAGTACGTTTTTCTGATTCCTAGGATCAGGGCTGGCCCAAGCCTTTGTGGGGCCCTAGGCAGATTTTCATTTGGGGACCCCTATACCACCACCTCAGCTCCAGATGCTTCATCATTTCATAGAGAGAGAGAGAGATATTGTGCACTATGCTGAAGTGCCCGGGCCTTTACAGACAACCCAAGCGGTGCAAATCCGCATTTGCCCAACGGTGGCAGCAGCTAACAGCAGGAATTGATTAACCTAGTACTGGTGTGCCAACTATCAAAATACATTAATGTAAAAATAGCTTTTACCAGTGTAATACCATTTCGTTTTACTATGATTCAATATTATTTTTAAAATATGTATTTTCTATCATGATATCTTGGTGCTCTAAGGGACCCCCTGTTGGTGTTGGGGCCCTAAGCGGCCATTCCTTCGCGTAATTTGAGTATGCCCTGGGCCGGTATTAAACATATAATTACACAGAATCCTTTACATCTAAACATGCCTACATTCATTTATTCTTCACCTATATTACAGTTTCCATTCTTTTCAGAAGACTCTCTTCCAGTTTGTCCACAAGGAGATGTTTTCACACCTCCAAAATTCAGTCTTAAGGCTAATTTATGCTTAGTGTTAAAAACGGACACGAGTGGAGCCTTCTGCCTGTACTCTGCGTTAATTTCCTCCTTATTTTTGCATGTTCTCTGAAAGCTTACAGAATAGAATAGTACCACTAGAAAACAGGGCCACTGCTATATGGACACGACGAGGAAGAAACATATATATGAAATGTATTGCAGAACTTTTTTGTCTTTTTTGTCGTAAGTACACAACCTCCTCCACAACCTCCTACCATGTTTGTTGTTTTCACTCAGAAAGGTTTTACTCTGAACGGCCCTCTAGTGACTGTATTGCTTAACATCTGTGCTGGCATTATGGACGTGCAGAAGCATGTGGGCAGTCCAGATTACACTGTTTGAAGCAGATGTATTCATATTCATACACACAAGGTAAGTAAAAATGAGTCCATTTGTCCATTGTTCTAAGAACACCACACTGTAAAAAAATACTGAACATTTTAGAGTGAAAAACTGTAAATTCCACAAAACATTACTCCTAAAAAAACTTACCAAAAAATGGCACTGATGTTGGATTTAATCATAAACAAGTTTGTGAACAGAGTCAGCTGTCCCGTTTCAGTAATTTACAGTGGGTTTGAGTGTGAAGTAAAACTCCTTTTCCATTGGTTCCTGGTATCATCTATTTGCATATTGTCCCTACACCCTTCACTCACCGTCAATGTGTAGCCATTCTTTCCCAGCCACCCTACCTTGGGTGCACTGCTAAAATGTTATGCTTATCTGCTAGATGTTGTTGTTAATGGTTGAAAGAGCAGGTAATAGTTTTCCACAAACGTATGAGCGCTTTTGTGGTAGTGTATGTTGGTGAGCTTTCCAGCTTTCACAATAAAGCTTTCTTTCTCACAATAATGTGTGTTAAATGAAACAGTTCTTAAAGGTAGAATTTGCAATGACTTCAAATTTTAAAGTTTTTATTTTGTAGGGTGTGACCTTTGGCAGTTCAATTTGACCAAGTGTTAATTTGTTAACAATGTTTGTTTCCATTTTTAAAATATGATCTTCTTGATCAATTCCACATTCTTTCAGACCTTCAGTGTCGAGTGGTCTTCTCATATTGGAAGGATGTTTTCAGATCTGAAGCGAGAGTGGAGCCTGATTTTCTCCTTAAATGCTGTTAATCTGACGGAAGCGTGTTTGGTGGTCTATTAGGTCTTGCATGGTTGTTAGGGGTTCCAGTTTCTCTATAACTTTGAATATTTTTTCTTTAACTGGATTTTCACTTATTCTCCTGCCAAATGTATTATGTGTGATCAAATCTCCTAAGTAATATGACTAGCTTGTTGATTTTCTGACAGGAAATGAAGTAAACAAAGGGTGGTTTCTGACGTTTGCGCAGTGCTGTATGTAAAACCATTCTTTCTACACTGAATGACCTTAATTCAATTCTGCATGCCAAGTCCATGGTAATAAAATCCATATGATGTATATATACCATCACAATTGCTGCCAAAAATAGAGGATAAACTTGTTGCTGTAATATGTTACATTCATGTGTACACATGATTATAGAACATGTATCTTTCATTATGAGCTACCAGGGAAGAGAAATGCTTTACCTGCTTTACTGTAGTTCCAGTGGAAAGTTGCAGCTTGACTGGTTTAATGGGGCACACATCCTCCAGACTTTTGCACAAAACCTGAACAGAGACAAATGTTTTGAATAACTCAAGAGCAGTGATGGATTTAGATACGGGCAACATGGGCAGACACCCAGGGCGGCAAGTTGCTCGGAATGGCGCAGGGCGCCACTTATAAATATCGGTGTATTTTTCATGTGAATTCAATTGTAGCTATCAACGCAAGACAGAGGCTACACACATGTCTAGCTCTGCTTTGTAAACACCATGACAGTGATTATTCAACACTGCATGACAACACTGAACCAACCACACCAAAACATGTCTTAGAACACAGAATAACACAATACATTTATACATAACAAGACTTAACCAAGTAAACAAGACTTAACCAAACACCTACTAAAAGTTTCTTTCCAACTAGCATATCTCTCAACCACTGACACTGACTGAGTGGCAGCTGTCAGCCAGCCAAGGACAGCTGTTAGTGGCAGTGGCCAATCAGCCACTGGCCGCATTGGTGGCAGCTACCAGTAAACCAGTGGCAGTTTAGAAGACAGCTGCCAATTTGCCTGTGACAGCTGTTAGTGGCAGATGCCAGGTGGCAGAAAGTCAGCGTTTCGAATTTGATTGGATTTAATAAATTTGGGGGGGTTGGAGTAATCACCGTCATGCTGTTAACTAAGCTGACACATAGTCTCAGTGCAGTTATAAGACCCAAGGCTGTTCTGACCTGGCTGGTGTTGATAAGGCCCTTAAGCTTTTGCTAATATGAACTTCAGGGCCACTGGCAGCTGGTTGCAACTGCTTTTGACCAACAAAATCTGCTTAAAGTGTGCAATTGATTGGAATTGGAAGATGGAACAGAGTTTGCTCAGAGTGTATCCATTGATTTCTCATGCAGCGATGGGTGATCAAAGCATCAAGACAGCCTCCATAAACTGACTGTCCCCTCAACTCCACATATTTATTCAGGTCCAAAAGCCACTATTGACAAACTGGCATCTGCAGCTGCCAGTCAGCCAGTGGCAGTTGTAAGCTGCAGTAAGTCAGCATGGCCGGTTTGATTGAAGCTGGATGATGCTTTGGGGTGCCTATAGGAGAACTTATGACATTTTTTAGTTTGTAAGCATTCTTTGTTAAAGTTTAAATCTGTGTTCTAAGAGACATTTTGGTATAGTTGGTTAAGTGTTTTTGGGGAGTTTACAGAAATCACCCTAATGGTGTCAACTAAGCTGAGATATAGTCTCAGGGCTGGGTGGTCTAGTTGTGGTACTAAGACATGTTGATCTTTAAACCACATGGTTCAATAAAAGGACTTAGATCTGCTTAAACAACTCTGCTTTTCTGGGTTGTCATGTATGGGGAAATGGGCCAGATATTGATTCAGGTCTGTAAGCTGCCTCTGATTGATTGGTGTCTACAGCTGCAAATCAGACAGTAGCAACCTAGGTGGCAGCTGTTAGCTGCAGAAGTACTACACAAATTTAGAGGTGCACTATATGTTAGATTTCTTTGTTCCCCCTGATTATGGGATTCCAGCGGGCAGCCCTGAAGTCAAAATACCCAATGTTGCCCTTCACATCTCGCACTTCTCAGACCTTTCCGGACAGTAGCCTGCCTAGTTTACTCTGACCAGGTAAATGGACCCAAATGGTGACCTGATGGTATTGTGGCTTTGTGACACACTTTGTGACACAGGATTTGCATTTAGTTAATGGGAAAGTACTTTGTAAGGAGTAGTAGTTTCTTTATCATTCTTACTGACTGTAAACAACTAAGATATAGTCTCATCTCAGGGCTGTTTTAAACAGTGAGGTTTTTGCACAGGTCTGCATAGTCCAGTTGTGTTACACAGTCTTGTTTCATTAAAAAAAAATTCAATATGTTGCAAAGCTTTGATCTCTGTCATCAATTGTAATGATATGATTTGCTATAGACATGTTAGTTTTATAGTTTGATTTTTATGTGTCTGTGTCCCACTGTTAACATGCCGCTCCTGTCACACAAAACTAAATCTGCCAAAGTTCCAACAAATAGGATCACTGTTAATGAACTGGTGTATAATATTAAACTAGAAGCCCACTGGCAGCTGTTAGAGCACTACCCTGTTCACTCTGGCAAGGTAAATGAACCCAAACGATGACATGACGTTTACTCTGGTTTCTCTGTATACTTGTAAGAACAGTATACTCTGTATACTGTATAACAGTAAGAAACATTACATAAGGTATTATAGAGGCCATGTACACAGTTAAACTTATAGTTAGGAAGAGGAGGGGTGACAGGACAGTACTGTGGAGTACAAGTGATTCCATTATGCTTAAGGATGATTACAGAGTTTACATTTATTAATAATGAATGAGTTTTAGGAGCAGTTGTGTTGCTAAGGCCTGTACATCTTTACTGCGTAGTTCACAGACTAGAATCAGGATGCTCACTCTGACAATGCTAGTGGACCCAAATGATTACATGATGGCATGAGTGCTTCTATGAGGTTTTGGGGAGTGTGTAGGATCCATAAATAAAAAATAAAATAAAATAAATCCTCAAGGCAGAGACAGCTTAGGTAATGGCTGCCAGGCATTTTGTGGTACATAGCAAAAGCATTGTGTTGGATTTCCAGTTTTGATTTCGGAGTGTTTCTCAACACAAGTGTTAAAAGATGACAGAAGCAGCTGTTGTTGTTAAGTTCAATTATTTTTGGCTCTGCCCACTCTCTTCACACCCATTGGCTTCTGGTACCACCTATTTGCATGTTTGGAGTGTCCCCTCTTACTAACCATCATTGTGTTGTCATTCCCACTACGCTACCTTCCCATGGGTATTGACGTGCATCTTTTATGTTAGGGAAACTGCTTGCCCTTAGTATTGCTGGTTGTAGGGGTAAGCATCCACTAATGTACTATTGTAGAATTAAACTATGAGCTTTTGTGTAGATGTTGAATGTGAATATGCTAATTAGTAAGAATATTTAGTATAAAGTGTCAGAAGCTGGCTTAGTTAAACATGCTTGTCTGAGTAGAAGCAAATACTATGCTAGCAAAGTTATAAAATATATATACTCTCAGTGAGATAGAATCAATGCTGGGTGAGTGTTAAAATAACTTTTCAAGAGCTATAAGTAACTGATATGATGTGTAAAACAGCTCTGTTTTAACCAAAGTTACTTTTCTAACACTGAGTGTTAAAATAAACTCTAGCCAGTGAGAATTATACTGTATTAACACTTACAGAGTTGAGTTAACACTGGCGAGTTTGCTGTGTAGGTGTTAGTGGCAGTGAGTCAGCACTGCAGATTTGGTTGGAGTTGGGGTACAGAACTGAGTTCATGCCCGTCCATGGCCTTTTCAAGCAGCAGTGAGTAATCAAATGCAACAAGACACTTTTTAATGTGGTTGGTTTAGTGTTTTGGGAAGTTTTGAGTAATCACCGTTGGGGTGTTAACCACCAATATAGCCTTAAGGCTGTTTTATGCAGCAAGATGTCTTACAGCTTTAGGTAATCTAGTTGTGTTGTGAAGTCTTGCCTGTAGCTTTTGAGATGTTGTAAAGCATTGAATGCGGTGTCTCTGCTGTCAAATACAATGATATGTTTAATGTCTAAGGACAAGTCTTTTTTACAATGTGGTTTTTGTGTGGTTGTGTCTTACTGTTAACGTGCTGCTCATATCACCCAAAACTCAACCAGCCTCTTGTGGGCGTTTTGAGTAATCAATGTCATGGTGTCAACTAAGCTGAGAATAAATATATAGTAATGATCCAGATATTCACTCACGTCAACAGACTACCACCACTAACAGACATGTATCTGTAGCTGCTAGTTGCCAGGGACCGCTTAGGTAGTGGCTGCCAGTCAGTTAGTGGTACAGAGCAAAAACACCCGTGTTAAATTTCCAGTTTAACTTCAGAGTTGGTCTAAAGGTTCTTTATGAATTTAAATATTTAAATATTTTAGACTCCGTCCACACTCCGCACACCCATTGGCTTCTGGCACCACCTATTTGCATGCTGGGTGTGTCCCCTCACTCCACTGCTTACTAACCATCATTGTGTTGTCATTCCCACTAGGTTACCCCCCCCCCATGGGTGTTACTGTCTTATTTATATTTTAGTGAAACTGGTTGGTCTTAACAGTGACATCTGTAGAGAGATGTTTTCTCAGCATGTGAGTATCCACTGATGTGCTGTTGTAGAATTTAACCATAATTTTCTGTGAAGGTAGTGGTGGGTAATTAGTAAAAACATAAAATATTAAGTGGCTGGAGCTGATTTACTTAAATATACTGTTAAATACTTGTTTATATACTTGTTAAATTGTTAAATACTTGTATATATATATATATATATATAACATTAAACAAGCAACCATCACATGAAACAACACTACTCAGCTAAGAGAAGGTACCTGGGGGGAATGATTACACACTGATGGTGACTGAGAGTGCAGAACTCTATTATATTATATATATATATAATATTTGTACTTTTTTTAATGATATTATTGTTTGGATAACAAAGTTTGTTAAATCTAAAAAACCCTGTCTAGTCTGCCTACATTGGTCCCCCTCCTCTCATCAAATCAAATCTGCAGCCTTGTTCAGCACAGTTGTGTCACAGTTACCTCATTTTGGTTTTCAACCAAAAAGGCCTGCAGTTGTTCTCTGGTCACTGTTCCCAGAAGAGATGAGGATTCTGTGGAGACAGGAGAGAGCAGGTGATTGCCACAGATAAGCCCAGCTTCAGGCTTGTTAGTCAGAATCAATGCTCCCTAAGGTAAATGAAACATGCATTGTCCTTCGGTAGCAAGTCTATATTGAGAGTGCTGTCTTGACTATTGCTGCTGGTGGTTTAATTTGGTCTCTTGGCCCTTTCCCCCCTTGTTTACCCGTTCCTTCTGTTGTGGCAGTGCCACAGTGTGCTGTGACTGCCATTTCAAATTTCAGTTAACAGGGCAGTAGCAGAGCTGGGTCAGACTCACCGTGAGTGTCCACTACAGGGAACTCGGATTCAGCGCTGTTGTTCAGAACATGCTGCACTCCTGCTACTTTCTCGCCTCGCTGTAGCACAGCCCCTGCTGGTGCCACGAAGGGTCCAATCTGGACCGAGGACAGCCTGCAGGAGGTTATTCACAATCCCAGTAACAAAGCAGCAAAAACATTAGATTTCCTCAGTGGACAGTATCGATTTATCCCTGAAGAACCATCTGCACTCAATGATCTTTAGATACAAAAAAGAAACACATGAGCCACAGAACGAGCTGAGCTGAGCTGAGCTGAGCTGAGCTGAGCTGCTCTTAGGAGAACTTACTTTGGACAGGCCCTGATGAGAGACGGCAGGTGTGGTAGTTTCTTAACCAGAGATATGCCATCATAGAAGGACGGCTGATGCTTTGAGCGCGACACTGCATTGGACATCAGAGTGGCTATCAGAATGGGCACAACGTGAGTAGACTGACCAGTCAGCTCCAGAGCACAGAGAGCTGGCGAGAGAGTGTGCGTCACAGCTCCAGCGAAAGCTGCTGCTCCTACACACACAAAGAAACACAAACACACAAAGCAGACCTTCAGGACACTCTTAAAAAAATAAAGATGCTTCAAAGGGTTCCTTAAGCGAGGCCACAAAAGAGCCACCTTTGGTTCCTTAAAGGACCATGTTTGCAATAGAGATGTTGCAATCTTTACATCATATGAGTGTTCTGGAGACCTTTAGAATGTTCTTTACACTAACACATCTCATTACAAACATCCTTAAGGAATGTCCTTAAGGAACCAAAGCTGCTTCTTCTATGGCATCGCTCATAGAATATTTCCAGCACCATTATTTGTACAAGAGTGCAGAACAGTGCAACCCTGAGATACGGGCATTCTGTCGAATCTCTACCTGCAGTAAGATAAGAGGATAAATTGTTTGTTTACCCACTAAAGCGTAGCCCCCTGGGTTTATCACGCTCAGAGTCTCTGTTGAGATTCCATTTGGGAACAGATAGGCCAATCCTTCACCCAGAAAGCGGCCTAAAGCGGCACCTTCAATAGAGATTGGCAACATTTTCAACAAGTCTCAGCAGCTTTTAAGGTTCAATTTACATAGTTTCATCAAGGCACTCCATTCACAACAACACTGCTTTTGATTCTGCATGACACATCTCAGGTGACTTACCATAAATAAAGACAGGCATGAAGTAGCCGGCAGGCAAAGGCAAGGTGCAGGCCAAGACCAGTAGCCAAAGCTAGTGCAGAGAGATCAGAGACAATAAAACTATTTCCTTCAAACTGAACAGGATATTTTGTACACAGCAAAATCCCCAGAGTTGGATCAACGCCAGTGTCCATTTGCGTCTGACTGGACTTAAATGAGATGAGCTGTGGGTGTCAACTCTGGCACTGGGGAATTTGCTGTGTACAAAGAGATTAAAATCAGTATTGGAGAGAGGAGTGAATGGTAATTACCATATAACAGACTCATTATTAAGTCTGAGGAGCATTCATCAGAATGCTGTGCAGTGATTTGCTTGTCTTAATGGAGGCTTGCTTTGTGAATCTTTCTAGCCGAGCTGTGTTAATTGTAACGACCTAATTAATGACCTGGTTTAAACTGAGTAGAACGATTGTTTAATCTGCTTCATAGTCATTTGAAAAGTACATTAGTACTACCAGATATGTGCCGATGTTCAGTAATAAGATATGATGTAATGTTAAACATATGCAGTGTCGTTATCATGGACAAATCAAATATATGATGCCAAATAAGACATTACATTAACACATTATAACCTGCTTAATACTTAAATTCCATAAATTGCAAGTTTGAGCCACACTCAAAACAAATTCTTTAAAACAATTGAAAACACAGCATAGTTCTGCATAAGTGGTCAGTATAGCATGCAGCCATGCTAAACAGCAAGAGAAAATGAAGCTATTTGACCCTACAGCCTTCATCACTGACAAGCAACTACAACATTAACATCAAGTAACAGATTGTGGAAGGTAGCCTAATGCGAAATGACTGCACGCTGATAGTGAGTGAGGAGGAGGAGGAAGGAAAGGGGGGGGGGGGGGGTAGATACACTCAGTATCCAAATAGATAGTGCCAGGAGCCAATGGGAAAAGTGTGAGTGCTAACCATTGCATACTGGGAACATCCCACAAGCCCTGCCATTTTGGAGATGCACAAACCCAGTCGTCTAGACGGCACAATCTGGCCCTTATGAAAATTGCTTATGTTTTGTGTGCTTTAACACTTCAGCTTGAAGAATTGACTGTTGTTTGCTGTCTAATATACACATCTCTCGTTTCCACATGTGCTGCTGTAATCAGATCATTGTTGTTATTTAGTTGGCTTGTCTGTGTATTTCAAATAGGATATTCAGAACACTTCTAAAAGCTTGGTTTCCATGTATGGACTAGAGACTGAACTGTAGCTTATAATAATTTAACACTGCACACACTGCACCTAACTCTCATAATACAAAGAAGGAAATGTCCCCTTTAATCACATTCTTAAATGTTGTCCACCTAATGTCACCTTAAGAAGTAGAAAGCAGCCAAGGGTTTGATAAACACTGCTTCCAGGAGGACTCCATTCCTGCCAAAGCGACTGTTGAGATTCTTCCAGCAGTGTGGCATTATGGGAAATGGAGTTCCACTGAGCGTTGTCTAGCAAGGAGGAAAGTAGCTGCCTCATTGTAAGCTGTGACAGAGAAAACAAAGAATTACACGATGAAAAGATGACTACATGCTCAGTACTATAAGACAATGTTGATTCTTTATTAAAATTGTTAAATCCTCACCTGGGAAGCCATGTAGGATCCTGTAGAGTGAGGGAAGGTCACTAAGGCCAGGAGGAACGCTACAATTCCTGAATACAATGTTTTCCTGAATAATGACCCACAAAATTCTGCAGTTACTGAAGCCAGTCTACACTGTAGAACCTACATGCACCTAATTTAAATACTACATACATTTGGGATCACTTAAGAGAATTAAACCAAACCAGCTCAAACATGAATGGTTGAGACACACACTCAAAGTTCATTTATGGCATATTTTGAGTTATGGTGAGTTGATTCAGTTGAATTAGACTAACTGAGTGAACTGAGTTGTTTTCAATGAAATATGCTAATCTTCAGGCTGTGTGTTATGTATAAGCAGAGCAACCTTGATGAGTAAAATCCACTCGTTTTTAATTGGTTCCTGGCACCATTTATTTGCATACTGGGCATGTCTTTCCTTCTTGCTCACCATCAGTGTATAGTCAATCACTTCCTTTCCAATGCCTTCCTTTGAGTGCTATTCTGTTATAATGCTTTATTTTATTTTATTTTATTTTATTTTATTTTTTGGACCCCACTGTTGTGGGTTAAAAGAGCACATTGTCATTGTTAACTGCTGCGTGTAGCTGTTTGTGGATTGAATACTGCATTATTCATTTTTAATAATAATTAATCATAATTAAACTTTAAATTTGAAGTAAAATCCATTTAAAAAAAACATTTGAATTTCTTCAACACAGCTACACTTATTTAAGGCAACGCACTGCCTCAACATTGTTAAGCTAGGTGAACTTTCCTATCTTACAGTGTAATATGGTCTCCTATAGAAGCCCCTGTTTATCATCAAAATCCTGTAAGATTAGCCTGGGCTAGTGTGTATGTCATTGAAAGGCTCTTTAATCATATCCATTCCACAACCCGATTAGCAGTATAGATCTATTCGCTGCTTACTCTGTCGCCATAAACCTGCTGATGAGTTTGTTTGCCCGGACAAATCGCAGAATACACCGATGGCTGAATAAGTAAACACAGCTCACTGCTCCGCACAGCAGTCTGCACAGAGCAAGAGAAAAGAGACAGAGAGCAAGAGATTAGCTCGAACTAATGAATAATAATTACAGTTTGAATGAAGCCCAGAGGCCTGGGTTATGAGTCACTATCAGACAATTAAAGAACAAGAAAAGGATATTGTGTTCGCAAGCCTGCATGTTAAATTCATGATTACATTATTAAAGCCTGGTCATGGCACAGAAGAGCACCAAGCAGATTATATGTATTACACATGTTGCGTAGGTCTATATGTTCTATAGCTTCCTTCAAACCATAAAGATCGGCAGTCGTGGGAGGTCAATGATTATAGTAAAAAGGTTGCAGTAGTCTGTACTTGAACTCAATATTAACTTACCCAAGGAAAGCAAAAAAAGGTATTTCAGGGGGCTGGTATGGGATCTCAGTGGGGAAACGGGTCTTAAACAAGGCTTTCACTGTTTCTGAAAGCACAGAACAGACATGTGGGCAGGTGGATAACAATTCCGCTATTTACTCCTTCTTTTTGTGTATCATTTCATTCTAGCTACTGCTACTCAGACTGGCCTTCAAGCTTATTAGCATTTTCTTTTAGCAACACTATACTGTTTTTACCCACCAAACCTCGGTTTCTACATTACTAGATGATCAAACATTCTTGGAGGTACCAAGGAAGTTCTAAAGCAAGGGCCTTATGGGAAGGAGGAGTCATAAAAAGCAAAAATCAACCCCCTTGTAAAACTGCCAGCCACTCACTGCAAGCAATATCTCCAGCACCTAATGAACACATATCATGTCCAGACTCACTATTCATTTTTTCTGAAGATGGCACTCGTCGTTCTTGTGTTCTGCTGGTATAATCAGGGTACTCCGTAACCAGATTCCTGGCTTTGTTTGCTAGAACCTTGAGACAGATTGCTCACTAAAACTGAATCTAATGTAGTCATCACTGCACTTAACAGTTAGTTCAATCATTTTAATCATTTATTTGACTCAAATCAAAGTGTATTTTGTCTATTGGAGGTCAATGGACCCCACATTTGAGAACCAAGGGTACAGAACCAAGACTTTTTTTCTTCACTACAAAGTAAATACATCAGCACAACTGCCTTTATAACCTTATAAAAGTCTGCTAACGATCATTCGACCACTGTCTGCAGAAAAACACTGCTATAGCCTTTATTTTGCTAGGCTATTTGTATTTTTACTGAGGTCACTGATTGAAGATAACACTTGCTGTGAGCACGCTCTACCCACCTCTGCTGCATCTCTTTATATCCTCACATATATTTATTTGACGGAGCACAAGCTCTTATCACATTTAGAGAGTATAAAATCCACTGATAGTGCTACTAACAGTGCCTATTAGTTTTTTCTAAAGCTTATACTCCTCATTCTTTTGTTTTGCTAATCAGTGTACTTTGTAACCACATGTCTGGCCTCGTTTGTTAGAACCTTGAGACAGATTACTGGTGCACTGTCAAGGTTCTCCTTACAACCAAAAATGAAGAAAAATTTCATCACTGTACTAAAGTGTAGTTAATTTTGAGAAATTAACTTTTTTTTTTTACTTTTTTTTTTTTTAAGGTTTTTTGTTGGCTATTGGCCTGTCCCTGAACCCTATGTTTGAGAACCATGATTTTCTACACTCTTTTTAAAGCAAAGGACTTCAGAAAGCGTTAAGGCCTTTTTTTTCTTGTGCTAAAAAATAAAGAAAACTTTTAGCCTATAACCTTTGGCATTACTATAGCATGCTGTCTGCTAGGCTACTGTACTTTCACTTAAGTCACTTGAGTATGTGTTTAGGCTCCTCTATCCACCTCTGCTCTTACATTTTACATGAACCCATAACTAGTGAACTCAAACTGTCCAGCAGCAGCTATAAATCCAATAAGGCAGTCAACTGTTACTTCTCCTTTTCCATTAGGCCCTCAGGCTCAGGCCTCAATAATTTGGGACTTAAGTAAGGGGTAGATCTGTCTAGTCCATCAGGGGGCACTGTGAGCACCGGGCTGCTTTCTTTACCTTGCTCTCCACTGCAGACTGCCAGCAGACGGTAAGTAAAGGCTCCACAGACCGCAGCGAAGAAGCACGGACAGTAATCTCTCACTGAGTAGTGGCTGCCCATTACCTCTATACTGAAGAGCACTCCTGAGCGGGAGAGATGGGGAGAGGGGTAATAGAATGGAGGGAGGAGGGGGTAGGGTCGATTTTGAGGCTGTCAGTGAGGCTGATGCACAGATGAGATACAGCAAAGCGAGATGAGAATTTGCTACTCTGTGGATGCCATGGTGATGGCCAGCTCACCGCTGATTGGAGCACCAAAACAGCTCGCCACGCCCACTGCCGACGCCACTACCAGCATGTCTCCTTGAGTTCTCCTCTGAGCATAAAGAGTTATTAGCATAATCACTGCACTGCTACAGTCTGAGCTTCATCAGGGAAAACAGCAGGGGAGTAAATGCACACTTAATCCAATTTAGTCATATCTTCTGCATGTATTTCTGTATATTGTTGTTTCCAATTTACAGTCATAACATTAAAACCAGGTGACATAACAAGAGAATAACATCCTAACGGTTAAGAGATGGGATATATGTTACATACTAGGCAGTGAGTGATCAGTCAGTTCGTAAAGTTGACATGCTGGAAGAAGACAAAATGGGAAAGTGAGGGCCTAGATTGTGATGGCTAGACAATCAGGTCAGAGCATCTCCAAGTCTTGTGGGGTGTTCCTGGTATTCAGTGGTCAGTACCTAGCAAAAGGTGGGATAACCAGTGAACTGGGTGACAGGGTTATGGTGCTCAAAGCTCAATAATGTGATCCATGGAGGCCCTACCTCACAACTAAGGGTGCTACAGAGGGTTCTTATAGCCATGCCATAGATGAGCCATTTTTGGTTCCATGAGGAACCCTTTTTTGTAAAAGAGCTGTGAATATGAAGAAGCTTTTAAACATTTTAGGAAGTTGGTGTAAATGTTCTTTAGCTATTTATAGGTTCTTCACATTCTCAGCTTGTTTACAAAAATGTTCCTCTATGGCATTCCCCAAAGAACCCTTTGTAGCACTTATACATATATTTTTTAATCCTAGAGGACTTAAATGATCTGCTGCCAGATATCATAGGATACCTTCAGAGACCTTGTGAGTCCATGCCTCTAAGGCTCAGAGCTGTTTGGGGGCATGAAGAGGGGGCCTACACAATATTAGGCAAGTGGTTTTAATGTTACAGCTGATTGGTGTATGTACAGTTTTCTTAGGGGTTATATGTTGAATATGTTAGGACACTTGGGTAAGTGGGGTACCTGTTTTGTGCCACAAGCAGAGGCATACAGACGGTGCAAGTATGCTCCCACCATGTTAGACAGATGGACAAATGGACCCTGTGGAGGATACTGATTATCAGAGAGGCCAGAATAAGCCGAACGTTCAAATTAGCAGAACTGAATTGCTCTGAACTGCTATGGGCTACTCAGCAGCCATCACATCACTTCACATCAATTATGTCTTACCACTTTTCCAAGGAACACAGTGCTACCTGCAGACAGTGTACAGATCAGACCCACGAGTTTAGCAAACAGATTAGACAGAGACAGGTAGTCTGGCAGCTGTACACCTGACAGAATCGTCCTCATTTCAGGCAGACCTGAACCTGAGTCAGACACACAGATGGAGAAAAGATAAACAGCATGTGTCTTACTGCAAAAGCTTCACTTCTTAATATTTATTCATATATCTACTACTAGATCATTTGCATGGGAAGCCCATAAAGTGGTTAGTGTAGTGTAGCAGGTAACAACACAGCCTTCCCTGTGGCAGATTAGGGTTTGATTCCCTACCTGTGATGCCCTGGATAAGAGCATCATGAATGTAAAATGAGGTTAACAACATGAAACCTGCAGACTGGGGGCAGATGCTGTGAGAGAAGCTGGTTGAGAGAGCACAGAGGCAGGCTGGGTACAGCGTCCAGCACAGGAACTGCAGCAGGATGTGACCCTCCAGACAGCTGTAGAGCCAGTGGTGGGCTAGCATACAACGATAAGATAATACAGTTTTAGATAAGAGTAGCCATCTAAATTCACCACTCAATTCATAAAATATACTAAAATATACACTATATGTCCAAATGTTTGTGGACACCCCTTCTAATGAAGGCACTCTACGTCTACACTGCTTGTTCAGTCCCTGTAGATAAGTTTAGCCAATAGAAAAGGACTCTCTGTAGCAGAAAAACATGAAACGATTTGCACCATGCCTATACTAAAAAAAAAAGATAATTTGCATATTTGAAAAATACTCTTTAATAATTAAAATGATTTGTTACACCTACTTAATATTAGTTTATCTCTGTTGTTAATTTAGTTAGAATCAACTGTGAATCTACCCTAGAATCAGTCTTGTGCACAGAAGGCACAGTAACAAAGACAGCCAAATATAGAAATAATTAAATACATGAAAACTGGGGATATGGGCCCTTAATTGATGCTTTTTAAAAAATATATAATGAATTGAATAAATAATATTAATAACTGTCTTTGCTCCAGAAGTCATGACAACCCAAGTTGTGGTTTCCAGATCCAGCTTACCTTTCAAGAGCTTGGCCACAGTCAGGTCCATTGAGAAACTCATGAGAGCCATAAGAACTCCCAAAGCAGCATAACAGTACCACTCCAGTCCAGCTAGACAGAGCATAGCATTCTGCACACGTATGGCACAGCCTGTTCAATAGAGGTAAATGACACTGATGTGTTCACACTGAGTCTGAGTGTAACGTGAAGATTAGGGCTATTGACAGATAGAAGGGTCTCAGAGTCATCAATGGCTAGCTGAGTGCAATGAAGACAGGGAGGAAAATTACAGCTGGGATTCTTAAAATCAGACTTCACCTCTGATCCGTGATCGGGCAGACCGCCATGGTTTCCAAGGGCGCTCATTAGAGATAATTAACTTGTCCTGTGCGGTTTCTGACTGTGAGCTGGCTTGCTGTGCACCATGTTGTTTATTTTCATCAAGGCTGGGGTAGCTTACATAAACCTGCTCCATTGTCTAGGGGCATATTACAGCATTACTACACTCATTAAAGGAAAACAATATTTGGATCATAACCCAAAAACCTACTGGAGACTTTATATAAGGGTTATATAAGAGAGAGCTTACCTTTGCAAGCAGCCTGTTCAGTCCTACATGGAATGATGGTATAGTCTGAACGAAATTCACAAACCATAGCCACTCCCTAAGATCTGGAAAGAACTAGAAAAAAACATAAAGCTAGTTTAGCTCTAACTTATTAACAGTGTTGTTGTCCTTTCTTGTTATTGCCCCAGGGCATGCACTGGGTTGGAACACAGGGAGAATTAGCTTCCCTTGATTTGTTTTCAGTTACATTCATTCTGATCCTCTAATTGTCATTCAGACACCAGCTTCTCCTGGCCTTTTAGATGTTTAATTAGAGGCCGAATGGAGTCTGAACACTGAAGCGACGGGGTCTTCATTAGTGGGTGAGAGAATACAGCTCACAGGAAGTGATAAAACCCAATGACCTTCAGAGAGTCTTTCTGTAGAACATTTGGCCGTCTATAAAGAGCCCAGACTTTAGTTGTCCCTTTAAGCATAAAGCAGAAACATGAATTATGGAGCAAAGCGTGGCAGTCTTTTGTATTGTGTTGGTTCTGCACCTCTGAACTGGAGAGTACAGAATGAATGGAGCGCTATTTGAATGCAGTGCATTTCCAGCTTCAGAGGGTGAAGGCAGTCGTTTTCCCAGATGCATATTTGGCAGAAGATTTGTAGACATAAAACCTTAGCTGCTTAGACATACAGAGTTAGCTGGGAGTGCAAGGTTAAGGCCAGTACTGAGATATGTTAGATCTGGTTCTAATGGACAGATTCAAAATGATCTTTTAAAACAATTCTGGCTCTAAAATCTGATTGGCTGAGCCTAGTTTGAAGCTGATGTACAGAGAATATGCATCGGTATAGACTCAAATGCGTGGGTAAAAAAAGAAAATAGTGAGCCTATAGGCCTACTTCACTGAAGGTATTAGTATTTCATCAATGTTTACTAAAAGTACTGGATCCATGTGTACTAAAAGTGGAAAAATAGGGATCCAGAAATATAACTAAGTGACAGGAAAACACATTCCAGTAAAGAAAATTCTGCAGTAGTAAGCAATAATATGATGTGTGATGTGGCTAATTAGCAGTACTAGTCTTCAACACTGCACAGGTCATGTGTGTGTGCACCAGGTACCTAGAGTAGTGGGTTGGGTCTTTGCTCTGGTCACTGTCTTTAAAGAGTTTGGTGTGTTCTCTCCGTGCCAGCATGGGTCTGGGTGCTCCAGTCTCCTCCCACCTCCCAAAAACACATGGTAGGTCTTTTGACTATGTGTGCGCATGTGTGAATGGCTGTGTGTGATGTACCGGGCAATGGACTGGCACCCTGTCTACGGGCATTCCTGCCTTGTGCCCAATGATTCCTTTTGGGCTCCGGACCAGGAAGAATAAGATAAGAGAATTAATGGAAGTCAACTTGGCCGGGGGTTTCCCGAAAGCATCTTAGGACAAGGATGACTCTCAGATCTCAGATTGCATTTTGGAGATCAAGGGTTACTACAGTAATTACCATTAGGCAATTACTATGCTTCAGGGGGATTTAGGTTCTCCGTTTCACGTGGTGCCTAACAATATTCTGTACCTGGGAAAAGGCCTTGAGCAACACATGTTCTCGATTGACTTATTGCTTTAATAACTTACATCAGTCAGTCATGCAGATTAGTTCAGGTATTATCTGAGTTGATTGTAACAGAATGCCAGTCAAACACATGCCTCTATAGTGCTGTTCATGTTAAACTCTTGAATTGTACCGTAGTTCCCCTGTATTATTTCCCATCCATCTTTTTTGTTCACTCTGCAGGAGTTACTGAAAACTGAAAACTAAAACTCAATGGAAAACCAGAGTGCTGAATAACTGCACATCAGACCAAAGGTGAAACTGCACTTGATTTAAATGCTAAAATCAGCCTTCAAGCTTTCACTCCCCCAGCAGACTCAATCTGCACCAGTCTGAGTGGTGTGTGCATGAAATGCCATATTCTCTCTCCACTGCATGACTGATGAGCTGATGCCCTCTGTCATTCCTCATTTCATCTGCTTTATTTGTCTTTCAGTAACCATCTGTCTTTATGTGTCTGATTTAGACTGCATTTTTGGAGAAATTCATTATAGATGTAACAACGTGACTAAGTTTCTTTATTTCCCATCAGGAGCAGACATGGTTTTTTCAACAGTTTAGGCTTATTTAGTTCAGGCTTTTATAAGAACAATGAGACATAGTATGGAATAGCAATAATCATACATTATGTATATCTACGCACATGCACTGTAACACGTCTCCTAACCTCTTTGTCTCCTTCAGCACGTCCCTTTTTATCTTTAGCTCATGGAAATTAAATTAGGGGGTACATAATTGTCTGTTTAAAAAAGTAACTGATCAGCCAAGAGACGTGTGGTGTCTAAAGTTTGCTTCTTTAGTTTTGCATTGGAGCTAGGAGGCTAATGTAGCTAAAAGGTAATGCAGGCCTCAAGGTCGTAGAGGAGAGTTAATACTGGGGGACAGCTGAGAACAGAAGCTCTGACAAAATTTAGTCTCAGAACACAGAAACTTGTGAGACTAGCCTTAACAGCGTACAGTATGAACAGCCTTCTTAACTCCAAATTTATTCTAATATCTTCTTTTTTCTTTTCTTATGTGGGTGATCAGTGTCTGATGTGGGAGTGAGTTGCAACGAGGAATTCTCTGCTGGTTGGAAAAGCCAGTTGACATTTCAAAACAGGCAGCGACAAGAAAGGCAATATTGTCACATTCATTATTACCATCTCCA
Source organism: Salminus brasiliensis (assembly GCF_030463535.1). Taxonomy (NCBI): domain Eukaryota; kingdom Metazoa; phylum Chordata; class Actinopteri; order Characiformes; family Bryconidae; genus Salminus; species Salminus brasiliensis. The sequence continues at coordinate 10,248,950 of NC_132891.1, forward strand.
TTTGCAACATGACTCCATGAATAATGCATGTATGTAATAAATAGTAGGAAGTCAGCTTGTCCAACTAAAAAAACAACGGCAGCTCCAACTTGCTAACACAGGGCAACAGAGTAGCATAGTATAGTGAAACCTCCAGCTAATGTGGACTAACTCAGCTCTGGCTAACTCAGGGTAGTGAAGGCTAATCTTAGCTAACAGGGTTATTTGTGTAGCAGGGCACAGAGTAACTGCCCCAAGGTCTTTGGGAAGTGATGTTATCCATTTTATGTATGTGGTATGATGTCAGAAACCATATAAGATTGAGATTATGTAGCAACGTCACATGGTTTAAGGCAAGTGGGTGATCATTTAGGTATGCCGATTACACAATTACCAGAGATAATTAACAGTGCAACACTAAAGAAGCAGACATCAAACATGTCTTGGCTAGTCTGTTATGTTTGGGTTGGGTGGAAAGTTATGTAACTTTGCTGTAGGTTTGTCTGTAGGTTGTCCAAGCACTTATGCTACTGCCCTACTGAGAACACGCCCTTATACATAGGGTGACCAGATGTCCTATTTTTTTCCTGATATGTTCTCTTTTTGGGATAAAAAAATCAAAAATAAATAATACATCCAATCAGGATTTCTAAATTGGGTCAAGCTGCCTCCCACCGCATCTGACTTACCACACCAAAAATGCAAATGGAAATAAACACAAATCCAATCAAATCAATGTCACACAGTTATAGCCTTTTAGACACACCAGGAGGGCCGAACTGTGGTAAAATAGTAAAAAGTAGTGTTTTTAAAATTATTTTGAATATATATATATATATATAGTAAATACTATAATATATGCTGTTATAATGTGTGTTTTTTTTGTGCCTTTTTTATTTCATGAGTTGAAATTTAAGTTATTAAAGGAGGTTCTTTGGCCCTAAAGTCTACCAGGGCTATTCTTGGTAAATTATGTATTAATGCTCATTAACTGCTGCACAAATTTAGAGATCTTTTACTGTCTCCCACCCTCACACGAACACATTGCCACAGTCCAACAACAGGCCTACTTGAAGCCTCCCATCCACAGCTCCCTAACCATGGCAGGCGCCTGTTTGTCCGCAATGTCCTCTTTTTTGAAACCCAAAATAATGTCACTCTTCTTATATTCCCTCAGTAAAACGCATAACGAGAACAAGTCATACAATGTTTTCTATGAAGCTCTGGCGTTACTGAGACTGTTATCAAAAAAAAAATCCAAGCATAGACTTTCTCCACGTTCCAGCACAGCCTGTGCTAGGAGAGATTAACACAAACAATATAAACAGCTGCATGCTCTCTCTCTCTTTCTGTCTCTCTCTCTCACGCTCTCTCGCTCTCTCTCGCTCTCTCTCACCAGAATAGAATCACTTCAGTGCACAGCACTGCTTTGGTGACGCATGCTGTGGGGGGAAGTGGTGAGTTGCTGTGCTGGATTTAGACGATTAGTGAAGGACTTTAAAGTTTACTCAGATAGGGGGAAGGAGCCGCGCTGTGCTCGGCGACATGACTTGCATACTAGAGAGGACGCTACCGATGACCTTCAGAAAAACAACACAAGGACAGAGGAGGAAAAATGCTCATATTTCTGTAAACCATTTGCAGCCATTCTGTTCTCTTGCTGTAGAGAGAAGCACACTCTGCTTTGATGAAAAGAGGCTAAAAATGCTGAGAAAATGAAAAATATTGATTGACATATGGATTTGAAAGGAAATGCTGATGCACTGTATATCTAAAGATATGAACAGATTATCTGTTCCCCAAAACAAATGGCACCTAATCCCCTTTACTGACATCATCCGTGCTTTGACTGCATGCTCCCAGCCACATTCCTTCCATGTTTCAGTGATACACCTTTTCACACTCAACAGTATATAAAGGTTTACACAGTATAAACACTATTTTATAATATACACAAATGATGTTTACAGAAATATGATCAAATGCTGTCCTACATAGAAATATTCTTACTTACTTGTAAGCATTGCTTTGTCATATAAATACATTATTTACAGAAATAGAAGCATTTGCAGCATATTGTCCAACAAAACAACTAAATTTGCACGAATATATGCATTATATTTTCAATATTATTTCTATATAAGAGAAATTTAAACATCGTTATTGTAGTATTAAATTTACAGAAATCTAAGAATGGCTTTGTCATGTAGGAATATAAGACACATTCTATCTTACTGTATACAGAAATACAGAAATAGACACATTTTACTGTCTAAGAAATGTATACTGTCTAAGATGATGTATAAAGAATTATTATTAATATTATTTACATATTTATATATGAATGGCTTTGTCATATATAAAGATGTAAGGTACATTTCATTGTACTGTGCATTGAAGTGATGTTAAAAAATACAAATATAAGTGTTTGTGTGTGTTTTTTTCCAGTAAGGTCAGATAATTTTTATCATACATGGTGATATATAATATTGGTGTATTGCTACATAAAAAAATGGGGTTTACACAGGCTCACACATAGTACATAGACCATAAAAACATAAAGCTTGAGCGTGATGCCTATTAAATGACACAAATAGTAACTTAAAGTCTTTTAAATATAATTTTAAACATTCTACATAAAATAAACAGCACACACACACTAGAAAAAGGAGGAGACATTCTGACATTGAAAGGGAGTTCTGACATTGCCTGTAGCGGTGGTGACCCTCTTTTAAAATATCAAGCCATCATTTTGCTGTAATTTTAATTCTCCACAGACAAGAATTCCCCCTCTCTGTCTATTGTACTATGCTGGGGGCTATGGCTTCAGCCTGGAAACCATTATCATTTCCTTTGCAAATGAAACACAAAATACACGATAAATAAGACAAATCTCCATATAATCAGGGAGTATCCCCAGAATAAAAAATGCTGAATCTAAAGTCAGTATAATTGTCTTAATAGTCTTAATGTTTGAACACTCTTCCAATAAAGAGTTTTGGCCAATCCCAGTTCTGTCAACACAAATATGCTTGTAGTATAATGGGTTAAAGACTCTCAGGTCAGTGTCAGTCACAGCAATCACAGTCTGAGAAGCACAGTCAACCTATAGTACAACACCCACAATACCCCTGTTATAAATCACAGGCCTGTGAAATATAATTACTTAAAGAAAATTTTTGAATATGTCTGATGACAGGAGGATAGTGGGGAGAGAGAGGATGCCAAAGAGCTGGAGAGCGGTGGTGCATAGATGGCTATTTCAGGGCGCGAGTGTTTGGAATGCCAACTGTTGACCCTTCCCATCCCTCTTTGTCAGAGGCCCTTTCTCAACCTGGAGCCCTCATCGCACAAAACTTTTCCGACCACAGACCCCCTCTCTTTTCCCTGCCTCATGCGATAAATATAGCACATAGTCATCCTTCAGTAACACACTGTGTCCTGTGTGTACATAGACAGGCACATGGACGAGAGGGAGAGAGAGGGAGAGAGAGAGCAAAAAAAAAAACTCATAGTTCAAACCCACAATATAAAAGCCAGTCAGACTAAGAATACCCACAAACCACAAGTGGTCCAACAGTGAGGGGACGCTAACACAAACTGTAGGAAGGAGATTTCTGGCTACGCTGTGTGCTGAACAGAGGGGGACAGGCGAGGTAGAAACTGGATCTAAGAATTCAGACACTGTTTGGATAAAGCCTGGCTGAAGGCACCTCCGCTTTGTGTCCCTTTATGAACATTAGTGCTTCTCCGGCAGTCGCTTTGTAGACTCCCTCTGTGAGTGGATATCGATTTCCTCCCACTGAAACTTCCAAACACTAATGAGCGTGACCAACTCTTCTGCTTATCGATCGGAGCGCAGTTTCCACCAGACGTCCTCCTCGTCCTCCTCCTCCTCCTCTTCCTCCTCAACAAACCCCTACATGGAGAAGAGCCGGGGACTCTTTACCGAGGACTTCGGGTCCTTCATGTGCCCAAAAGATGCTTTGGGATTCCCAAGTGAGTTTACCTTGAACTTCTCGTTCCCTGTGGGTCAGTGTAGCTGTGTTATGAGTAGAGTAGCCAGCTCCCTTGAGCTTTTTATTATGCCCCCTTGAAACTGTTTAACTGAGAGAATCAATATTTGCTGTCCCTCACAGCGCAGGCCACATCCTTGCTGTTATTGATTGCTATTTTCTTGCATCACCATGACTACGCTTATCCCTCCACTGAGACTAATACAAACATGTCGAAGGCGTCAAGTGTGGAATCGTTGGGAGTTACACCATGAGGCTGACAGTGTGTTGGCTTTTGATGTTCTTTATGGCATATGGCACATAAATCTTCTGTGTACGGACGGTTTACTTAGCGTTCTCACGCGTAGTAAGTGTTAAGTAAGGTTGGAGTGGTGTGGGACATTTCAGGGAGGTGAGACTGCTAAGCCGGCGTGTCCTGGAAAGGGGGTGGAGGCAAGAGGGCAGTGGAGGACAGGCTAGGACAGGCGTAGGGAATGCATGGGTCAGAGCCAAGGCTGTGACTTCACTGCTGGAGAACGACGCCTGGGAGAGCACTCGGGAGCCCGTTGCTTAGTGACGAAGACACAAAAAAGGCCGGCCTGGGATTCATGTGGTGGAATGCACTCACACACCAACAGGGAGGCATATGCATGCACAGGAATGTTCATTTGCCATTTAGTTGTACCTTAATAAAGCCTTTGGAGAGTCCTGAAAAATTGCTGCTAATTGGCAGCGTGAATTTCAGCAGCATAAAAGCTCATGAAGAAAGACTCAATCCTGCTAATTCTGCATACAGGGATGATTATCTGTATTTCCGCAAGCTCACAGCATGTCTGAAACATATGATTATCATATGGGAAGATCATACATGACTATAGAAGGGAAGAGAACTTGGGCTGGAGTTCAAGCCAGTTTCTGTTTTGAGCTAGAAGGCCATCTTTCAAGAAACCGAGACTAGGACTGAGTACCATGGAGGAAATGGGGGGTGGTATGGGTTCACTGGACTCTGAGGTGTTAGATTGAAAGGGGAGGGAGTTTCAGGCATGGTTCTTCTGTCACATATATCTTCATTACACCATTTTACCACCATGACAAATGATCCATGTTTGTTTCAGGCCGGACTGGCGCACCTGACAACATCAAAACTCTGGGTGACACCTACCAGTTCACGGTAGACGTCTGTGACTTCTCTCCAGAGGATGTCATTGTGACCACCTCCAACAATCAGATTGAAGTTCGAGCAGAAAAGGTGTTTAGAAAATGAAATAATCAAAGCTAGAGCTTGTTTTGATCGCAGTGTTTGAATCTTTGAACTCACGTCTTCTCTTCCACAGCTTGCTACAGACGGCACAGTGATGAACACCTTCACCCACAAGTGCCAACTACCAGAGGACGTGGACCCCACTTCTGTGACATCTTCTTTGGGGCCTGATGGGACGCTTACTATTAAAGCGCGAAGACACCCAGCCAAGCTCGAACACGCACAGACTTTCCGTACGGAGATCAAAATCTAGCCTTTGCTATTTAAACCTTAGCTAGCTCAGCCTTGCATTATTCTTGAGATCTCTGATCTTTCCCCGTTCAGTGCTCTACACTCTTAAAAATAAAGGTTCTGAATGGTGAACAGGAGTCTTGGATTAGTGTAGAAATTTCACATCATGTGGAGGTTTCTTCACCTTTTGAAAGGTTCTTCAGACTCAAACATCTCATTTACAAAACTGGTTCTTCTAAGGCATCACTCCAAAGGGCAGGAGTGCCTTTATTGTTAAGAGTGTACTCATCATTCTTTCCTTATTTCAACGTTAACGAGTTAATTTTACATTCTAAGCGAAAAGAGGCCTTTGATTTAGTGAAATACTTTTTGGTGCTATATTAAACAGTTCTTCTAGGGTTCTATTACAAAAAATCATCTACAAAAGGGTTTTTTATAAAATTTTATCAAATGTATTTATTTTTAGAACTGAAGAACTGTTTAACCAGGCAAAGAACTATTTAAGTATTTTACAAAGAACCGCTGCCTTTCCTAAAGAACCCTCTAAGAGTGTACTGCAACGTCCAGAATTGAAGAAATGCATTATCACATCATTTTTTTCTTTGTAATTTAGCTGATTGTGTTTGATTTTTGTTAAAATATTACAGACAATTTGTCCAAGGCAGCAATTACATACCAAAGATTTCAGGCTGTAAGTGTAAGACTGCACAGGTCTGTGTGTGAATAAATGTATATATAGGTTGCCGTGTCCCAGTTACCTTATATGAATGCACTGCTGTTTTGTGTTTTGAATAAAAAGAGACACGAAGAGTGCTTTGTGTGTTTGTGTGTGGCCACTCTGGATCTGAGTTAATGATCTGTCAGCACTAGAAACAAACAAGCAGGCCTCTAACAACTAGTAGTCTATTAATAGAATGCCCTCAGTCCTCTCAAATACCTTCATGGCGCTGTGTCGTGCATCATTCATCAGGCTATCGTTTCATTATTCAGAGGCTGTGTTCCAGGTTTAGATGGAAAACCAAAATGATAGTAAAGAATAGTATTTAAAGGAACCATGGAATACCAATTTTTTTCTTTTATCCAAAATGTGTATAGCCATATACACTATGGACAAAAGTATTGGGACACTGGCACATTTGTTGTTTCTTCTAAAATTGAGGGTATTTAAAGAAAGAGTTTATCTTGTTTTTGTTTGAGTGACTGTTTCTGCTGTCCAGGGAATGCTTTCTACTAGACTTTGGAGCATTGCGGTAAGGATTTGATTGCATTCAGCAAGAAGAGTATTAGTGAGGCCAAGATGTTGGATGATCACCATCTCATCTCATCCCCAACTATCCAGCTCAAATCCCTAAAGTACTGGACGGAGTTCCATCCATCATTCCAGAGAACATAGTTTCACTACTCCACAGCTTTAATTGGGGGGAGGGGGTTAAAGCTGTGGAGTCACTTCATTCCCCTCTAGTGAGTAAATATAAATATAAATATACTGATAGGAACTTGATGTACTGACAGGTTTCACAGCAGCTCTATTCTCTGTAGTTTTAGAAGAGGTTTAGTAGTTTAGTTTAGAACTTTTTTGTTTTACTTTTTTTATTTGACAGAAGTAACAACTTAACTGAGCATGCAGTGTAGGTTCAGGTGACTCTACCTTTGATCAGAGTACCTATAAATTACATATAAAAATACAATGTATGTTTATTGACTGCCCACAACAAAGAACAATGTAAAGTACAATGTAAATCATACACAACAAAAACTGCAACTTTCACTTTGACTGGATGCTAATGTAAATTAAGAGCATTCGTTTAGCGCATTTCTATTGGTCTATTCATCCAGAATTATTTACACAGTGTACAGAAGCAGCTACATGGTTCAAAAAAACAAAAATGGACAAAAATGGAGATATGGAGATGTGGACGTGGTTTTCATTGGACAGCAGCGATATGGTCCTAGACCGGATAATGTATCCGATTCATGAGCATGTGACATGAATGTGAACAGTCAGACTGGATTTCATGCAACTATTTACCAGTACATATGTGCTTAGTGCTGTCGTCTGATTTGAAAGCAAACGATAAGATCCCACTGCGGGACTAATAAAGGACTATCTTACCTTATCTTAAGATCATTGTTAAGCCAAGAAACGATCTGAGCAAAGTCGGAAATGTTTAATAAGGTTTGTAACGTGAACATAGCATTAATCTATATTTTACAAATATACAAATGAATCATTCTTGAAATGAAAGAGTGAGAAGCAGCTGGAAGCAAGGCCAGGCACACTAAACCTAGTCAAATGTATGCCTATATGTATTTGATCTCATTAACTCAACAATAACATAAAAAATATTACATTGTAATTAATTACGTACCTTTGGGAATTTGCCAATGTTTTTACATGTGGGCGGTTTTCCTCTGATTACTTCCTTACTATCACTTTTAAAGGCATGAACTGTGTATGCTGCATGTAGTTTTACACTGTTCTTGTGTTATTTATTTGCACTAAGAGTGCATAGTCCCCATACAAGCTCGTATGTGGCTCTACAATTCATACTGTGCTCAGGACAGAGCTATTTTTATACAAAAGGGGAAAATACCTGTTAATCAGGAACACTACTTATATAGTATTACTTAATTACTACTTGACCATTCGAGTGCAGGAAGCAAAAAAAAAAAAAACACTAGCAATCAGAGAGTAGGTAATGATGGTAAAATACAAATGGCCAATCAGAGCACAGCAGGGGGGGCACCAAGCCAATCAAAGTGCAGAGGGGAGAATATCATTAACCAATCAGAGCATGTGAGGAGAAAGACTGTTAGGTAATCAGACGCCTGTCCCCAGGTGCACCCTTGCAGATGGTGTTTTTGCTTTGATGTACCTGTATCGTCACATAAATTTACCTACAGCTCTTCAGCACAAATTTACAGCTGCTCAAAGCGAAGCGTGATTTGTGTTCACGACAGTGGTGTAAAAGTGAACTGCAATCCGTACCTGTAGGAGGAGCCCAGTAGCATAAAATACCAGTTCTCACATACTGCTGCTTTAATGGGATATTTCAGAAAGAGTGGGTTTAGTGTGGTGCAATTAGCAGGTTTCAGAAAAGGGATAATACTATTATTATAATATATAATAATATATATTATAATAATATTATTATTACTGGGATAAACATAAACATCCTCGCACATAAGTACACAAAACTGCCGCTTCTTAGCATCTACACAAGAATTTTACATTGTTTAGAAATCCAGAACTTTTATTTTATATATATATTAAACAGATTTTTCCATGCAATATTTAAAATATATACAAACCTTTACATTATCAAGGAAGAAAAATAATATTAAGGGACTTAAACCAGGCAGGGGGGATGATTTTTGAAATTGGGGGAATGATTCATTAAATCAGAAGAACACTTAATGTCTCTAAATATAATTATTTATGAGAAATTATAATTTTTCTACCATGATATTTTAGAAGCTCCATACAAAACCGCACACTGGGAACTGTGAAACGCTACCCGTTAGACAGCGCCACTGTTACTCGATTCAGACGTTCGAATCATAAACGACCGATTCAAAAGAGTCGGTTCGCGAAATCTAATCGGTTCGTGTAACCGAGTCGCTGGCTGAGTCAGTTAGTTGGTGACGGGCGCCACCCTGCGGTCAGGGCTGAAGAAGCGTTGGCGCACGCGCAGTGCCGAGCTCCTCGCCACGGCTCGGCCACTATCAATCGATCAGAGAGCGGAAGATGGCGGAGCGTGGAGCCCGCGCGCCGAGACCGATCGCCGAATAACTCGATCGCACGGACCCGCTGGGAGTCGGGAACAGCCCGAGTAAGTTCGGCGGTTCGGGTAAAAGACATGCAGGGGTGAGACGCGTCGAGCGACGTTGCGATCTACCGATTAAGCGTGACCGCGAGTCTTTCGCGAGAGAAGAGAAAGCAAACGGAGCAAAATACGGGGAGGAGGGTTTCAGGCCATCCGTTGCCACCATGTTGTTTAGAGTGCTGCGAGCTGGCCCAGGCACGCTGAGTTAATCCCGGATAGCGATCGGAGCGGGAGGGGAGGACTCCTAATCAATCCGCAACATCGTCGACCCGACTGTGGCTGGGGAAAGGCGATTGCGTGGCGGATGTATAGCATCCTTAATTTCATATATACCCGCTACACAGACGTTCAGATAACACACAGTTCATGATCTGGCCTTTTATATGGCGAACAACTCATTTCTCCGACCCATCCATTGTAGTAGCTGTGCACTAGCAACACGAGCTAATGTGGCTTTGCATAATCTACAATGCTGTTAGTTTGGGAGCAAGCGATGGACAGTCAGTCCTTTTTAGGAAGCTATAAGGGCAGGGAATGTCTCTGCTCTTGCATAATAGCAATAAAAGGGTGTTTACATAATCATGGAAGTGCATTATAATTCATTAGTGCTTGTTGGCAAGTAGATTTGATGGTATTCCAGGTTTGGGAATAGTACAGTTTACTTGCTTGTTTAGTGCATAGTGAATAGTGTTTAGTGTAAGTAAATTACTGGCAGTGGCTGGAGAGCTGGGTTCACGGTTCGACACCCAGGTCCAAGCTGCCACTGTTAAGCACGTGAGCAAGGCCTCTAATCTCTCTGCTCCAAGGGCACTGGAGCACGGCTGCCCCTGCATGCTGACCCCTGGTTTTCTGTCTATCAGAAAAGAAGACTTTTATTGAACTGTAAAAGCAGGAAGGACAATAAAGGCATATTATTATTATTATTAATAATAAAAGAAAATTATTTGCATCCAAAAGCAGTAACAGAGAATCACAGTCTAATCACAGTTAAGATCTGCAATGTTAGTTAGGATGCGGCCTTTCTGCCTGAGCTGGAATAAGCAATAAGCAAGGTCTTTGCTGGGAGCAGAGGATGTGAAACTGAAATTAATTTGACAACAATATCCATATATATTGACAATAAACAAGCTCACTTTGATTTTGTCTAATTGTGCAGAGACCTAAACTCACGATGTCAGTGTAAATATGAATATGTTGAGAATATGTTTGGCCTAAGCTTCAGCTGCTTCTTGTGTTCCCCCACACACTGTTTTAGGACACGGCCATCCAGATCAAAGTCTGCAGTCTGCTGCACCAGCGATGGACTTCCCATGGCACAGTGGAAAAGTGTTAGAGCAGCTTAACCATCAGCGGCAGCAGGGTCTGCTGTGTGACTGTACATTTGTGGTTGATGGGGTAGACTTCAAGGCCCACAAAGCTGTGTTGGCAGCATGTAGTGCTTACTTTCACACACTGTTTCTGGACCAGAAGGATGTTGTGCATTTGGATATCAGCAATGCTGCAGGTAGATTGAACGTTTATGTTCACGGAAACCTTTTACAGTCATACTGTTCAATTTCTCCCTCTCTCCTCCTTTCTTTCTCTGTTTATATACATTTACACTATATGTATGAATGTTTGTGGACACCCCTTCTAATGAATGCATTCATCTTCGTTGACACAGATGTGCAAACACACAGCTTGTCAAGTCCTGTAGAGAAGCCAATGCATTAGGACTCTCCTGGAACAGATAAACATGAACCCAGTGGCGTCATGCCTAATGCCAGGCATAGACTAGAGGGATATTAGACCCCCAGCGTAGAGCTGTGGAGCAGTGGAACTGTGTTCACTGAAATGATGGATAGTGCTCCATCCAATACTTTTGGGATGAGGTGTGGTGGTAATCATCCAACATCTTGACCTCACTAATGCTCTGGTCTCTGAATGCAATCAAATCCTCATGGCAATGCTTCAAAATATAGTAGAAACCTTCCTTGGACAGTAGAGCAGTATCAAATACTTTTTTAATACCCTTGATTTTAGAAGAAAAAATGAATTAGCAGGTGTCCCAATACTTTTGTTCACGCAGTGTGTGTGTATAATTAATGTTTGTGTTTATGTCTAACACTATATTTGATGATGAACTAATGTTTTTTAGATTTATCAGCATCACTGTGATCCTTGCAGGTCTTGGTCAAGTTCTCGAATTTATGTACACGGCAAAGCTGACGCTGAACCCTCAGAATGTAGAAGATGTGTTGGCTGTGGCCACATTTCTTCAAATGCAAGAAATTGTCAATGCATGTTTTGCGTACAAGTCCCTTGCTGGCCCTACAGCATCCAACAGTGGTCAGTACTGTGTTTCTAATCTAGTAATTGCTACAGTTTCTCTTATGTGTTAATTTTGAATGTGTCTCATTTATGTCTTTATTCAAATAGCAGGAACAGAACCAGTACAGGAACATCAGAGACTGGTTAAGAAAGACGATGAGGTTTTGCTCGAGGGACAGGCCACTGACGCCTCAGCACAGAATGGAGTACCAGAGGCCAACGAAGCTCCCCCATCATCAGAAACAACAGAAGAACAGCAGGATGCATGTAGCACAACTGAGACGCAGAGCACATGTGTTCAGCGGTCAGGGGGCAGAGTTAGAAGACCATCCAGGCCTGGACAGCTTGCTAGGCAAAAGAAAGCTGAAGTGTTGACCACTAAGCCAGACGTGGAGGAGGAGAGCACAACGAAAGAAGTGATGGAGTATCAAGATGATCCCTCTGACACAGATTATGCACCCAGTCAGTGTCTGTTGTCCTTTGCCTTATGTCAGTAGTCTTTTTTGATAGCTGTGTGACCTAATCTACATCATTCCTGCAGAATTATCACAGAGGGCTGCAGCTAGGAGATCTTATGTCAGCACACGGAGGAGCAGATCAAAATATGCTGCTCGGCGCCAGTCTACGCAGGGTAAACACCTACTTCTGTCCAGTGTTGTAGTACAATACCCCTAGTCAGATGACTTGTTTTGTTGAACTTTTTATTTATTTATTTATTACCCAGTTTTCCTCCCCAGGGTTTTAGATGGCCAATTACCCAAACCACTCGTTCGTATGCTCACGACACTGTGAGGGAAAGAACTGACACATGCACAGCCAGCCATGGCCTCTTTTTAAACTGCTGCAGATGCAACGTTACGGGCAACCAATGCGCTCGGAAGAAAGCTGATGCGCCGGCTATTAGATGGCCAGCATCTCACTGAAGTGATGTGGGGGGGAAATAGAGCCATGTACCCACCCGGAGAGAGCAAGGTCTATTGTGCTCTCTTAGGCTCTAACAGCTGGTGGCCAGAGATCCACGGGTCATGTTTTGTTGAAAATAAGTAGTCTACACATCCTTTACAGGACACTAATAGGGATTCATTCTTGCTTATTTTATTACATGTGCTGAATTTATTACGTATGTTTATGACATAAACATAAAATGTGCCATAACCCAATATCACTAGGGGTGCCCATAATTTTGCATACAATTTCACCAGGGGTGCTAAAACCTTTGGATATTATTTATTTTTTTTTTATGTTTTTTTTTGTTTTTTTTTATAGTAAATGTTAAATATTAAAATAATAATAATAATAATATGGTTAATGAAAAAAATCTTTCCCTTATAGATGAGGATTCTGGTGAGGGAGCTGTTTCGAAACCTGCCACTGAGGAGAATTTGACCGAGGAAGAGGAAGAAGAAACTGCTGAAGAGGAGCAGCATCTAGAGGAGGATGAGCAGATGGAAGCAGAGGATGAAGGAGCAGTGGAGTCGGCAGATGGAGGAGAGGATAAGTGTATGAGGTCTGGCGCCATGGCTGAACGCAGTGAGTCCAGAGCATACGGCTCTGTCACGCACAAGTGTGAGGTGAGGGGTGCTTTAGTTTAGGAGGTGTGATAGTGTAATTGAGTGTGTGAGCTTTAGAATTGATTTATTTGAATGCTGATAATTTGAATGGCTTGCCAATTTTAGCACAGTTAAGTGCAAACTCTTAGACTGTGATTCTCTGTTACTGCGTTTGGATACAGATACTTGTCTTTAATAATGATAATGTGCCTTTTTTGTTCTCTTTGCAAACTGTTGCAGTGTTTCCAACACTAATATCGCCAATAAACTTAGTAACTTGTTGTGCCCCCTTTAGCAGCAACACCTGCTCCCAAGCTCTTCCTGTAGTTGAAGATCGGTCTTTTACATCACTATAGAAGAATTTTGGCTCATAATTCTTGTCAGAATAGATTTAATTGAACTACATTAGTGGTCTTATGAGCATGAAAATGCCCGTTAAAAGTTCTGCCCCAGCATCTTGATGGAGCCAACTAAGAATGTTGACTAGACCTCTCCTCCTTTTGAAACGTTCCAAGGTGGACTTGTTTTGTACTCTTCTTGTTCACCTTTGTGTTGCTTGAGCTTAATCAGAACACGCACTAATGACTAGACGTTCTCCTGCTGGAGTTTCTGCTAAAAAGCAGAATTGATGGTTCTGTCAGTTATGGCAAGTGGTTGGCCCCGAAACCGTAGCACAGTCACACTGCCACCACCATGTTTGTCTGTTGGTACAGGGTTCAGATTTTGGAAAGCTGTGTTAGTTTTCCACAATACGAAAATCAGCTTTTCCAAATGCCTTTCACTTTCAACTTATGATGGGGTCAACACGTTGTTTTTGTGGCAAATGTGAGCAAGCCCTAATGTTCATCTTGGTAAGCAGTGGTTTTTGCCATTCGGATCTCTCTCTTGTGGATACCATTTTTGTACATACTACTTCTCATGGTGAATCATAAAGCCTGGTCTTATTTAAAGAGAGTGAGACCTGCAGTTCTTAGTCTGGCTACTTCTGAGAAGATTTAGCACTGTTTTCTCCAATCTGAGATTTATTGTGGATTGCTGGGGTTCCAGAAGCTTAGAAATGGCAGTGCAATCATTTTCATTGAATTTTGTCTGTGCTGCCCACAGATTTGCTGTAGTGGTAGGTTTTTCTTCTCCACACGCTTCCCAACACAGTACCAGAAGTTTTCCATAGTGAAATATGGTGATTGTGGTACCATTACAACACCTGAACTTCGTTACTCCTTAACCCACTTCATTACTTGATGAGCAGTGTGGCATCTTGCGTTGACTTGCTGGCACAGCATGTCATTTTTTTTTGTGGTTATCCATCAGAAAAGAAGGAACCGATCCTTTGAAACACTTCCAAAACAGTTGGAAAACATCACTGTATGAAAGACGTACATCTGAGAGATTTATTTAGACTGCCAGTGAACAATACAGTTACCCAGCCAACATGCTTATGTGGGGTTCCAGGTGGGTATGGGCTCTGAATGGGTTTGTACATGTGGTATTCCCAAATAGGCCCTATCATACAGCCCGTCCTAATCTCACATTGGTTCCATCTAGGCCATATGTGCAGTGTACAACCCAGATGGAGCCCATGTTTAACTCTTTCTGGTCCCATTACTTACCCTGATGGGCATTCACATGTGGATTAAACATGGAACCCATGGACAAAGCTCTCCGGTTCCTAGTTGGGCTACCCATACAGGCCCCAAATGGCCATTCCAGTATTCATCATACTGAGTACTGAGTGTTCATCTGTGTGCACAGTTGTTTTGTACAAACTGCTTCCATCCCTCCATTTGTCTCTTCTGGTGTTGCTGGTTTTTACAGGACTGCGGGAAAAAGTTCACACACACAGGGAACTTTAAACGCCACATGCGCATTCACACGGGTGAGAAGCCCTTCACCTGCAGAGACTGCAATAAAGCCTTCTCCGACCCAGCCGCCTGCAAAGCACACGAAAAAACCCACAGGTGAGTCCACACTGGGCTACCAAATGGATTCTTTACTTTCTCTCTCTCTGTCTTTTCCATCATCCTCAGCAGCAGCTCTACATTTAGAACACACACACACCTTGTGTAAATATTGGCCTTTTCTAGTATTGTACGCACAGAGAAGCCTGCATCGGATTGGAAAAGGATAAGCTCAGAAACCCAGTCACCATAGCCTACTGTAACATATGACCTTTCTCTCCCTCTAGCCCACTGAAGCCCTATTGTTGTTCCACATGTGGGAAAAGCTATCGGCAGATCAGCCTGCTGAACCTCCACAGGAAGCGGCACACTGGTGAGGCACGCTACAGCTGTGAGGACTGTGGTAAGCTATTTACCACGTCGGGCAACCTGAAGAGGCACCAGTTGGTGCACACTGGTGAGAAGCCGTACCACTGCGACTACTGTGATCGGGCCTTCTCTGACCCCACCGCCAAGATGCGCCACCTGGAGACCCATGACACAGACAAGGGTCACAAATGTCCACACTGTGACAAGAAATTCAATCAGGTTAGAAGGAGGATGGAATGGGATGGAATTGAAAATTTCTGTCATGATATAAGTGATGAAACATATCATGGGTTTGGAATTACCATGGCAACATAAAAAAGTCTACAGATTTTAATAAATGTGAGATCAGGGCCAGCATTTTTATGTGCACTGTTAAGATGATATAAACCCACCCCCCTCTTAATGCATGCTTTACAAGGACCACTGCAGCAGTTGGCTATTTACTCTCACTGTGATAGACAGTAATTGTCCACAGTCATTCCACGTCCACGTATCATTGGGTTATATGCTCACCAAGCAATTTATTAGGGACGCTATACTTATACTGAGTAAGGCCTCCTTTTGCTCTCAAAATTGCCTCAGTTCATGTGTTTCAGACGATGTTGAAAACATTCATTTCAGATTCTGGTTCAGGTTGACAGCCTCAGCTTTCTGTTCTTGGCAGAAGGAACCTGGCCTGATCTTTTGCTGTTGTAGCCCATCCAACATGTTGTGCATTCTGAGAAGCTTTTCTGCTCACCACAGTTGTATAGAGTGGTTTACTGCAGCTTTTCTGTCAGCTCAACCCAGACTGGCTATTCTCTGTTTTTTTCTGTATTGTACCATTCTGTGTAAACTCTGGAGATAGTGGTGCTGAAAATCCTGAAAAAGAGATCAGCAGTTCTAGAAATACTGAAACCAGCTTGTCTTGCACCAACATTCATGCTGTGCTCAGAATGACTGATATCACATTTCCCCCCCATTCTGACTGTTGATGCGAACATTACCTGAAGCTGCTAGCCCATACCTGCATGATTTTATGCATTACACTGCTGACACACAATTGGTTGATTTAAGATAATTGCCTGAATATGAAGTGGTATATTTCTACTAAATTTCTTGGTGTGTATATCATGGGATATCATTAAAACTAGTAGCTGTCCAAACCTTAGTACTTGGCATTAAAAAAAAATCGAAATTCCATTATATATTCTTTTGATGTGAAAGAATGAATGACGAGCTGATTATTAAAAATATTTTCCAGATTGGGAACTTAAAAGCTCACTTGAAGATTCATATCGCAGATGGGCCTCTCAAGTGTAAAGAGTGTGGCAAGCAGTTCACCACTTCAGGTGAGGCACACGTAGAAAGAGTCATTGTGTGTGTGTGTGTCTGTGTGTGTTGCGGAGCTTGACAGTGGTCTCTTTGTACAGGCAACCTGAAAAGGCACCTGCGAGTTCACAGTGGAGAGAAGCCTTTTGTCTGTATGCACTGTCAGAGAGCCTTCGCTGACCCAGGGGCACTGCAGAGACATGTGCGCATTCACACAGGTGGACAGCTCATTTGCTTAATTCTTGTCACGTCATTATAATCTCAAGATCTGCATGGAGAAATACATGTATATCTGCTCGGATAGACATGCATGTAACATGTTGTTTCTGTGTTTGGTGCAGGGGAGAAGCCTTGTCTTTGTCTGATCTGTGGAAAAGGCTTCACACAGGCCAGTTCCCTCATCGCTCATGTTCGTCAGCACACTGGAGAGAAGCCATACGTATGTGACCGCTGTGGCAAAAGGTGATTGGAATACACAGTATAAGTGTTCCTATTCAAATGTGATAAATTAATTATTTGTAATGATTTAGTGAAGCCCTAAATTGTGTGTAACTGTACAATTATTCCATTTAGGTTTGTGCAGTCCAGCCAGCTGGCCAATCACATCCGTCATCACGACAATATACGCCCTCATAAGTGCCACACCTGCAACAAAGCGTTTGTCAATGTTGGAGACCTCTCTAAACACATCATCATTCACACAGGTAGCAGAAAATGTCCAATAATGTCAAATTGTGTTTACGTTGGCATAGTCGGATAATGCGAGTACAGATGACGGACACATTGTGTGCGAACTTGATTAACGGTTGTGTTCTCCTTCAAAATAAAATCCAGCATTCCCAAATCAGGCCTGGAAAACAAGCCACTTCCAAAATCCCAAATCTGTTACGTAACAGTCTTGACTCTGTATTTACACCCCTACGTTTTACATACGCCCAGCCAGCTAGCGAAAGCCCTAGTCAAAGCTGACAAAACTGTAAAACATGATGACTGCTTTGTGAGAATATGGTGTTGTTGATACTGGAGCACAGTATCAACAGCACATCACCTCCAGACTTATGTGAAAACAGGGTGCTACACAAACCAGGATTTTCCTGTGCCAGTGTCTCTAGAAGGGAAACTCAAACTTGACACGCAATGAAGCGAAAGCCAGGGGAGCAAATGGGGATTTGCGCTACGCTAAAAGATAATGCTAACTGACCAGCTTAAACAAACTAGAGACCATAGCTGACCGCCAAAGTGGCGCTAAACTCACATTAGAAGCAAAACCCAAGCTTATTTGTTTATGTGTTAGCCAAACCCAGGGAAGCAGGTGGGGGCAAGGCTAGAAGCTAACCAATCTCTTCAGCTAGCTTAACAGACAGTAAAAACAAAGCTTTTTGTGTTTTTGTTTGTTTGTTTGTTTTGGTATATTCATGTTTGAGAATTTTTCACCCCAACCAAAGTTACATACTTAATATTTATACATCAAATAACAGCAACTTAAGTACTCAATAAGTGCATTTTATGCATTCTATTATTTCTATTGTTTTGTGCATCATTTGTTGATGTGACATGATTTATCTAATTCATTCCAACCTGGTTATCTTTTATCAAATGCTGTTTTTTCATGTTCTTCTCTTGTGTTTCTGTCTTTCCGATCACAGGAGAGAAACCTTATCTTTGCGACAAGTGTGGCCGTGGGTTTAACCGCGTGGACAACCTTCGCTCCCATGTTAAGACTGTTCACCAGGGCAAGGCAGGTATTAAGAGACTGATAGTGGCTGATGAAGATGGAGAAGAGAAGCTGCTCCCTGCCTCTGCGTCAGCCTCGGAACTGGACGATAATGAAGTCAACATTGTTACGGTCACTACAGATGACATTGTGACTTTAGCTACAGAAGCCTTGGCTGCCAGTGCAGTCGCGCAGCTGACAGGTAAGAGAATCAGTGTTATTACAGTTATTACAGTAGAAGTACTGTACTGTAGTGCACAGATGGTACTGACTTGTTCTACTCACCTGATCCAGTGGTGCCTGTAGCAGCATCTGTGTCTGCGGATGAAACTGAGGCTCTGAAAGCAGAGATCACAAAGGCTGTAGAGAAAGTGCAAGAGGCTGGTAAGACATACTTAATGTCTCATTGCTTCATTCACTATACTAAAGCTACATCATGCACTGTGTATCGTCGCAGTCCAATGAACATTGTATCTCCAAAATGGTGACTTTACAGGAGAAGGCAGAAATGTGCTTAACTCTGAATGGTGTCAAAAGTCACTGTAAAATAAGAGTTTATTCCAAGTAATCCAGAATTATTTACCCAGTGTATAGAGCAGATTACAGAATTTAAACTATGGAGAAAACTTAAAAACGGCAAAAATGGAGATACATGTTTTTTATTGGACAGCAGTGATATGGGTTGTTGATGTGACTTGGCATTTTTACTGTCACACAAGACAAAAATGAATTGATTACACATGCCTTTGAATATTGTGAATATACTTTTTTTGGTTGTTTTATTTTATTACTTAAATTGTGATCTATCATGTTTTCAAAGTTTATTTAAAGTAAAGTATTTATTTTATACTTTCTGATTACTTTTAGTGCAATAATTACCACTTCCGTTCATTATTGCCACATAATGTCCTGTGGTGTGACACATAACAGAAGCAAAACAAAAAAGATGCATTTTTAAATTTAAAATGCATTAATATATATATTAATGCATTTTAATATATATATATATATATATATATATATATATATATATATATATATATATATATATATATATAAAAAATGAGCCTCAATTTAGGCTGAGGAGCCCTTGAGCAAGGCACCTGATGCCCAACTGCTTCCTGGGGGCTGGAGTTGGCTGCCCACCGCTCCGTGTGTGTGTGTGTGTGTGTGTGTCCTTACTGCCCCAGTACAGTTATATTTTCCTAATTATGAAATTTCACATTACAAACATAAATATATATAAATATATCCATAATTGGGCTTGTTTTCTTTAAAAATTTTGTTTTACAAAAAAATATTTTAAATTATTACATCCCGTTTGTTCATTGTAGAAGATAAAACCATGCATTTTTCCTAAACAAGTCTCTTTATTTTGTGCATTTGTTTGTCCTCCTGTATTCTCCTGTATCCTCCAGTTTGATGGCTCCTCCTATGTTCTTTAAAAAATTTTCCCTTTTCCATCCACTTAGATCCCAACACTCAGATCTTGTATGCGTGCGACTCCTGTGGTGAGAAGTTCCTGGATGCCAGCTCCCTTGCTCAGCATGTGCGTATCCACACTGCCCAGGCCTTGGTCATGTTTCAAGCAGACTCTGACTTCTACCAGCAGTACACAGCGGACGGCACATGGCAGGCGTCTGAGCAGGTCATCCAGGGAGGAGAGCTCCTCTTTCGCACGCGGGAGGGAGAGGAAGAGGCTGATGGTGGACAGAGTGAGATGGCCCACTCGGAAGCTCAGACTGAAGAAGGGGTCGATGAGACTGAGCCCCAGACAGAAGCAGTAACAGAGACTATACAGATCTGTGAGAGTCAGACACCGTGAGGTTCTTGGGACAGTTAAGATGTTTATATGACCTTTAGAGCTCTAGTTTTGGAAATCCCAGGGATATCAGTGTAGTTGAGGCCATGGCAAATGTTTGTGCATGTGCCCAATATAGATCAGCTGAAAAGTTACCTGGTCAGGGGGTATTTTTTTTGTTTCTTCAGTCAAATGCTAACTTGTTTTAATTCAGGCTTGCATTTTGGGCTTGCTTTTATAAAGTGGTTTGGAAATTGTTCAGGAACTGTTAAACCATGGCACAAGTGCATGGTAGGAAGTGTGAAGAGAATCATGCTTAGTTTGTAAAATATATTTAAGAGGTTAAGAAATTGAGAAGTTACCTGTTTTCAGATATGAATGCTAATTCTAATTAATTGCAAATTGCTCTTTGTTATGCCATATTTGTCAGACACTGATAAAAGACAAAAGACTATATTGATTACACTTCTCACATTTTTGACATGGTGTTAAATGTATCACAATTTATAATCAGTTATTGTAAAACAGCTTATACTTTTCATAAAAGAATGTATAAACAAGGACATGGTAGTGTACTGTAATATAAATGCCAGTATCCAGGTTGTTTCTATGATATCTTGTGGGCCACTGTAAATTAAATGGACAATGTCCTGCATTTTCCTTTTTTCCTTTATTTCTTCCTCAGGTCCGTGTATGACGCTGGTTTGGGTTTATGTGCCAGAAAATTAATGGAAATTCTTTTACATGATGATTTTGTCATTTTTTCCCCTCACAGTTCAGCAAGGTTGCAGGTTTTGTCTCTGTACCTTTAAGGTTGGTGAATGTAAATGGTCACTGTTCTGATGATTATCCAGCCTGTGAATCATTCAAGACTGTCCAGGTACATCTCTGCGCACTGGGCAGAGTCAGTACAACAATCAGGAATGTCCGAAAAGAGAAGGAACCACTGGTCAATCAACAACCAGACATTGAAAAGGTTGGCCAATGAAAGCAGCAGCAGCTGATGATGACAGAATCATTGTGACAGTTGCTTTAACGCAGCCGGCTTGTCAGCTGGCACATCGGTCACCCTACTGAAAAATCCTTTTGTCTGGTAGCTGGTTTCAGATGGTTTAAGCTGGTTGTTAAAAAAAAAAAGCTGGTCATCCAGATTAAAACATACCCTATGCTGGAAAGCAAGTTGGTTAACCAGCTCTTGACCAGCAATTGGTAATACTGGTCAACCAGCATGCTCAAGCTTTGGCATACTGGTTGTCTTGGTGAGGTTTGTAGACCAGTTTAAACCATCAAACCTAAACAAAAACATACCGCATGCTGGTCAAGAGCTAAACTGGGTCAACCACCCTAACCACCTTAAGCTAGCCAGGGTGTTGTTTTCAGCAGGGTAAGACAAAAAGAGCGTTAAAATGAGTAATAAGACATCTTTTTAGTGTGAGGGACTTTAGTTATAGCTGCTTGTTTGATTTTCTAAAACCTGTGATCAACAGATATCCTCCAAAATGTATTTAATGAAAAAAATATTTTTACAGTGACTTCCACTGAAAGCAGAGAAGGTGTTTCCTTTCTGCGAAGTTACTGTTTGTAAGATGTTCGTACAAGTGTCTTTGTGACAGCAATGATGTGTAAATTAGGTTAATTGAGTGAGATATCAGGGGTTAAAAGTACAGCTTATTTTGAGTTTAATGTTTAAATCAATTAAATACTTGTGCAAATACTAATCGACACAGTTGAATTTGCCTATCTTTGTTATAGGAAAAGTACAGTAGAACTTTCCCCTTCACTAGCGCTCTGTGTCGGTGGTGAAGCAGGTATGGATATGTTTATCAACACGCCACAGAACTAGAGGTCAAAAAGAGCATTAATCTTTGAGGATACTTCAGTGTATTCCTTTTTTTTGTACACCGTGCGTAAAACCGAACCGGACGCGTAATTACGCACCAAACGCGTAAAAACGCGCACCGTGCGTAAACTCACAAACAGAAATCACAACAGCTGTCACAAAAAAGAAACAAACACGTTACTACACCTAAGATGTCAAATAATTACAACATATTAATCGGATTATTCCGATCTAGGGCTTTTTAAGCGCACGTGAGAACAGTCCGCTAACACTGCTGTTAGTATTTAGCACTCATAACGACGCAGTGTCCTAAATCTGAAAAGCACACTCCTCCAGCTCACAGAAGGCCCTATAGTTTACCAACACATGCGCTCCGTACCGGTTTATAGACACCATCAACCTCTGAGGCGGTCAAGTTAAGGCAAAAACCACGCTCCAATTGAATCAGAATCAGAATCAGAATCAGAATCTCTTTATTTCACCAAGTATGTTACCCATACAAGGAATTTGTCTTGGTGAGAGCAACACGTATGACAAGTAACAAAGAAACACAGAACACAGTCTTAAACTAAAGGAAAATGACACTAAACAATAAATAGGGTAGGGGATAATTTAAAAAAAAGTAGAAAGTACTAAAGGTAATAAAGGTAATAAAGAGCTGAAAAATATATTTACAGAAAAGAAAAGAACATCTGTACAGGTGTGCAAATAGTCATAGTGCAAAATAGGCAGAGTGCAAATAACTGTTCAGTCCGGTTTGGTACAGTTCAGTTGTATGTTTTGAGGTTTACAGTGGGAGGTGTCCACTGTGATTGAGGAGCGCTACAGCTCTGGGGAAGAAGCTGTTAGCATGACGTGTTGTGCTGGTTTTGATGGACCGCAGTCTTCTACCCGAGGGGAGTGTCTGGAAGAGGAGGTGTCCAGGATGTGAGGGGTCAGATGTAATCTTGCCAGCCCGCTTCCTCATCCTGCTGGAGTAGATCTGCTGAAGTGATGGCAGGTTACATCCTATGATCCTCTCTGCTGTCCTGATGATGCGCTGGAGTTTGGTTCTTTCTTGTGAGGTGGAGGAACCAAACCAGATAGTTATGGAGGCTGTGATAATGGACTCGATGATCGCTGTGTAGAACTGGATCATCAGGGTCTGTGGCAGGTTGAATTTCTTGAGCTGTCTCAAGAAGTACATTCTTTGTTGAGCTTAGTTGTTGGTTAGTAGTTGGTTAGTTGTTCTTAACTTTGTATCAGTTTAAACAACTTCTGGAAAGTTGCCGTTTTTAAAATACAAGTTGTTTTCCCAGGACAGTGGTGATGCAAACTGGGGTAATTAAATCAAATCAAATCAAATTTTATTTGTCACATACATAGTCATACACAGTATAACTTGCAGTGAAATGCTTTTATGACAGTCTGCCCACATCAAGCTATACAATAAAAATCTACATTTAAACTTAACTAAACCTTAACTTAATGAAGTAAAGTGCAAAAGTGCAAAAGAAAAAAAAAATAGAATAGTTACATTTAAGTTCAAAAATAAAATATAAAAATATGAAAATATAGAAATATAGAAATATAAGCAAAAAAAATACAAAATACAAATATACAAATATATATACACAGATGAAATAGTGCGTGTCTGTGTGTGTGTGTGTGTGTATATATATATATATGTATACATATGTACATATTTATCTGTATGTGAGTGTATGTGTGAGTTAAAAAGAAATATTTTCGTTATTGTCCGTAGTGTGTTTTCCGTGAGCCATGGTTGTGTATTGTAGTGAGTGAGGGTCCAGTTTGTGTATGTAGATACTTTGATTTAGTGTCCTAGTCCCTGTCCCCATTCAGGGCACGGATGGCTTGTGGAAAGAAGCTCCTCCTCATTCTCTCTGTGTTAGCCTTCAGGGTTCTTAAGCGTTTCCCCGAGGGCAACAGAGAAAACAGTCCATTGTTGGGATGACTGGGGTCCTTCACAATCTTCTTGGCCTTGGTCCAACACCGCTTCTTGTAGATGGACTGCAGGTCAGGAAACTCCATCCTAGTGATTCGCTCTGCTGAACGTCTCACTCGTCGTAGCGCTTGCCTGTCCTGCTTGGTGCTGTTCCCAAACCAGACTGTGATGTTCCCCGTGAGGATGCTCTCGATGGTGCAGGAGTAGAAGGATCGTAGTACCTTGGAGGGCAGTCTGAAGTCCCTCAGTCATCTCAGGGACGACAGGGTCTCATTTTTAAATTACCCAAATCCTTTAAAAATGAGATGTCTGGACTTGGAATACAGAGATGCATTAAGGGCATAACATTAAACACGTGTCCAAAATGAGCAGTGAGGTGAACTTCAGAACATTCAAAACTGAATGAATTAGGATTCTGCCAATGAACCCATGTCGAGAGTCCAAAACTGCTTATCTGGCTGCTTTTGATGTGCCGATTGATGTGCCGACTGCTTAAGGATGCGCCGAATGATGGGCCGACTGATTTAAGATGTGCCAAATGATGTGCCAGCTGCTTTAGGATGTGTCGGATGATGTGCCGGCTGCTTTGGGATGTGCTGGATGATGTGCCGGATGATGTGCCGGCTGCTTTAGGATGTGCTGGATGATGTGCTGGCTGCTTTAGGATGTGCCGGATGGTGTGCCGTCTGCTTTGGGATGTGCTGGCTGCTTTAGGATGTGCCGAATGGTGTGCCGACTGCTTTGGGATGTGCCAGCTGCTTTAGGATGTGTCGGATGGTGTGCCGGATGATGTGCCGGCTGCTTTAGGATGTGCCAGATGATGTGCCGGCTTCTTTAGGATGTGCCGGATTGTGTGCCGGATGATGTGCCGGCTGCTTTAGGATGTGCTGCAAGATGTGCTGGATGATGTGCCGGCTGCTTTAGGATGTGTCGGACGGTGTGCTGACTGCTGTAAGATGTGCCGGTTGGTGTGCTGACTGCTGTAAGATGTGCCGGTTGGTGTGCTGACTGCTTTAAGATGTGCCGGTTGGTGTGCTGACTGCTGTAAGATGTGCCGGTTGGTGTGCTGACTGCTGTAAGATGTGCCGGTTGGTGTGCTGACTGCTGTAAGATGTGCCGGTTGGTGTGCTGACTGCTTTAAGATGTGCCGGTTGGTGTGCTGACTGCTGTAAGATGTGCCGGTTGGTGTGCTGACTGCTGTAAGATGTGCCGGTTGGTGTGCTGACTGCTGTAAGATGTGCCGGTTGGTGTGCTGACTGCTTAAAGATGTCGGACGGTGTGCTGACTGCTGTAAGATGTGCCGGATGGTGTGCTGACTGCTGTAAGATGTGCTGCTTGGTGTGCTGACTGCTGTAAGATGTGCTGACTGCTGTAAGATGTGCTGGTTGGTGTGCTCACTGCTGTAAGATGTGCCGGTTGGTGTGCTCACTGCTGTAAGATGTGCCGGTTGGTGTGCTCACTGCTGTAAGATGTGCCGGATGGTGTGCTCACTGCTGTAAGATGTGCCGGTTGGTGTGCTGACTGCTGTAAGATGTGCCGGTTGGTGTGCTGACTGCTTTAAGATGTGCCGGTTGGTGTGCTGACTGCTGTAAGATGTGCTGGTTGGTGTGCTGACTGCTTTAAGATGTGCCGGTTGGTGTGCTGACTGCTGTAAGATGTGCCGGTTGGTGTGCTGACTGCTGTAAGATGTGCCGGTTGGTGTGCTGACTGCTGTAAGATGTGCCGGTTGGTGTGCTGACTGCTGTAAGATGTGCTGACTGCTGTAAGATGTGCTGGTTGGTGTGCTGACTGCTGTAAGATGTGCTGGTTGGTGTGCTGACTGCTTTAGGATGTGCTGGTTGGTGTGCTGACTGCTGTAAGATGTGCCGGTTGGTGTGTTGACTGCTGTAAGATGTGCCGGTTGGTGTGCTGACTGCTGTAAGATGTGCCGGTTGGTGTGCTGACTGCTGTAAGATGTGCTGGTTGGTGTGCTGACTGCTTTAGGATGTGCCGGTTGGTGTGCTGACTGCTTTAAGATGTCGGACGGTGTGCTGACTGCTGTAAGATGTCGGACGGTGTGCTGACTGCTGTAAGATGTGCCGGTTGGTGTGCTGACTGCTGTAAGATGTGCCGGTTGGTGTGCTGACTGCTGTAAGATGTGCCGGTTGGTGTGCTGACTGCTGTAGGATGTGCCGGTTGGTGTGCTGACTGCTGTAAGATGTGCCGGTTGGTGTGCTGACTGCTTTAAGATGTGCCGGTTGGTGTGCTGACTGCTTTAGGATGTGCCGGTTGGTGTGCTGACTGCTGTAAGATGTGCCGGTTGGTGTGCTGACTGCTTAAGGATGTGCCGGTTGGTGTGCTGACTGCTGTAAGATGTGCCGGTTGGTGTGCTGACTGCTGTAAGATGTGCCGGTTGGTGTGCTGACTGCTTAAGGATGTGCCGGTTGGTGTGCTGACTGCTTTAAGATGTGCCGGTTGGTGTGCTGACTGCTTAAGGATGTGCTGGTTGGTGTGCTGACTGCTGTAGGATGTGCTGGTTGGTGTGCTGACTGCTGTAAGATGTGCCGGTTGGTGTGCTGACTGCTGTAAGATGTGCCGGTTGGTGTGCTGACTGCTGTAAGATGTGCCGGTTGGTGTGCTGACTGCTGTAAGATGTGCCGGTTGGTGTGCTGACTGCTTTAGGATGTGCCGGTTGGTGTGCTGACTGCTGTAGGATGTGCTGGTTGGTGTGCTGACTGCTGTAAGATGTGCCGGTTGGTGTGCTGACTGCTTAAGGATGTGCCGGTTGGTGTGCTGACTGCTGTAAGATGTGCCGGTTGGTGTGCTGACTGCTTAAGGATGTGCCGGTTGGTGTGCTGACTGCTGTAAGATGTGCCGGTTGGTGTGCTGACTGCTTAAGGATGTGCCGGTTGGTGTGCTGACTGCTTTAGGATGTCCTCAGTGGAGGAGTTTACTTGCTTAGTAAAATGAATGCCCCCTCTCTCCC